>NW_008824810.1:321673-329910 GCF_000699105.1 Pygoscelis adeliae
ATTTATCTTTTTTGTCTTTTTTTTAATAGGAATTTCTGTTCTAGGCATGCTGCAAGGGACCCTTCCTGACAAAGTGGATGCATTCACCAGCACCTGGTGCATTTTAAACCCTGGAACAGCCAGATGGTGAAGAGACAGCCTCTCCGCAAACGCCACTACAGCAACAAATGCAGCGTTCCTGCAGGCAGAAGCTGTCCCTTGGGAGGGGAAAGCAGGAGAGAAGGTAGGTTGATCAGACCCAGTTTTCCCAAGGGTCAGCTATTTACGCTGCTAGAAATCTAGCGCACTGTGCCATGCAGCGCATGCAGACTGGAAACCGGCAGGTACAGAAATAAGTGAGCCTATTCACAACCCTACTACTGAACTGTCAAAGGATTGCCTCAAAAGCCGTATTACGCAGGGGCCCAAACAACAGGTGGTTTTGTGGAGTTTCAGGATTACCCACTTAATCTTCTTAAAGAACGAAATAGAACAGCCATAGAGGGCTCTTACAGAGGAAGATCACAAAGTTCATCAGCCAAGATGTGATTATAAGAGAGCTAATCAGTTTAGCCACAAAGTAGATGATGCTATTTGTTCTTTGGAAAGCTCCTCAGCTTCCTCAGAGATTCTCTTTTCTCCCCTTTCCCTGTCCTTGTCCCCCATCTGTCCACACACACAGATTAACAAGTTCAGTTAAGTATTTCATTTTAACCAAGGAAAAACAAGTACGTATTAAAAATATTTTCTATGTACCAGTGGTAATCTAATGCAGTATAGTAAGAGCTGTAAAAGTCTAGGGAAGGATCACTCCAAAATTATCATTCCCATTGGTACTTCTCGCTTCTATTCGCACCTGTGTTCACTGTGTTGCTGTACTCAGTTTTCAATGGAAACCAGCTCCAGGGTTTGCATAGCGGGCAGTGCCATGAAACCACTGAGATGACATACACCTGCATGGCCAGTCCAGCCAGAAATCAGTCAGTCCACAGAAAACAGATACAGTATTTATACTGCAGCAAGGCGAAGCACTGTTAACATGTCCTCTCCTAGTCCAGGGTTCTCCAGAAGCTCTACTCTCCTGCCAGGGAATAATCCTTCATGTGCCTATATGCTCATTTAATTAAGACCTTTCAGACCGTGCAGTAGCATGCTCCTCCACAGAAGGACAATCCTTTTGTCTTATTATGAGCAAGATGTAGCTACAAACAGAAACAGCACCTCATGGACAAGTGAAAGCAGAAACCTTCTTGACAGTGTGATCCTCACCCCTTATTTTCTGTATTCCAGCCTCAGTCCTAAACTACAATTCCAGGGAACTTTCTTTTAAGATTACCAAAACACAAGCAGTAATAGCAGCAGGATTTATTACCTGAACACACACGTGTGGGGTTTGGACTAAAATCACAAGTTCATTTCACTTACCAGTTAGTAAACAACCAGCTTTCTCTAACTCCTCCAGCTGTTCAGGCTTCATAGCTACATCCAGAAGTTAAAACAGTTTACACTCCCAGGAACTACATAACCCCACTACTATTTTAAATACTTTGCTTTCTAAAGCCTGTTCTTAAAACCTCTTACTTAGCAACAATTGCCTTGAGGGTTCCCTGATATCCCTTAGGAAATGGCCTGATTGGCCACAGCAAAACCATCCCCATCTGCAGATTGATAAGGACGAGGTGAGTCAATCAGCTGGGTCTCGTTTTGCCGTCTCACAGGCTACAGAGCCTTTACCACCTGGGATTGTTTCCATGTCAGAGTGCTTGCGCACATCAAGCCTCTACTTTGGGGGAAATCCTAGTAGTTCATTTTTGCCATATTCTTATTTTCTGTTCTTTTCACGCTTGCGCTCACTGAATCAATATAATGAAGATCTGTAAGAGAGCTGTAAAAATCATGGGATATATTGATAAGTCTGTATGAGTCAAAGAAAGAAGATATTACGGAGTCTAACAGGAAACCTAAATTGATGTAATTTGCATAATCAAATTTTAACTTCCATTTATTTTTATTTGATTTTTAGCCATCCCCGAGTTTGGTTTAAGTTTAAAGTTGCAGAAGGCTTCTCTGTTTGCTACCTTACAAAAGCCATCTCATATTAACTCTTAAAATAATTAATAATGTTTAACCATTGGGACCAATTTAAAGGAATCCACGGACCGGCTCAGCTGCTTCCCCAGGATCTACGTACTTCCTTCCCAGCGTCTGCCCCGGTTCCCTGTGCAAGGGTAGCTAGCGCGGGTTACCTCCACATGTAGCAGAGGCAGAGAAGAGCAGAAGTAGCTGGTCACCAGGTTCCAGGATCACGAAGGAGCACCGCATCGGCGTTGGTGTGCTCTGCGTGCAATCAGATTTTGCATGTGTGTTTATGCACCAGGTTAAGAAACTATCTGATAGAGGTCTTCAGTAACACTGCTACGCACAAGAGAAGACTTGTGTGGGAACCACCTCTTTAATAACCGAGGGAAATTTTTTGAAGCGCAACATTTACGGCTATTCTTATCTTTAGAGAAGGATTCTGTAAACAGAGTTCTTTATCTATACCTTTCACAGAATATTGATTCAAGACAAGTTGCATCAGTTCCCCACTTTCATGGTCTTACCCCTTCGCTGGTACTATTTATTACACAGATCTAGCGACACCTTGACTCTGGACCACTACACTACAACAATTAGGTCTGGCTTTACTCTTTTAGGTTTCCTAATTTTTCCAGTTCTAGGAAGATTTACAAGCAGTACTACGTACATTTTCTTTGATCTTAGTCCAAGAAAGAACTTGCACGTGTTCTGCAGCCCACCTCCTCCCAGGGAAGCACGTGAACACATGCGTTGTGTTTAAATGCCCTCCTAAGGATATTTCCTGGAGTCAGGACTTGAGCTGAGGTCCACAGCACGTGGTTTTCAATCATGTATTTCTTACACATACTTTTCTTTGTGACTGAGATGACATAACTCAACATTAGCTCCCGTGAACAGGCCGTTTACTTTGTCACCTTAGAGGAGTGGCATTAGCCTGAGAAAACTTGCAGTATCAACCCATCCCCCTAAGGTCACTGAGAAATTCAAAGGAATTCTGAATATGAGAATATTGTTTATGTAGCTTTGTAGAGCATTCTACTTGCTGGATATTATTTCTGAGATTAAATTAAAACCATAAAAAACTTTGTCATGCATTCCTATAGTCTCTTCAGGCAGGGCTTTATGACCAACTCTGATGGTATTTTACTTGCATAGAAAAAAATGCGAGTAAACTTGTCTAACTAGGCAGCCAGACTTATGCTAAAACACAATTTTTTTCAGTGAGCTGTTAAATAAAAAGCCATGAGAGAAACTGAATCTGTAGTCTTTACTGAAAAACAAAACCAGTACTTGTCTAAAAATGTTCAGTGTAACAGGAATCGTACGGAGGGAACCAAAATCTGAATCCAAAACTACTTCTCTTTAATATACACCATACTCTAGATTGCCTGTCAAGCTGGGGAACACTGCAGATACGAATGCAGCCAATGCATATGCTGGCTTTCTAAATAAAACCTGTCAGCTTCATATTCAAGGATCTGTTTTCTATGTCTGTCTTCTCAAGCTAACCTCTCTCAGCACTCCACTGTAAATTAAAAAACGAAGTTCCCGGGAGTGTGGCTGTTGCTCAAGAGCGGAGACAACACTACAGATTTTTGATGGCTTCCACTGCCTCGGGCGTGGACTTACGTGGGCAGGTGGGAAGAGCTGCGGGGATGTGCCCCTCTCCGACGGTCCCAGGGCTGTGTGGTGGTGCGCTCTGCACCACCCCCCCCCCATAAACCAGCTAGTCACGTCTGAGCTGTTCCAGCCCCGACATCCGAATTATTTCAGCCCCCGTTGCTGATCTCAAACTGTGTTTCTGGGATGGCCCCTACTATAAATTATCAATTATGGCTGAAATTGTGGTCTCTTTGGAACCAATGACAAAAATCTCAATGAATTTTCAGGATTTTTGCCACTCAGCTAGGAAGGGTCACTTTGCATTTGAGAGTATTTTTTACCAATTAATTGAAAAGTCTCTTCTCTCCTTCTGTAGAGACTTATAAAGGAAGTTCTTCATTAGGTAGTTAGCTACTACGAAAGTAGTAGGTTCATTTATTTCAAAGCCCATTTGAGTTCCTACTGTTCCCAGACTGCTGCCCGTACTAACGGACACAGCTTCAGTACTTCTCTGAGCTCCTCCACCTAACTCCATTGCCTTGCGTCCGATTTAGTTTCAGAAATCGCTTAGGACAAGGCTTGCCTTTCTGCCCCATGCGTACCTGTCCTGGTTTCGGCAGGGATAGAGTTAATTTCCTTCCTAGTAGCTGGTACAGTGCTGTGTTTTGGATTTGGGATGGGAACAAAATTGATAAGGCACCGATGTTTTAGTTGTTGCCAGGTAATGCTTACGCTAGCCAAGGACTTTCTAGTTTCCCATGCTCTACCGACTGAGAAGGCTGGAGGGGCACAAGAAGCTGGGAGGGGGCACAGCCAAACTGGCCACAGGGACATTCCATACCATGGGACGTCATGCCCAGTACAGAAACTGGGGGAAGCTGGCCGGGGGGGCCGCTGCTCGGGGACTGGCTGGGCATCGGTCGGTGGGTGGTGAGCAATTGCACTGTGCATCACTTGCTTTGTGTATTATTATTATTATTATCATATTATTATTATTATCATTTTATTTCAATTATTAAACTGTTTTTATCTCAACCCATGAGTTTTTCTCACTTGTGCTTTTCCAACTCTCTTCCCCATCCCACCGGGAGGGAGGGGAGTGAGCGAGCGGCTGCGTGGTGCTCAGTTGCCGACTGAGGTTAAACCACGACAGTACCTAACACACGGGGTCCCCTCTGTGCCTGGAGCTCCAGGTACAGCAATAATTCGGCTTGGAAGTAATAACTCTGAAAGTGAGCAGGTCCAGGGGCCGTTTCCAGCTCACGTGTGCGCGATCCACGAGCTCGGTGCCAATGAAGGACGGTGTGTGCCATCCTCTGCCGGTTGACGGGTTCTCGGTTCGGTGCATTAGAGTGACAATCTCGCAGGCAACTGCAGGCTCTAGGCAGAGGGCTTTGGATCTAAGACAGAAATCATGAACCGGACCTTGCCCAGCAGGAACCCCGGCAGACAGCCCAGCGCGAGGTGATGTGTTGGTGGTAATCTGCATTACTAAGCCGGTAAGTGGCTTGCAGCAGTTAGAGGGTTTTCACAGTATTTATCTTAAGACCTTGATGTAATGAATTGCAATACTGAAAGTTAATAAGCTTATTGTACGCGGATCGTGATTTCTAGACCTTTTTAAGAAAAGGGGGCTCAATCTTCAGTCTGATCAGTGGCAAACAGAAATAGGTGTGCTTTAAATACAACAATACCACATCAAGAAAAGCCTGCTGGGTCATTCCCTTCACAGAGACGCTGTGGAAATAAGGCCTAAATTCGTACCTTGAGAAGCCGAACAGTTAAATTACAGTATTATCTTCTTAAATGAAATACTTTGTTAAAGGAATAAAACAGGATAGAATCAATTTTTATTGCTCTATCATGCCTCTAAACCTATTGCAGATGTAATAAAATTAGGGATCCCATTTCATTTAAAGCAAAGAAAATAATTTTATTTACTTTTTTCAGTCACGCCCCCACACGAGCGCACACATGCACGCACAGAGCAATCAGCTGCTGCACTTGTTAGCTCGCTGATTAAATACTTTGTCACTTAACTCTGAACTAATTAAAGAGAATTGAAGCTGCCTGTGCGTCAGCCAACATGGCATTAACTTTAACTGAAATTCCTATGCTTCACCCATTCCTTGTCTGCAGAGCTGGGGGAGGGAGATCTTTTTTGCTTCTTTCAGCCAGCAGTTCTACTAACAGATCCATCCTCAGCTGCTGAGATTTCTTTGGACAATAACTTTTGATAGCTGTACTAAAACAACAAAATTTCCCTGTATCTGCAGTCTTGTCAGCTTTGTGACCCACAACCGCTCAGCGTGTCTGCGGTGGAAGTGCAGTAGTGAAGGACGGCTAACAGTTCAGCACCGCAGTTCTAGCCAGCTTCTGATAGGCGCTAGTGATGTTGGAGGGCACAGACCCCGATTATCGAACGGCTGAAAATGTCAGTTTGTCAAAATAGTTGCTAACTGTTAGAAGTCGTTCAAAGTCCCAGCCCCTGGATGTCTACTGATTTGTGAAAATCGTAGCTATGTTGTTAAGGGAGGGGTTTTTTGGTTTATTTTGATTTTCAGACACAAATCCTAAAGCCTCAAGTCGAGGGACTGATTAAAAAGTTCCCCAAGTCTTTACATTTGAACAGTCGTGATTTCTAAGCCAACATCAGGATTCCTGAGAGTTTGACTCACCAATTTCACATTTTGTCACCAAAGCGGAATTATAGCCCAGGGAAAAGCCTTCTCCTTCCGAAGTTAACTACCCTAAACATATGCACGTGTCCTCTACCCTCCAAATGAAATACACTGTACTGACAAACGAAGTGTAGATTGGTTAGCTGCGTAGGTATGTGTCTGTGTTTGTAGTTTATGGAGCTGATAAGATAATCTAGACTGACACTTACACTACACAGGTTTCGCCATCACGTTTTTTGGAATATAATCAAACAGATGGTACGTGAACATCACGGTATATTCTCAGGTTCCCAGGAGGAGTTAACCTTTTTTTTTTTTTTTAGAATACCAGCTCATGATATGTCATAACTAAGGTTGTGTCACCTTTTCCCAATAAACTATGATTTTCAAGGGTTTATGATGTAACCATAAAAATTAATTCAAGCTAGAAAAATAGCCCGAAACGAAGAAATCAGTTTTTGTTGAGAAATGTCAAGCAAGCCATCCCATCATTATAAAGTTTTCATTTTTTAAATTTTCCCCATGCATTCATATAAATTGGGAGAGGGAGAGGTCCTAAAAATAAGTAAGTTCTTTAAAGAAGGTAAATACTTTGTATTTTTGCGTCGAATTTTAAAGAGGTTTAGTACATGCCAAACAGTTTTTTATTACACTTGTGCACGTTATAAGCCAACAAAAGCTGGGAAGCTCAAAATAAAGAACAATACTCTTTCTTGGCCAAAGCATTTTTTTTAACGTCTGAATTGGAGAGACTTTAGAGTCCAGAAATTAGGCTTTTAAAATATCCATATAGATTGTACACCCCTAAGTTTGTTTTCTCCATGTCATCTGCCAGTTTCATATACTTCAGTCTCTGCCCCTAAGGTATTTAAAAGCAGTAGTACAAAAAAAAGGGAGGAGTTCATTAATATCGGCCTTGGCCAGTGCTGTCAGGCTGTAGAAGCATCATCTTGCTCCCGCTACAAGATGGGCTGACTCCCCTTTTGTTTCACCTCCCTTTCACGGGTGAAAACAGAAGCAGAATAAAGTCTGGAGGAGGAAAGGATGAGTCTTTCCTTGAGCTTTTAAATCTATGGTCACATTGGCAAAATTTTGTTTGGAATTGTATTTTGGATGGGTTCAGGTATGTGCACACAGACACACGCACGCATGCCTTTTGTTACTGTACTTTGTTTTAAATATGTCAAGCCTGCCCTGCTGAGCATCCCTTGTCGCCTGTCTCTGTGTTTCATTCCACTCTGTCATCCCTGTGGATCACGCTGTTATCCCTAGATTTTTGGGGTGGCCCCGTGCAAAGTAAGATGTATAGGGCCATATCCACCTCAAAACTTGCTCTCCTTAATTCCACAAGCTGAGCTGTGCATTATTTCTTTTTGGAAGCGCTGCAGGTTAGACGGCAGATGAGATGAGGGAGAAAACAGAACCATGCAGCATTTCAGAGCTGCCTCCCCTATCATTGCACTCTCTGCTGTCTCTCCAGTTTCCATCTCCTTCATGTTCCTTGCCATTTTTCTTACGGTTGGGTGGTTTTTTTCTGTCTGAGTCTGTAAAATGGGGCTCCTCTGTAAAATTCCTCAGACGCCCACATGAATAATTCCCTGTGCCCATCGTATAAATGTGGCTTTGGTAGAAAGGCGCCCGACGGCATGACCGTGCCGGCAGTGTAACGGTCCCTGGCAAGCACAGCGCAAACAAACCCCCTGAAGCTGCTCGCGAGCAGCACTGTGAGTGCCAGCCCCGGACAGCCCACGTGGCAGCACGGCGCAGGGAGCCGGGGCAGCAGGGGGAAATTACTGGGGGGGCAGGCGAATTGTAGCAAATTCTCTTGACTGCGGAGCAAAATTACCTGCAGTGGGAGGCCTGGGACATGTCACGAGCTCTGCTGAGACATGGCTC
>NW_008824810.1:329982-331295 GCF_000699105.1 Pygoscelis adeliae
TGGGTGGGCGCTCGGCCGGCCCCTGCCTTGGGGGCTACGGCTGACTCACTTTGCTTGGCTAAAACACGGGCTTGTCCCAAACAGCCTCTCTGCAGGCACCTACCAGTGGCACAACAGCCACAGGAGTGCACAAGCAGAACGGATTGGCTCATAAACGGCCAAAACCGAGCAAAAACAACCATCACAGCCTTACGCCCTTGGCCTCCTGCTGTCCTAAGACCCCAGAAGGCCGCAGAGCTCAATTAGTGCAGCAGAAGCAAGCGACCGGCTGTGACCCGGACCGTGTATTACATACCCCATGGCAGCCCCGGGGCTCAGCTCTGGTCCCCGGTACGCCGCTGTCTGCTCTGACTTTTGCACATCTGAACATCAGGGCGATCCTCAGCTCTTCCTTTATGGCAAGTTCTGGTTGGGCTGCACCAAAACAGAGGTCAAAAATGGCATTCAGAGGACATGTTTAATACAAGATAAAAGTTATATGCACACGAGACTAGGAAAAACACTTGGCATCTGTTGCAAAACAGCATTAATTAGGTATTACTTTAAATGATGAATCCTGGCCCATTCCCATGTGAACAGTTGGCAAATGTACTGTTATAATCAGGTTGGATTTGGGGGGTTAAGGGTGTTGGGGTTTTTTTGATCCAGATACTTTGTTATAATCACAGTCTATTAAGAATTTTGTATTAGTTTATTAAGACTTTTGCTTGTTGTCTGCACGAGCTACACTGAGTGTCTCGTGTCCCCCTAAACAGTACTTCTATTGACTATAAAACAACGGCATTAGAGGTAAAAAAGTCACCGAAATACAGTAATAAAGCCTTCTGAAAGTGCAGGCTTAATTTGCACTCTTTTAAGTGATGAAAGACTTTTGTCCACAGCATCCCTGTTTATTCAGATGGTTGATTACTACATGATCACGACTTCTTTTGTTTTCCTCGTTCAGCATATGTTCCATGCCTTGTAAAATGCATACCTGTAAGAAGCATCCTATCTTGTTTAGATTAGAGAGATTTGTACATACTGTGCTCTTTTTCTGAACAGATTTGCCTGGAACGCTTTCAGGCTGACATTAACAAGATAAGGCAATATGCAATAGAGACGTGCTATACTACTTGGAATCATCTTTGAGCTTAACTGTGTGCAAGTCTGGGTTGATTTTTTTCATTTAATGCAGGCCCACACCTATCTCCGATGCTAATGATGGTCAGTGATTTTTTTACTAACAAATTTCGAACAGAGTCTTCCCTTGATCTTTCCCATGCCAGAGGGAGTGAAATCTGTTGCCTTGGCATACTGAGGGAAGAACTTGG
>NW_008824810.1:331339-343742 GCF_000699105.1 Pygoscelis adeliae
TAAGGATACTGCATTTCTTGGTGGTTCCTCATATGCATAGCTGTAGGACAGAGTAAGACAATTTAGGGTTAAATGATTCCAAAACCTGATAAAAAATAATTCACTTTATATGCTCAGTGCTTATCCAGTGAAATCAAGAGAAACTATTTGCAGCATTGGCAGAAGAATTTGTTCTTACCTATAATATTCCAGAAAAAAATAAAATTAAAAATCAGAGTAAGATTGGCTTTGATGACAAACCTTCTGGGGCAAAGACTGTCTTCTCACACAGTACCCAAGACACACTGAACCCAAGTCACGACTCCAACTTTGAGGAACTGGCACAAAGAGGAATAACACAACGATGCCCATCACCTTCATTACGTGACATCCTCTGGTGTCCTTGCTGACACCTTGCATATGGTCTCCATATTGCTTGAACCCCTTGGAAGAGGTGAAACACCAAAATACCTGTTTTCACCGGCCTACCATGCACGTCATTTAATATTTTTAAGATCCTTACTTTGACAATTGCAATTTGTCACTGTGTAAAATATGGGAAATGTCACTTATTTAAAAAGGCTATATTTAACACACACAGAAACTGCATTCAAATGCAGTTAAGGTTGTGACAAGCCATGAAATGTGTAAAATTACAAATAATGCAAAATGGGCTTCTTAGTCAGAGAAATTAAAGGTTTTAAAGTGCATGAAACCTTTGCCTCCTTCTCATGTAACGCAGCAGTGTAGAGCCGGTGGCAGGCTGAACAGCTGGTAGTTTGCTATGCCATCAGTAAAGAAAAAAATGTTTCTTTTTACTCTCTCTTTCTATGGGAAATTATCTTCAATTTTATTATAATGCAGTGCAAGTATCGAGTTTATTCTTAGCAGCATGTCACTTCAGTCATGCTGTGAAAGTAACTGTAACAAAGGGAATACGAAAAGTATTACTAGTAAGAATAACGTCTTACTTCTACGCAGATCATTTCGTCCCGGAGGGTTCCTAGTCACTCTCGCAAACCATTGGCAGCATCTTGTCCTCAGACCCTCAAGGCAGCGCTCAGCCCCAGCCCTCATCTGTGGCTGCACGTGCAGAGCCCGGGCAGAAGCATCCTGGCGGCTCAGCACAGATGAAGAAATCATCACGATGAGAGTCACATCCTCCCTGTGAATCCGAGATCTGAAATTTGCTTTTACCTTTACCTCTGCAAAATGCTTTACCTCTCGTCGTACCCGTCTCCCAATGGCTTCTGGAAAAATACCTCAACTCCTTGGCATTTCTGCTGAAATCTTAGGTCTTCTTGTGGAACTGTGGCCAAGATGCTTTCAGCCTCTGCACGCTTCTTGTACGCGTGCGGCTGTTAAACCTGGGAAAAGGACACTGGAGAAGACTGAAAGATAGACAGACCAGCGGCTCAGAGAAGGCAAGCTTTCCGAGGACAGCTTGTACTCAAAGGTCATGGATCGTTTTCCTGATTTAAGAGTGAAACACATCTGGATCGGTTGTTCTTTCAATAGCAGAGGGAAATTTGGCCACACTGGTGTGGCAACAGGACTCCCCCAGGAACATTCCTTCAGGCTTTATCACTTCTGTTTTATGCAACTATTGTCCACTAAAAGTGCTTACCTCCGCGGTTGGCTGTGATAACTCTATACCCTAATAAAACGCAATCTTATGTGGCAATTTTGCTTACTTCCACAAAGTATTATACCGTGCTAAAATTCTTGCTGCTGTCACAAATGAAGCAGTGTAATTACCTGCTTAGAATCTCTGAGAGGGAAAAATATAAATTAGTAAATCATTATGTAATTACAATTTTCCATCTCTTCCAAACAACGGTACCTTCAGCAGGCTACAACGCTGGTTTAGTAGCAAGTTCTTATGAAAGGTATTTTGACGTTGAGTGGAAGAGTCTGATAATTGTCTTCCGAAAGTAGGACTTCAGGTTTCAAAGCACTCTGCCCTATAGAGCGGCGTGCACCCTTCGGTCTAGGAAAGAAGTTGGGCAGAACACAGAAGGGCCGAGAACTGAGATGTAAAGTTGCCGGTGGAGGCAAGAGGACAGAAGGGGCCATCAGATCAAACACAGACAAAATGTTCAAGCTGGCCAAGAGGATTCCCCTGGAGCAGAACAGAAAGGACAGAGAGAAAACAGGCTTTTGAGGAGCCAAAAAAAGAAATAAGCTAGAAGAGCAAAAATGTAAGCAAACGAGTCCTAAACTAATGGACACGCGTGAAGAACAAGGCAAACGCGTGTGCGTGTCTGCACGCACAGATGGGGAGGCACTCAACCTCCTCTGCAACCGGCATCACCCTGGGGGAAAAGTTAAGACTTTGCACTGACAAAAAGGGAGCCAAAAGCCTTCCTTTTGGCTTTTCTCATTTATCATCCTGGTTAACGGGGGAGGTCCCGGGCGACTGGAGGCTTGCCAGTGTGACGCCCATCTACAAGAAGGAGGACGCGGGGAACTACAGGCCTGTCAGCCTGACCTCGGTGCTGGGGAAGATTATGAAGCGGTTCATCTTGAGGGCGCTCACAAGGCACGAGCGGGACAACCAGGGGATCAGGCCCAGCCAGCACGGATCATTTCTTCAATTTTCTGGCTAGAAATAAACGGTTTGGCCACAATAAACTGTCAAGAGAAGCAACATCTGTTATGGAAGGCAAATTGGCAAGGACTACATTAAAGTGGGATTTGAATAATGGTTGTTTTCCTCAAAATTTAGACTATTTCCAGTTTTTTTATAACTACAGATATAATTCATGAATTCATATAAAATCAGGCCACACACTGTTTTTATTCCTGGGCTTGGACTTGAGCTACAAACAGTGATATCTGAACATACATTCTGATGAGAATTAGGCCTAAATTGCAGTCTCCAAAACTCTCCCCCAAACTGGAGAGGACTCAGAGTTAGGGCTTTATTTGCCTCAATTTTATATCTGTTTTTCACCTTAATAAATTCTGTGGAGTTATTTCAGATTTATCTTTATATCCTTTCGAAGAAAATCCTTGCACAAAGTTTGGTCCCAGCTAGCAGCTTGCTATCTTGCTCTAAATTTACTTGTCACATTGACCTAGTATTCATAGTCCTATTTCTATTCCTAATTTTCACCAGAAACGTATCAGCCACAAATGTGATAAATACACATGCATATGCTGTATTTCTATTTATTGTACCACGGAAAAGTACTTTATGCTGTAATAAAAACAAGTGTATATATAGTAGGAAGCATTAAAATGTAGGATCAGTCACTATATTTTGAAGAAACACTTCCTCTTTCAGCCTGTGTGGGCCTATACCCATTCTGATAACCACCACGCTGGGGACGTGATTCCAGTTATGTACATTCCTGATATTGACACCTGTACTGGAACAGTGCAGTGCAGACAACATAGGCAGCAACACAAATTCTCGTTTTTATGCATTCTATTAACATGCGGAAATGTTAAGTTTGCGTTTAATCCAGACTCCTTTAAAAGAGTTGAGAGGACACAAGGAGGAATATGTGCTCATTCCTGCACAAGTTTCGAATTCCTGCTCGGGATTCTGCTGAGAGCAGCAACCCCGGCAGTGGTGCTCAAGACTTCGGTTTATGTTACCAAAAGGCGAAGATGAAACTACAGTCACAGCATATGTGTGTATTGGGGGAAATAGTTTATGGGTACGTACCATAAAAGCTGCTCTTGTCCTTCCCCTAGTTGTTCTCCCGGCCTCCTCCTCTCCCCATTTGATAAACTCCAAACGATTAACTGTCACAATGAATCTATCGTTTTTTTGCTAAATTACAACTGTTTTGAATTGAGCTCCTTGTACGATGACCTGGGGAGCTGCCATCTTCCTGTCCCTTCACACTCCTCGAGTGAGATTTGTGGCAAGTAAGCGAGTCGGTGCGGCTTCTAGTAAGCCAAAGCATAGCAACGTCAGTCGGTGCACTCTGCAGCTTTGCAAGAGGTTTTCTCCACTGTGATTTGTTGGTAAATTAGTAGGACGCGTGTAAAATGTATCAACCAACACATTTTGGCAATCAAAGAAACCCAAGGTTTCCCAGGTCGTGTGGATTCTTCCCCACGGGAAGCTCAAATCTGGGTCGAGCACCGTGGGCGGTGGGCTTGCATCTGAGGGCAGCGCCGTCCGCAAGGGAGGTTGGAGCTGGGCAAGCTGGAGCTGCCGTCTCAGTTTCCGAGGGACCCCAGGGTGGGTGCCACCAGCAGAGACAGGGGAGCTATTCACCGGCTGGGGCCAAGGTCACTTGGACGCACACCGTTGCGTCTTGCCCCTGCACCACACCGAACCCCTACCTGCACCAGAGTTCACGCTGCCAGTTGTGGTTTGCCACGGCTACATTACATTTTCAGAAAGAGCGGGCAGACCGCAGCTTCAGGTTTCGTGCACTAGCACTTTCAAATGTATTTTAACATGGTCTAACAATGTCACTTTAGTTCTTGTTCCAATTTCACATCTTTTTGGCGGAAAGATTCTTCCTTTGGAAAATACAGCATCGTCAATATATTATTCCTCTGCAGGAATAACTCAATTTTGTTTAAAGGTCTTTATCTTCCAGCCAGGACAACTGAAGAACAATTGCTTCGAAGTAACATTTCAAAATAGCTCTTATTTTAAAGACAAACTTGAAACAATGATTTTTATTTTTGCTTGCTGATTCTAAGTGGGAAATTTGATTTTAACATGTGAAATTGCTTCTGACTGATGGAGCAGTCAGCACCTCCTGCTTTGGCATTTCTGATCTAAAACTTCTTGGAAGTTTTTTCTTTTGCGGAACTGTTGAAAATATCAACTTTCATTCTAATTTGAACCTGAGGTAGTACCAAATTTTAACTATTCTCCCATGAAAGGACGATTCGGTTTCAGACACTGGGTGGGAGCGGGGCGGGAACAGTAAATTGCTGCCATGAATGAACACAGGCACTGCTCGTGCTTTTCTGATTTTTTGCTTTTTACTGCCATATATACCCATCGGCGTGTTTTACCTGAGCAGACTGCCTTTTTTAATGAGAATTATGTACACAATTTACTCTGGTTCCAGACTAATGCAAGTTTTATACTCAGCGTTTAAAGGCACAGGTTTCCATTCTGCATCTAATTAGTCCAGGGAAATAAAGCGGAAGAGTCAGCAATGCCCTACAACGCCTGCGAGAAGACACTTGCCCAGCTTGGCTACGTACCCCGTCACGTTCAAGGCACATCCGACAGAGGGGTACGGCAAGCGTTGCCAGCAACACAAGGGCTGGCAAACCACACTCGAAGCTCGCTGGGGTTCACTGATCCACAAGGCGGAGGGGAGACCGTGTAAAGAGCTCCTGAAACCTGTGCCACTGAGCCACCAGGAAAGGCAGCTTCTTCGAGGAACAGGATCTGCCACAGCATTACTATTTCATCAGGAACACAGCTGGAGCCCCGGGGAGGAGGGAAGGCACCCTGCATCACTCCAACCTTCTTCTTAGAATCATAGAATGGTTTGGGTTGGAAGGGACCTCTAAAGGTCATCTAGTCCAACCCCCCTGCCATGGGCAGGGACATCTTCAACTAGAGCAGGTTGCTCAGAGCCCCGTCCAACCTGACCTGGAATGTTTCCAGGGATGGGGCATCCACCACCTCTCTGGGCAACCTGGGCCAGTGCTTCACCACCCTCAGCATAAAAAATTTCTTCCTTAGATCTAGTCTGAATCTGCCCCCTTTTAGTTTAAAGCCATTCCCCCTTGTCCTATCACTACAGGCCCTGCTAAAAAGTCTGCCGCCATCTTTTTTATAAGCCCCCTTTAAGTACTGACGGGCTGCAAGAAGGTCTCCCCGAAGCCTTCTCTTCTCCAGGCTGAACAACCCCAACTCCCTCAGCCTTTCTTCACAGGAGCGGTGTTCCATCCCCCTGATCATTTTTGTGGCCCTCTTCTGGACCCGCTCCAACAGGTCCGTGTCTTTCCCATGCTGAGGGCTCCAGAGCTGGACGCAGTGCTCCAGGGGGGGTCTCACCAAGGCAGAGTAGAGGGGCTTGTTAAGCTTCAGAAAGATGTAGGAAGAAGGAAGGTGGTACCGGTCAAACGGGGCTCTCCGAGGGCTGATTCGTAGGTGTATCGCCTGCCTGGAGAGCAGCGTAGCGTTTATAAAAGCAGAGCTGCCAACGGGGCAGGCGATGCGCAGGAGCCTCTGTGGGCATCCGTGCCGGGAGGGCGGCTGCCCCGGCCCCTCGCCCCCCATCTCCTGCCCCGCTCCCGGGCAGGGACCTTGGCTGGCGCGTCTGAGAATGGTAACAGCACGAACAAAAGCCACGTCAAGATGTTTCAGCTCCGGCAGGGAGGCTCCTGCTACTCTCCCCCAACAAAAAAGTCTGCGAGAGGAAGAGCCGGAGATCCAACACAACCTCCCGGGAGCAATCCCAGTGCCTGTGCGGGGAGGGGGGCGGCTGTGCCGCCGGGCAGCCCAGCTGCAGGGGGGAAACATAAAGACAAGGTCCCAGGGACAGCGATTGCTAAAGAGCCTGCGGCATTTTCTGCAAGTGTGGGAGTGTTAAACATAACAGTATCTGGGAGAAATTTCAATTTGGATAAACTAAATTAGTGCTGGGTTTACAGTCAGATGCAGAATTATTTTTTCGTTCTCTGCCAAATTGTTCTGTGGTATTTCCGAGCTACTGTGGCCCAGACCAGAAGCAGGTGAAATGATTCCTGCCTCGGGATGAAAAGTGTCTTGTCATTCTCTTTTTTTTTTTTTTTTTAAACTCACAGAGCAGCTAAAATGGAAATCTAGAAGTAGTGATACGATATCTATTCACTCTGTTTTGTTTACAATTAAAGCAATAATGTGTAAGACTGAAGTGCTGTTATGGTATCCTCGATTATTTCTAACAGTACTTGTGTGGGAGTGACCATCAGTTCAGCTCTGGGATGAGTAAATCCATTATATTCTAAAAGGAGCCGGAGAGAGGTTATTCTCCAGCTGGAAACTTGTACCTCTCCCGTTCAAGAATTTTTGTCTTCATTATTGTTTCTTTTCTTGCAGATTTGCCACTGTAACCCTTGGCATTCAATGGATCACATCGAGCAGGTAACCTAAAGGGTATGTTTCTATTTATTTTACAAGATGGTAAGCTACTTCCTTACTGTCCACATGAAATTGCTAGATATTATGTTATTAAACACACTTCTAATGTGTGTGCTTAATTTCTCTATGCAAAACAAAGCAGGTAAAAACATTAGAATTGGAAAATGCTTTTCACCAAGCTTCCGCTTGTGACCTGCAAAATACAGTTAGTTTGGTTTACTTTTCTTTTAGGATATACGGGCAGCTATTAAATTGAATGAGGCATTTCAGATATATTTTATGCATTGGACCAAAGTCTGATCATCTAAAAAAAAAAAAAAAAAGGTTCTTCACTTGGGATACCCATACAAATGGAATAATAATAAAGGGAACCTGAAACTTAATTTAAATATTGGTAAAGGTTTGTGAATTTCTCCTGTGAACACCTCTATGGAAGAAAAAGAAAAAATATTCGATGCAGGAGTACTAAGTTACAAACCACCCTGTTCTCTGATGGAAAGCGAGAGAGAGCGTGACTGTCCGAGTTGTGCTTCTTATTGGCTCCTGTATCATTGATTCCTTTTGGCACTTTCTATCTAGAACACAACTAAGTTGTTCAATCTTCATCATCACGCTACCTGCCAAGCTTTGCACTGCCTGAATTGCGCTGCTTTGTTTGGAAAGAATTAAAAATTATGTACGAGAAAGGGTGAAAGCGTTTGATGCTCAGGTTTCAGAATGCGCAGCTGTCAAGTATCAAGTCTTGATACTTCAGAGTATCAAGAACATGTTATTGTTCCATGTGCTATATATATAAGAATTCATGAAAACTACGTGAGGGTCAAAACAAGAAGTGCAGATCATGACTTTTTGCTTTTAAAGTCTGTGCTCAGGTTTAGATAAACTTTTCACTACCGTGGCATCACCATCTGATTCTTCTCATAATCCTCAGATTGTTATCAAGACAGAAGTTAGCATATGGGAGGTGGAGCAGCCCTAGCTCCTTTACTTCATAAAATCTTGCAGATAGCAAAGCCAACAGGAGATTGTAGCCATGACTCTTCTAAAAATTACTCAAAATCGGGTTACTTGCATTCCCAGCAGATGAAGTCATTGCTCACCAATGGAGGTACACGGACAGTAACAAACAGGCTCCTCTAACAAAGAGCAGATCAGCTGGTGATATAAAACGCTGGCTAGGAGTTACAGCATTTGCTGCTGTCCTGATCCTACTGCATGAGTTGTGAGATGAGGAGTATTCCGCGATCCAATTTTAAGAAAAGAGCAGTATGCCTGAAAAACAACTGCGGAGAATTGTGGATAGCCATAAATAGGAAATCGCTAAGCAACATATACTGTGAGCATGCCTCTGGGCAGAGGGGCCACCGTCAGGACTTTATTCCCGCAGATAATTACACCGAGGTGCAATCTGAAGCAACAAAAACGTGCTTTTAATTGTTCGTGATTAGAGGGGGAACCCAAGCAGCAGCGTAAGTAACAACAGGCAAAGAGAGTGCGAGAGTTGCATTGAAGAGGCAGTACTGTTGCAAAGCTGATAGAGAACTAAGACCAGAATTTGCCAGCATTTTCCAACTAAAACTGCTGATCTAATAAAAGACATTACCCTTCTAAAAACCTTGCCCATTTAATCCCTTAGAACATCAGCACTACAATAACAGTACTATTAGGCTCTTACATATACATATATAGATACACATATCTCCATTATAAAGGCTTGTATTGATAAGCAGATTATTTAGGATATTTCTTAAGGTTTTTAGCATAGTAATGATCATCGCGTTATCAAGGAGGGGCATGACAGAAAGGAGAATTTCTCTAGCTCATTTACTATGAATAATGATCTATCCTTATGAATTGTGATTTATGACCACCTGGGGAAAATGTTTAAGTTAGCGCTACAGCAGCTACCTCTCATCCAGGACAGATATAACTATCAAATTCCTTCATTTATTCACAGTTAAAACTACAGGAACAGCACCTAAAATGCAGGTACTTGGTGTTCAAAACCAGCCGACGGAATGAAGGCAGCTTAAGAAGTCCTCCACAGACTGCACTTAGATCCCACTTCTCAATTTCGGAATACCTCCATAACCCCCAAAAGCCACAGCCAAAAGCCAACATACGCCATTTGGAAGGTCACTTTCTACATTCCCCAAAACACAGGTGGTAAAATTCAATGTGAGGACCGAGGTGTGTTTGTACGGCATTGAGGAAAAAGCATACCTGCTCACCGGGAACTAGCTTTCGCACGGCAAAGTCATCTTCTTCTCTCCTTTTCCCTCTCCCCCACCCTTTTTTTTTTGTAGTGAGAGGATAACCGAGATTGCTTGCACTCACTTTGCACAAGTTCAGCCTGCATTAAAGTAACAAAGAGTAAAAGCACTAAATCCCAATGCTAGCGTTTGGCAAGAACTGCACTGAGAACAGGGACCTAAACGGCTTCCCGAACGCCTCTCAGCTTCCCACTCCGTGCCAGGTCCACCTTCCCCACCCGGCAGGGCCCACGACTTTTGGAAGGACAAAGAACATGCCCAGCCCTGCGGCAATCGGGCGCTTCTGCCAGCCGGGATTTAGGAACGGGGCTGGGCGAGGGAGTCGGCGCTGGTGCTGACTCAGCGTTTGTCGGTGCAGTAGGTCACTCCAGCGCAGAAGCCAGCAGTGACCATGGGCTGCAGAATTAGGATCAGGCAGAGGAAGAATGAGGGTCATTAAAACACTTGCAGATAAAAAAAATTCAGCCTGGCAAGCTCGGAAACCACTGTAGTCAGTAGAAATTTGTAAAATAAATCTTATTGTAAAATATATCTTTCTGGGGTTTTCTTTTTATAGCAAGCTTTATTTTTTGAAAATTGATATTCAGTCTTACGACATATTTACAGCTCTTACGAGCACAGCGATTCCCGCTTTCCTTACTGTTTTGATGTTAGAACTTGATGAACACCTTCGGATGTGTCGATCTTTATTATCAACAGCAGCTACATTAAAAACTCAAAGGAAAAGGATGTTGGCTCACCTGTTTGTAAGAGCCATTCATTACAATATGCGGAGAATTGGGCTGCACACAAACTCTAATCACAATAAGTAGGAGGCTGGAAATATTTGCCATTGCCAAAACAAACAAACAAAATCCCCAAATCAGGGACTCTCATTTTTATTATTTATTTATTGTAAAACAGCTGAGGTGATTCTACTCTGCAGACACCGAACTCCGTGCCCATGAAGCCAATTAGCATAGTCACTGTTTGTTCATTACTCAAACCTATGTCCTCCAATTTACACTACCCATACGCTGGGCTAATTTTGTATGGCATAAGATGCCAGAGAAAGGTGCCAGATCGCTAATACATAAAAATTACAAATACTGCAGTGGCTCAGCTGACAGGCAGGACTGCTTCCAGGATGGAGCTCTGGACCAGCCTGTCACAAAAGTCGCCTTGCCCATACGAATCCTTTAAATCATTTTTTCCCAGACTAAAATTGGATTTCAGCAATGTGAGGGGGCAGAAGGGGAAGGATTTTCCGCGATAACTGATTTTGGTGGTGACTGTGCAGAATTGTATGAGAGGCATTGAAGAGATTAAAAGAGATCACTCTCTAACAGTCTGAAGGGATGTGCGTGTGTAAACACGCATTTATAACAGAAATAACTCTTATAAGACAGAAAATAGTTTTCCACGCCAGTCCTCTGCTCTGTGCCACAAACCCACGGTATGTAACGTAAAAGAGCCGTATGATTAAGCCTGTACGACAAGGCGTTGCAGAGGTGCTGCTGAGGCGAGGTCTGACAAGGGAAGTCCAGGTTTCCCCCGGGGCTGAGGGGGGAGAGCATCTCCCCGTTTTAAGACCCCTAGACACCGTCTGCGGTGCACGGGGGGCGACCTCACCAGCATCAGTGAGGACGTGGAGATTTTCGTGGCTGATACGGAAGGCAGCAGTGAGACTTTACAGTGTCTGGAGGAAGGAACGTGTCTCCCCTCTTTAACCCCTTGGTGGCTCGGCAGGAGCTCTCGCCAAGGGAAGGGGACGCGGGCAAGCGCCTGCCGCCCACTCCGAGCGGCCCAGCCTGGACGAATGCCCAGCCCCAACCCCGCCACCACGCAGCCTGCTGCAAGGCAACGCAGGGCTTTAGGAGCCTCCTCTCTCTCCCCCATCCCGGGCGGATTTGAGGCTGTGGCTGCTCTCTGCCCCCCTGCCTTTCCAGCTGAGCTCCCCTCTCCTCCCACCCCACCGGGCGCTTTCTGCACACCCTCGTACACAGACATGCCAGTACCGTCTAAGGAAAAACTCACTTGTGTCTGCTACAGCAGAAAAATTCAGCAAAAATTTAGACTTTCAAGCTAAGTAGAATATAGAGAGAAATTTCTGAAAATGAAAGCCAAGTGGTTGTGGGGTTTTTTTCCCCTACTCCTACTAAGGAAGACAAAGCAGTGGTGCAGGGGCTATGTGAACTTCTCGCCACGCATTACCGTTCGTTACAGAGCCCCATCCGGCAGGGAACACCAATCGAACAGGCCACGTGAAAGGCAGAAGCCCCATTAGCACCCAAACAACAACTAACAAGGGGGAGGCAGAGTCCTCTGCGAGGGCAGGAATTCAGGTGCGCAGCCTCCTTCATCTTCATTATCCCATAACACGACCGCATAGAGTTGTAAAAGGAAGCTCCTCCTGCCGAGACCGACCGCAGATGCAAACATAACTGTCTACAGAAATTAGCAAGGCAAATAGATCAGCAGAGTTTTATCGAGGCTTGTGACCGCTATTATATTTGCCTGCCGCAGCTTTCCTGGTGGATATCAAACACTAAGTGAAAGGAAGAAAAAAAAAATCCATTGCACCTTCCCTGTCAGCGAGCCATGTGCAATCCAGCCTGTAAAGAGCTGAGCTAATTCGCAGCTGTCACATTTATAAATGCCACCGAAGTGCCGAAGAGAATGCAAAAATCCAGAGCCGTGCATTGTCCCTGATTGGCAAGAACAACGCTACCAACCCCTGCTCCTCTTCTGCCAAAGGCTGCTGGGCTAATATGGCTGATAAGTGTAATTCAGAAGGCCAACTGTCAAAGCAGATGAAATGCATGTTTTCTTCCCGGCCTTATAATGCAAATCAGTACGTCCTGTTGAAAAATGACAATTTCAGGTTTCCTTCTTGTACCCGAACGAAAAAGGTGCCGGTTCTCAAGACTTGCAGAGTCATATTCTCTTTACGCACAGGCCAAGTGAGGGCAGCTAGCTACACTATGAGCCTCGCCAACGTCCCCTGCCAACGTGCTTCACGCCAGACCTCGAGCGCGCGGGCAGAGGTTGCATCAGGCACAGCTTCGATGCACAGTCGTGTCCACTAGGAGCTGAACCGAAAGCACAA
>NW_008824810.1:343765-349849 GCF_000699105.1 Pygoscelis adeliae
TTCCGAAGAAAAATGTAAAACACCTGCTTGCTGCTAACAGGGAAAGTAATAAGACTGTACTCAAAAGACGAAAAAAAAAAGTATTTTTGCATCTTGTAACCTTGTCAAAAAGCCGATGTCATCTGCTTTAGTGCACACACAAAAATGTTGCTCATGTCTTGCCCCTGGTATGAGAATCTCATTGCTTCAGAAAACATATTTAACATTATAGGAGTTCAAGCCTCTGCTGAAACCTTTTAAAAACGTCACATACAGCTCTTCAAAGCTCCAATCCCAGAGCCTTCCTGGGGATCATGGAGAAGTTAAATCAACTTTACTCTGGGACTACCTTGCCCCTCCAAGTCCCCCCTTGGTCAGAAGTAATTTATTAGAAGATTACCTCCATTAAAAACAATTTTCTATCCTCCTTGGAAGCATTTCCTTCCAAAGAGTAAAGAGCTTATGCTAGACTTTGAAAAGCTGGTTAATCAGAAGGACATCTGAGTTAATTTCTCTAATGTTCTTTGCAGAGTGCCGGCATCGCAGACATGCGCAGGTGTGAAGCCAACCGTCCTGTCCATTTTTCCTCCATTTATTACAGACACAAATTCAGCCTCCACCAAAGCTGTGTACATCACACTGCTTATAATAACATCTCTGACGTGCGAGTGGTAGGTGAGCTATCTCATTACAGCAACTGCTTTCAGTCCGTGTATCAGTGATTTACAGTACAATGGCTGCATAGCCGTATAGGACGGTAAACAATACAACATAGGAAAGTGCTAATGAATTCATAAAGTATGCTAGCAGACAGGGTCAATGACGTATTTATTATCTTAAAAAACAGATCAACCTGGCCTTGCTAGAACAGGTTAAAAGGTGGTTCTGCCAGTAGAAACACGTGAAATCCCTATCTGTTAGCCTACGATATGGAGTAAGCACAAAGAGCTTAAATACCAAGTTTTCTGTGCCAAGAAAACTGTTCCAGAGAATGCATAATTCAGTCCTTTAAAAGGGTGGAGATACCTTTTTTATCTGTTTAAATTAGATCTGTTTCTTGCTCAAGAACAATAAAATGTGAAAACAGCAGAGGCCTTAGCCGGAGGGGACGCAAGCCCAGGACACGTTTGCAGCCTTCCCTTGCACATTGTTAAGCACACACGTAGCGGTTCTCTATTCCTCGGTACGCCGTGCGCTCCACCGCTGCTCCGCCGAAGCCTGCTCGCCATGCTGCGCTGCCTCCCGTAGCTGGAGAGCAACCGCCGCACCTGGGCAGGAAGGGGGTACCCCGTCCCCGGCAGGAGCAGGACCCAGGCTCCCTGCCCAGTCTCCACAGCTCCCTGACAAAGCCTGGCTCCAACAAGAACCCCTGAGACAATGAGAAAATTGCATCAGCCGAGAACATAAAATGTTAATTCAAATACTTTGATGGTAAGCAGACTGGATTTTAGCTGCACTGCCGAACTGGATATTAACAGATATAAAAGGATTGTAAAAGTGTAACTTCAAATTTCACATGCAGAAGCAGAGCTGGGTTTCATCAACGATGCACTGACACAAGGAGCACCAGAACAGAGGCTTTCCTCTTTTCTGACATCCCTTTTGCTATTTGGTGGCATGAGCTGTATCAGCACAGCATCTCTCTGGCATTTCAGATGCATGTTCTACCTGCCCTCCTCTCTCCCCACCCTCCCAATACCCTGTCATTTACAAAAGGAAGGATTTTGATTAATGAGTTCTTCCTGCCAAAAAGATAGCCTCGCAAGCATGAGAATGAAAATAAGTTCGATTGTATGGAGCCCATAAATACAATCCTTCTGCACAAAAATCTCCAATTAGTAGCCGGGCGTACTTGCTTATGAGTCATTAATGAATACTTCTGTATGCTGAACGTTCACATCGTTCTGTTTGTGACACCGCCTCCAAGCTTGACCCCCTGTCATCACATCAAAAGGATCAAGGTTTTAAATGAGGTATTAGCAATTTCTTAAATAGCTTTTTTTAAACAGCATGAAAAAACTATTGAACCATGACTGTTCGGTCATAGGCGACTATTGAAATTCCAGCACATCATTTCCTCGGTCCTTCAGCAGCTGAAGGCATGAATGCCACGTGTTTCACCAAATATAGCATTCCTGTATAAGGGTGCAGGAATTTTTGGCTATTTAGGTCCTGGCCACGCAGTGAAGTCTTTGTGGGCAGCTTCCCTGCACTCACGTGGAGATTTGCGGGTACGGACAGCAGAAAAGCCAGGTTCTGTGCGACAGCATCAGGAGAAACTCGCCTGTAATTCGCTTTGACTTCTGAAAGGCAGTTTGATTCCACCACGTATATAGATTAGAGAGAAAATTAGCATGTCTTTTATTCTTCTACTCTTTTTGCTAGCCCTAAAACTGCCTTTTTAATTATGGACAACTTACTCTGTATTTTAAAGTGAGGTAATTGCCAAATTTGGGCCAATCACGATTTTTTCAAACTTAGGGTGGCTGATCCCATTTGGTCCTTGGACCACATGGCTACCAACACCACCAGTGAGCACCACAAGGGTAGTAAACAAGGGGTCTGCGCCACACCTGCGAGCGGGGAGGCAGTCCTTTCTGCCCTCAGCCCTCCCCTGCACAGCCAGGATAAACGGGCGCTCCGCGCCCGCAATACGTTTGCTACCGCTTGGTATTGGCTATGTTTAAAATCACCAAATCGCTGCGGCATTAGCACGCTCCCAGGTTTGGCACAGCAGGGCTGGCCACGGCATGATCCCTAGCTTTGCCCCCCGGCTGGGCACAATTCCTATCCCCTCCGCAAAGCTTCCAGGTTTAAGTCCGAGGCGTCAGCGGCCGTGACACGGCCAGGTGGCCCCTCCTGGGGACATGCACCACTGTTCGATGAATCGGAGGATTTTACTGCAATCTGGCTCACGCGAAAGCAAAGCAGTAAGATTCAGGCACGTTCAGCTGGCCTCGCTGCCTAATAAATGAATGCTGTCAAAAGAAATCCAGTTCTTGTTATTTTGAGGCTTGCATAGGGTCACTGTATGATGATTGTTCCTCGGGGGGGAAAAAAAAAGGCAATTTTTTGTGGTAGATTGCTCCTTTTGGATATGAGAAGCCGTGTAAGGCAGAGGATGTTAAAAAAAAGTTGAAGAATGTGCAGAAGAGGCTCACATACATTATTTTAGGCTGGAGGAAATACCTTACAGTGAGAGACCTGAACAGCTCAATCTGTTTATCTTATCAAGAAGAAGATTGAGTGGTGAGTTGATTACAACAGATAAGCACCGCGTGGGGAGAAAATACGAGGCACTTTAAAGGGATCTTTAATCTAGCAGGAGAAAGGGTAACAAGAAGCAAAGGCTGAAGGCGGATTATTTCCAACTAAAAATTAAGAACATATTTTTAATTATTAATCCAGTGAGTTACCGAGCCTGATAGCAAACAGGGAGAAACTGAATGGTCTAACAGAACGAGAAGGTTGGACTGGCCAATCTCAAGCTCCTGCTGGCCCTGCACTCCAAATTTCAGAGGGGGGTGGGGAACTGGGAAGCATTCTGGTTTAAGAAAGTACAATTCATGCTTCTCGTCAAAATAAAGCAACTTCACTCGCCCATGCTTGATTCCTTTCTTCCACCGGTCAGTGAAAGGGATATTGTTAATTTTGTTAATTAAGAATATTTCAATAGCTAAATCGTTCATGTATTTTAATGCCCATTTGTACTATAACTCCCAATGAAGTCACATCCAGACAACACGTTAAGAAGTACTGGGAAGTACCATTCTCTTCATATACTTTGTTGGGGAATATTCTATATCTATCTACGTGTTTCATAGTAACAGAAGAATAAAGCTGGAGAGCTCGAACTGGAACCAGGCGAAGGAAGGTTTTAAAGAGTCATTAGGTGGGGCAACTCAAAGGGGCAAGAAGAGAGGCAGCGTTCGCCTCTGGAAGAGGCTGAGGTGCACCCCTCCGCGTCCCACGGGGACCCGGCCCACCTCGCGCTGCAGACACGCCACCTTGGCTGGGACGGGCAGGGGGTCTCGCACCGCACAGCGTCACGCAAACGTGCCAAGGGGTCCTCATCCCAGCCGGGCGAATAGAGCCGTAGCTTGGGGATCTCTTACATGTCTCACTGGCCATTTCTTGATCGGGCGCTTGGGCAAGAGCGCTGGAGACAGCATTTTGCTTATGTGAAAGCAACTATTTTTGTGCATTTTCAGTTCCAGATCGCTATATCCGCTGGAAAAAAAGCACTGAAAAATAAAGCCTTTATAGAAATTGACTGCTTTCCTGTAGCACTCCCTGTTGTGCTATGGGGAGCTATAAAGCTACCGATATTTACCTTGGGTTTTAGTCTCCTATTTACTGTAGATTTCAGTTAAAGCAATTGCTCTGGAAGCCCTCATGCCAGTTAGTACGATCTCAATATATACTGTGCGTTTCTTTAAAATGCACACGTGCTGCAAAGAATGCAAAGAGTACCATAGGAGCTGCTACTTTTTAATTAGAAATTGCATTTAGCTAAACAAAATGCAATAAATTAAATTCTGCTCAGTTTTAACAATATAATCTGATGGACGTTAGTACTATTACATTCGTGTAAATGAGTATAGGATTTCATCCAGTAAAGCATGAAAAAGTCTTAATATTTACTGAAGAAACAAGGAAAGGATCCACACTGTGATCATCCATCACTTCCCCATCAAACAAAACAGATATTTTAGATACTAGCTGCAACTTTGCCCAGTTGGACATGGTGGGTGAAGAAGCTCGGTGCTTGGGAACAAAACACAGCCATCTCCCAACCCTGTATTAGGATTCCTGATCATTCTCAAGAAGGAAGTTGCATACACCAAAACCACAGTTTGGGTCGCTGCCCCAGGTGACAGCCAGGAAGCCTCAGGAGTCACCAGAAAACATTTGACCAACATTGGAAATTGCTCACGGTGAGAACTGAAATTATAAGACTTATATGAGTATCTCAGAAAAAAAGACAAACCGTGTAGATGCTGCCTAATAGCTTATGCAGTGCGAAGATCTCGTAAGTGTTCTGGATTTTAGTATCTATAGTAAATGCTCTTTACTAATCAGCTTAAAGAGTGATTTGAAGTTCCTGTGGACAAGAAGTCCTTTGAGGTCACGCAGGACCAGGGAGCCTGCACTGATGGGCTACCTCAACTGAAAGACACCCACAGAAGAAGCAGCTTCTACACCCAAATGACACATCAAACAATTCACCTGCAAAACAGGATTTAAAGCAAACGGGAAATCAGAGATTTAGGCAATTAAGCAGGTATGGGATGAGCACGTGTTTGGCTAAACCAAAGTCCTGTGCGTTGGTGAAGCTGTGGCAGAGTACTGGGTGTCCAGGCTAGCAGGAGTAGGCTAAAGTAGAGCAGCCCATTCCCATGGCTGCTGTGTTATGGGAGCAAAAAGCATATACTGAAGACAGCGCAACTTGTCTGCGATATCATCTCTCGTATTTAACACAAAAACCATGAGATAGTTAAGGGAAGTCTGACGATGCAGAGCGGTGCTGCAGGTGTGGGATCACAGGCAGAGAAACCAGCAGGTCTCAGTGCAGCGTTAGGCAGGGAAGGGGAAGGTGTTTCTATTCTACAGGCTTGGTCTCGGTTGATAAGATAGGGGAAAAGGTGAGACAAGAAAAGGTTGCACCAATGATAAATTATCCACAGAAAAATCATTACCAGCTTTCAGATATGCAAAACATAGGTAGAAGCCTGGAATAATGAATTTGAGGATTACTCAGCTTAATTCCATCTGTAGCTCTGCCTGTCATCTGATTTCCACAGGATAGAAAATATCAGAGAAAATAGAGCTAAAAGCAAGAACAGCAGAAAAAACCTGCCTTTGGCTTACGAAGAGCAACTGCAGGAAGCGAACGGCCGTAGCCTGGAAGGGGGAAGCTCCCGGGGACCGCAGCACCATTCAGAAATGCTCTTCAGGGCAACAGCTGACCTAACAGATGGGGATCAATCACGGTCTCAGAACGTACCATGACAAGAGATCGCGAAGCTGCAAAAGGAGAGTTTTGGGCCGGCTAAGCAGCGGTGCGGCGCGGGTGCTGCCCCCCGGCCCGGCGGCAGGGGAGGC
>NW_008824810.1:349904-354286 GCF_000699105.1 Pygoscelis adeliae
CCCGCAGGAGCGAGGGCGCAGGCTGGGGACCCGGGCAGCCTTTCGCAGCCCTTCCCGCTGCGGTGTCTTCCTTCTGCTAGAGCACAGTGTCTCCCAGGGAGCGGAGGGAAAGCGACGCATACGCAGGCTAGCGCTCAAGTTCGTGGAATTATTCTCGTATCCATCACTTAGGTGACTCCCTAATCACCGCTTAAGCGGCTATTTCTTATCAGACCACTGTTCTGAATGGGGTTTTCTCTATCTCCTCTCAACTTTAATTTCGTCTGGCAAAAAAACCCATAACGCTGAAGGCTTGATAGTCGTTGCGAGAACAGTTGCTCTTTGCCCAGCTATACTTTCAATATGCTACTGATGAGTAAGGCTGAGTCAGATTTACAATGGAGATATTTGGTCATGCAATTAATGATGAAACTATTTGACGCATGTGTCAGTAGTGCAGCGTGGTTCCTATGGAGGCTGACGGGAGTTCTACTTTTGACTTCAGCGGCAGCAGAGCCAGCCTAATGGTGGGCAATTCAGAGTTTTCTACCTTAAAGCTTTTTTAATGCCATGAATAGCACGCTGTATCCTTGGTAGCATATCTTTGAGGCTATCTGTTGGCATGGCTTAATTATCCAGTATCAGTTTTCAATTACAAGCATATGAATTCTGACATGGCTGTTAGAAGTCTAACAGCTCTTTACCCAAAATGTACGTGCGTTCTCTGGTGTCCTTAGGCAGAGGATTTTTCTTCTCCATCACAGCAAAACGTGACCTCTTTACTGGCATTAGCAGTGACATTGTAGTTCATAAACCACCCTTAGTTGGGATTGAAAAGCATTGTAATGATGTGAAATATTTCCCTGGAAAAAATAGATTCTGCTTGTTGAGGCACCGCCTGACAGCTTCAACACTTGAGAATCAGAATGCTAAAAATATTTTAAGTCAAAGAAAGCTTATGGTAATAAAGTACAGCCTGGTATATACAGGGAGAAGTCATTGTCTTCAGCGTGAAAATAGAAGAGGACTCTGACTTAGACTACATTTTCTCTTAGTCTTATCATGCATCTTATTACATCTCCCCCGCAACTACAGTGACAGCAAGACCGGTTTAGAGCAAGCCTTCTCCCTGCCCGCCGTCCTGGCGTTCACAGCAAGTCCTGGTGTTCCCGAAGCCAGCACCCTCCTCTGCTTAACTACGATGAGAAAAATGGTATTGGTAGGAGCAGGCTATGGAGAGAATTGTTCTTCTAGAGAGAAGCTTCCTAATTCTATTATGATTTTCATTATGTTTCCATTTTAAAATGTCCAAATGATAAACTCATAAAAATACATAATGAAAATAGCCAGACCATTAACTACAGTCAAATGCAATGCCACTATAATAAAACTTGCAGGTGCTCCTACAATCAGCAAAGCAACACGATTCAGATTAAACAAGGAAGAGGGGATTCTCTGAAATCTTTTACTCCTGCTTCCAAATATTTAGAAAATGCAGTTTTAATGCTGCAAATTACATTTCTCTATGTTGTTATTTTCCCGAACTGGATGCTGTGACAGCAGCCTGCCTTTCATAAGGCATGGTTTCCAACCAGCAAAATCTATTCTCAACAGGAAATATGCTCCACTTAGTCCAAATGTTCTGAGGACATCAAACATATTTGTATAAACATGCTGTATCATAATTGAGAGGCTTGCTAGGACTCGGGATTTAGACAGCACTTTACAGCTTCAAGGTGCTGTACAAACATTTAACTTATTTATTAATTAAATTTTCTAACTAGGGACGTAACCTAGATTTAGTTAGAAGGCGGCTGTGGATGAGAGGAGGCTGGGTAAACAGCCATGTTTATGCAGAAGACCATACCGAGTCCTCTTAGAAGAGCTTCCTTACCGAAACAAAAAGGTAAAACTTCTCAAAAGCTTCTAATCCCTGGTGGGCAAACTAACGGGCAGGCCAGCTTGGGCCACCGGGCTGAGGGTGTCAGAGGTATTTGTCACTGGTCTCCCCAGGCTCTCCCAGAGACGCAAAGATGGTTTCCATCGGGTGAATATTTTTAAAAATTTCTAGCTGTCACTCAGCCATGTCCTTCGCTACTCTATAAACTAGAGCGCTGCGAACCAGCAGCCTCAGTACTCCTGCTCTGGCTTCTGGTTTTTATCACCACACTAGGGGATATTTTCAAAGACTCAGTTAGGAGTTATGACCTAGATTTACAAAAATATTTAGATTTGTAATTCCTATTAGCTGCTTAACATTCAGTGACATCAACAGCCTCATTGCCCATCTCCAGCAGGGTTTTTGGTAAGAACCACTTGCTTCACAACTGAATTTTGCCCAAACTCCAAAATTGCTCCGAGTCAAAGACAGTATAGCTAAAATAATCTGTCCTCTACGGGTTTATGTTCTGACAACACAGGAGAGTGAAACTCTCTCATCTGATATAGGAGTGTCTCTGCAACTTATTACTCTTTCATTGGCACATAGTAAATTGAGCTCTGGCAATAGCAATACTACTGGGAAATAAAGATAATTAAGAAACATAAAGCATGTCACTCTTCTTAAACCCAGTTGGAATCTTGGTTTTGTGTGTCTCTCTTGTCGTAGGATTATGAGCCTAGTTTTAAGTCTGTATTCTCATAATTTTACATAATTGACCATTTGCAATCTTCTATAATCTAAAATGTCTAATAACTATGCATAGAAAGAGAGCCATTTCCATAATATTTATAAATATTTCATATGATCTGGAGTTAATACAATTTATTTATAATGCATGGGAGTCTGCAGTGGGTTTATAAAAATAATGGGTGTTAACATGCAGTCATGATTTAATAATCAGAGACTAATTTCTAAAATACATATGGAGAATGGCTGGTTCCCGTAATTGGTAATAGGATTGAGAGGTGCAGATATAGACGGATGACTGACGTACGGTTAGTATACCATACAGGGGGGCGCAAAGATGGCATTAACAAGAACTTCATCCTACTGGTACCCTTATTCTTTTCAGTGTCTGCCAGGACAAAACTAGAATAGCTTCTCCAGAAATCCCCAGGCTGCTGGATTAATTCCATCCTCCTGCTAACAACCACTGTGGTAGAGGATGATGTCACATATATTATGTCACCGTGGTGCAATAACACCATCCAAGGATTCCCGGCTTCCCAGGAAGCTGCCAAGGAGCCATCAAGCTACATGAACCACTAACCATCTATTAACTAATTGATTCAAAACCATTAAAAGGGAAGAAAAGTTCTTTATCTGTTCCACAGTAAATGCCTCTCTCTTATCTGATACTCCAACATTGCTTAAGCAATTCCCACAACACTTTAGAGATCTAGATGGCAGATGGGAGTGAAGAAGCCTATCTGCAGAAGAAAACAGATGAAGTTGTTGGATCGACTGCAGAACATGCATACAGCTGAAACAGACCTTCTGGTTTTCATTTGCTGCGAATAAAAGGATGCAGAGATAAGCAAGCGGATGCGTCTGATGGTGATAACGATAAGACCACAGCTGCAGTGAGACAACCACGCACAAGTCAGCCCAGAGAGCACCACGGCAAGGGAAGAGACTCTCCATGTTAATGTCATTTTTGACACACGTCTCTATTCACTTCCCATACTCTTTTAGCAGCCTGTGTATAAAAGACGATGGAACGGCAATTGTTCGTGCTGCTACATGCTCATTTCTGCATTTGGGGGAGGGGAGAGGACCTTAACGCCCACAATTAGCCCGTGAGACCGTTACTGCAGTCATGCAGGCGCTTCCTCCCTGCAGTTCCACCTGCACATTGTTTATTATGAGACTAATTCATTAGACACATTATGAGACTAATCACACTTTCTATGATGGTCCAGTGACAAAACGACTCTAGATGTACTTCTTCATAATTTTTTGCACTACTCAGCATCAATAAACTGTGAAATGTATTAGAAAACAATGTTTCTAATGGCTTGCTTTTAAAATACAGTTCAGGTTGTTCATGTTGAGAAATGCTTCTCTTTTGAACTCTCAGATTGCTGGGCTGAGCAAAACAAGGCCTTTAAAAGAAACCCAAAAACTAGTTCAGATCCCAATTTTAATAGAATTTTTTTTTTTTAAGAACCTGACTGGAGTAAGCAGCTATTTCAGGGCAGCTGGACCAAGTTTCTCAGAAGTAAATGGGTGTTCAGGCAACAACCTGTGATACGACATGACTCTAAATATTGCAATTCCCTATTGTAAAAGACTTTGCGTTTTCTGTGTGGTAAGATATCCTGCATATTTATTTACAAGAGAATGCAATTACAAAGACAAAAGAACCCTTAAGAACTAATATGAAATTATTCCCCTAAGTAGAGTTACCTACAAGCTTCAGCATCTGCAGTTATAAGCTGTACTGCCTCGACTCTCATAG
>NW_008824810.1:354318-355849 GCF_000699105.1 Pygoscelis adeliae
CCGTCTCCCCTGCCCCGTTTTGCCTGCTGTTGGTGCCCATTATGGGTTGTTCCAGCAGGGTCACTTCAGATTCCAATCAGAGCAGCATGTTTTTATTTCCTGTAAAAATATCATTTAGATCCTTGCCATCAAATATCTACAAATGTAAAATAATACATTTATGACTCTCTATAAATAATACATTTTTAAAATGTTGCAATATATATTAGTCAAGCGCACAACGTTTCTCATTCTGGATATAATCTGTGATTTCAGCCATCGGGTGAAAAATATGAAAAATGAGAACAAGTATTTTAGTTTATGTTCTTACATATGTCGACTATGCTCTTTGTGCTCTATTTCTTCAACGTCCAGTTGTATGTTCCTCATATAATTTTAATTACCATTTTTCTGTTCAGGAAAAAATACAGAGGGGCACTGCAAACTGGACAGTCAGAAGGATACACACAGCCAATACTTAAGAGTTGCAGCGTTAGCTGATGTCGATTCTGATCCGTGTGAAATGCTGGGCAGGACTGGAAGCCGGTGGCCAGATTCCCCCGCGCGGCAGATGCTAACGTCAAAATGTGCTCCCCCAGTTCTCAGTCCCTGTGAACCCAGCCCCAGATCTGGGTGGAATCAAAGAGCCAAAGAGGGTAGGAGGCCTGAAGGACACGCTTGTAGGCGTCTTCGAAAGAGCCAAATCTGCGCCCTGCGCCTGTTGAAAGCAGCTATAGCTTTAGCATCAACTACAGGTGGATGCTAGATGCATCCCCTTGGCATTTAACTTCTGATTTCAGAAACTTTTCTTTCTAATCCTTTTCCTGTGTTTGTGCATAAGGCTGAAAAAAATTAATTCTGTTAAACTATGTGCCTTTGGAGATCCTTTGTACTTTCTTTTACCAGCAGACCATGTCCATTGCCCAGCTTTCTGCTCTTAACAAACCCCAGGTTCAGCTTGATCCAGTTTTGCTTTTCTGGAATTACTTGTCTGTTGTAAGCAGTCCATTTCAAGCTCTATTTTATAAGAGAAACCTCCAGGTTCACATCTTTTGTTCCCTGTACATGCCTTTTTGGAGCATGGTACAGCGAGCACCCATCCTCTCCGGTCCTGAAATCAGTCCTTGGACCCCTCAAAAGGTCCGAACTCAGAGGAGGGGAGAGCACGCATGCACCCTTCCCCAGCGGCATCAAGGTCACAACTGTGTGTGATGTCTAATATAATGCCCTTTCAGGGGATGCATCAAGGAAACGAGGAACAGGGGTTTAGGAAAAGAAGCATTTACCCACAGAAATCTTACTCTTAAAAGCCCTGGAGAAACCCAGATCTCTGAAAACAAACAAAAGAAATCTCCAGAGACGCACTGCCCTGCGGTCCGAGCTCACGGACGCAGGTCCGTGGTTTAGATGGGTCTGACCTCCTCCCGCCTTCCCTCTCCTCCAGCTCTTATTCATCCCAACGGCCAAACTCCCGCAGTCTTTGCTCCTCGGCCTTCTCCGCTCCACTGCTCTTGCTCAGAAAGACAACCCTGTCCCGAGGGAGGAGGACCGC
>NW_008824810.1:355872-366179 GCF_000699105.1 Pygoscelis adeliae
GGGGGGGGGGGGCCCGTCCTCCCCCCCTCCCCCAGCCACAGCCGTCTGGGACCTGGCGGCACCCCCCGTGCCCGGGGCCGGCCCCACCAGCTCTCCTCAGCCTGCTTTCACACACAGCACGCGCCGCCACTGGTGAGCAGACGCACCTGTATGGTATCGCTTCACATTTTCCCTCCTGCTCTTTTTTTTTTTTCCTTTTTTTCCCAGATGGAAGCCCTACCAGCGCACGGAAAGCAGAGCTCCTCGAGGTGTCCGAGCAGCTCGGGCAAGCAGTGTTCAGGCTGAAGTGCCGGCGCCTACTCGGGTAACCTAGCCTACTTTTAATACAAGAGAATACAATAATAATGATGTATACGAGAACAAATTTGTAGATATTACTGATCAAACTTCAGGTCAATAGATGTTTTACATATCAGAGTAAACATATAAACTTCAGCGCCAGCTTAAGTTTTTAATCGCTTAATTCATTTGTTGATCCATTCGTCTTTTCCATAATCTGATCTATTGGTCTGGTTCTCCAACATAAAAACCATTATTGCAGCAAATGTCGCCATTTTAATTTGTAACCGGTGTCCCAGATGCATCCCATAAAATATTATTTTAATCCCTTAAAAGGAGAAGCAGAATTTTTCATGAATTAATTGGACAGTCTTGCACATTAAGTATAGTAATAAATGTCTTGCAATGCAGGTGAAATTTAAAATATAAATAAATGTTGTTGACTACAGGAATGTGAAAATCCTGATATTTATGTTTAGTTAGTACACAAGTCTGCTAGAGAAAGAAAACAACGAGACTCATCTTGGCCCTGACAGCCTTCCCTCCACTGCCACAAGGCTGAAGGAATCGCAGGTCTGTGTGAAAGAGAGGGCGAGGAAATAAAAGCAGCACCTCTCTCAAAAGCGGTTCAACTGCAGAGACGGTGCCCAGGGGATCGCTCACCCGGAGCCTACCCTTAAGCCTTAAGGCTGCCAGTTGGGTCCTCTCTGTAATTAATCCCCCCTAATTCAGATCCCTGACGTGGGATGGATCCTGCCTATCTCATCATAGAATCATTAAGGTTGGAAGAGACCTCTAAGATCATCGAGTCCAACCGTCAACCCAACACCACCATGCCCACTAAACCATGTCCCTAAGCGCCTCATCTACCCGTCTTTTAAATACTTCCAGGGATGGGGACTCAACCACTTCCCTGGGCAGCCTGTTCCAATGTTTAACCACTCTTTCAGTAAAGAAATTTTTCCTCACATCCAACCTAAACCTCCCCTGGCGCAACTTGAGGCCGTTTCCTCTCGTCCTATCGCTTGTTGTCATCCCCTCGCACTAGGGAGCCAAGGTAACTCGCTTAGACCAAACGCCTGCTTTTCTGTGCCTGAAGTGCCACGGGTGCTATTCCTACTCTGTTCTCCACCATTGGACCTCTTGTTGGCAGGAAGGCCAGCTGCACGCCAGAAAGACTCTGGGAAGACAGCTTTAAAAAAAACCTAAAGCGGTCACATCATGCAAAACATTGCAAGAGCACAGTAAGTGGCACGATCTGAATTCACGTTAGTACTTCAAATATTCAGAGCGGATAAAACAACAACGAAAATAATTCCAGGTAAAGCAAGAAGTTCTGTTAACTCTAGCAACCGTTTAAAACTTTTCTCACAAACTTGCTTTTTGCTCACAGCGGAGGCATACGCAATGATTGCTCGTGCATCTATCACACACCAAAACTTCTGAGGTTAAAGTAGACGCTTTTGGATTAATAGGCGAGGGCTTGCCCGACGGCTGGGCTTTACGCTAATCTTTATCGTGCGTCTAAAAAGCCAATTGGCAGCGTACCGCCCAAAGGGTCAGCGGGACTCACTCCACTCAGAACTGCTCCTGGAGACCCCAGACGCATTCCTCCGTCTCCCTGCAGCCCTGGGGACCGCCCTGGGTCTGCGCAGCCCCGCTGCGGACTGGCGGGGCGGCCAGAGGCTCCAGAGGCTACGGCGGGCGGCGTGGATGTGAAGGAGACAGTAAGGCTGCACGCGCGCACGCTTGCATTTATGAGCCACGTCAAGACATGTTGTCTTTAGCACTAAAATACTCCTAGCATTGATGATTTTCTCTGGAAAATGGAACAATGCTGCAAATTAATATTGTTGGTAGCTATTTGAATATACATGGAGAGACCTTTCTCTACTACAAAATCACAGCGACAGTCTTTATTTACAGGGTATTCGGTTAATCATCTAACAGGACTGATTCATCTGTTTTTCACAGCCATGACAAATCCTTCAAATTCAGAATGATGTATAGCTTTGTTTTTACAAGTAAATAGAAGAAATATCGTTTGCATGAACTTATAGTATAACATAGCTTCCTATGGAAAGTCAAGATATTATTTTTTTGGAGGAAAAAAAGGGTTGTTAAAGTAATTTTTAAATGTGCACATGGGCATAGGACATTTAAAATTAGACTAAATAGTAGAACACCTTTTAATTTATCCCCTCCCAAACACCACAGTAAATAAGAGAGTATTTTGAAAGAGGTTGTACAAGTTCACAGCTAAATTTTCAGACATGAGGAAAAAAATAAAATTGCCAATGACATTTCTTCCCAATATCCTGTTATATGGAGCATAAATATGAGTTTATCCAACATACAAATCATTATTCCCTATAAAAAAAAGCTGAAGGAAACTTCAGAAATAAATGAACTAATCTCATCTACCAATTTGTGTAGAAAAGCATACCTCCAGTGTTTTGAACTACAAAAATATCTGTATTACTGTTTACGTATTTCTGATACGAATTCAGTCTGCGAAAATCTGTTTTGATGTGTAGATCCTATGCTATAACCTAATAAAGCAATTGAACTGACCACACTCTCAGCAAGAGATCCAGCTTTTCAGTAAATGAATTGCCCTTTCCTAAAATCCATTGCAAGCAAGCTGTTAATTTGTAGCTCCAGAATTCCGCTCTGACAATTACAGAATGCTCTTGAAGTTACTGTTTCGCAGTAATACAGCAACGCAACCAATTTCATACCAAATCCAGTCAAACAATTAATGTTTACATCATTTTAAACTTGAAAATATAATTAGTGATCTTTCTAGTTACCTAAAACAGTTGGTTAGTGCTGCCCTTCACTGGTTCGTGATGGTATACCACAAATCAAAACTAACGGTTACCTGACAAAAGGGTGGTTCGGCCATACGAAAACTAACTGAGTTTTCCCTACTTCTCTCTCCAGGAGTTCCACACTCCTGTCAAACGAACACCCAAAAATGCCTCTTCATAATCCAGGTTTTCAAGTAGTAAATGCTTTTATATACTTATTTCTCCTTTTTCATTGGGAGGGATAAGATCATTTCAAATACTACCTCTGCCCATTGTTCTTGTGTTTTCATCCCATGTCAGAGCGCTACTGTAATTCACTCCTGAACGTTAAATTATGCTTTTCCTCCCTGAAAGAAATTCATCAACAATAGAACAATGAAAGTCATTCCTGGAGTGTTTCTATTCAGTATTAAAATATTGGGCTGATTAAAATTGGTACTAAGTAATGTCTGTATTTGTGTAGGAACGCATGTGGGATTGGGTAAATAACCGGTAGTTCTCAATACATGCCTTTTGCCCTGCTGAGGGAACAGAATAGAGCTGGTTCTTTAACACAGCAAATGTAATCGTCATTGTACCCAAACATTAAGCTCCATTTGGGAACTGAATTCGGAGTGGCTGGTTGTTTCAGCTAGCTATCACATACATACTATGAGAGCTACACGTCTTTGAAAAGGCCCTTTTGAAAAGGAAAGATGTTTAGGATAGTATTAACAGCTAGAAGATATCTGACGACAGATGATGAATTACTGTTAATTACTGTTTGTATTGTACGTAGCAAGTCCAACCTTAGATGCATCGCTCCGATGAGAGCAGTGTTAGGTTCTGTACGCAAACGTAAGAAGCAGTCCCTGACTCCGAGACCTAAGAAGTCTATCTGCTAAAAAAACAAGCACATGAAATATTTTCAAAATACAGAATTAAAAGATGGAACCTCTTCAATATTTTTGGACAAATAACCTATTCCTTTTTATAATATATTATGCTTACTATTATCTTTGAAAAATGGCTGAAGCTTGCATTGGTGCTGGCCATTTCTGTAGAACATTTCATTCTTGAAAGCCTTCTTGCAAATGCGAAAAAAACCTTTGCTGTGCCCATTTTTGATCAGTTGTATTGACAGCTGTACCCTATGGTCACCCATGTGGGCGAGCAGGCTTCCCCAGGACTCGGCTCACTTACAGCGACGTGAGCCTCCTTGAAGCTCTCACATGCCTGTGGGTTTCCAGCAGAAAGAGTGCCCGAGCAGAAGGTGAACTGAGCAGAGAGAAATTCAGAAAATGGGGAATTTTGAAAACTTTCCTCCAAAGCACCTTGGGCAATACCATTCAGGGAGTTTGTCACTGTAAAAATGGCTGAGTCAGCCCAGCCCGGTTACTCTGAACCCATCCTTATTAGGGCACCCTATTTTCATTTGATTATCAAGTGTTGGCCCATGAATAGCACTTGGACTTTTATGATCTTTGTCTTCTACAGAATGCACAACGATAGCATAAAAATGCTTCAGATAAATCTCATCTCCTCTCTTATTTCGTGCTGGAATATTAAGGTTTACCTCTTCTGGAAGGTTTGACCAATTTCTGAGGACCCTCACGTCATCCACACCGCTAACCACAACCAATGAACCGAATAGTTAAACCTTCAGCAAAGATGAGAGTTATCTAAAGAGAGCGTTATCAGTTGGTTGGAATAGTATAAATAAAAGCAGAACAAATATAGAAACTATGAAGTCTTTACAAATCAGACTAATAAAACATCTCATGTTTTGTTACTCCTCCGGTGTTAGCATATCGCTGCCTTTCCCAAAAAGTCGGCTCAGCCTCCTCCGGAAAGACGGCTATTCCCAGTGCAGTTTAGCGAACCCCAGTTACACGTGGCTTCACTGACGACGAGACAAACTACGTTCCACCTTGTACCAGAAATCAGTCTTAAAATATGATCCAATTTGTTAAGCGGCGTTCACGAGCACGGCTACGGCTTTCAGCCCAGCGGCTGCTGCCGGCTGTGCTAACACAGTAAGGCAGAGCTGTCACGCCACAACCGAGAGCAGCCGCGCTGCCGGCCACCAGGTGGGACAGCCATTAAGAGCAATACAACCCAAAGGCTTTGTCAGGAGGTTTCTCAGCTACTGCTGGTTTCTAGGAAATGATGAAACCTAAAAACGCTGGGCTCTGAAGGGAGGAATCAATAGGTGAGGGAAGGGTGTACTTAAATCTGCTGCCCTGCACCACTCCGGCATCTTGCTCTGCACCGCGAAGAGTCATTCTCTGTCCAACTGCAGGAGTGACTTTGACCCCAAGGAGGTCGTTTCCTCCTTCCCACTGCAGAGATGAGGACCGATGCCCTCATATCTCATGTTCCCTTCCCTCTGTGCCTGGAATTTTCCACACTCCTGCCTGTATTTTGCTTTGGATACAGCTGCAAAGATTTTGATATTAGCCACTTCCCCTTTTTTAATAATTATCGACTATTTTTTCTTTTGGAAAAAAAGTGTGAAGTATTTGTTATTTTCAAAGGAAAACATTTAGTTTAATGACATATCTGTTCACAAAACAAATCACCAGTGATTGAAAATAGAATGTACGCTACCACTTTGTGAAAGTCATTACAGCACAGAAAGACCACTTTGGCAGACACATTTATGTCTATACAAGATTAGATTTTGCATTTATTATGGGCATGTGGCATATTATTAATTATTAACACCAAAAATAAATGTTTACGTTTCCAGAAAAACAAGCTGCTAAATTCTGAAAAAATATTGTCAAGGATTTACACATTGTGTCATGTGTGTTATGTAAATGGAAACAGCAGAGATTCAGTATTTATTATTAGAACAAAACATTTTTTATCCTGTGAGCGGAAACCCAGGCTGTAATTTACGTGCATCTCTGAATCAACAAGTCCGACACTTAAGAATAACCCTTTGTATATCAAATAACTGACTTTGCCTTCTCACCGAGGGCGCACCTCGTGGAACTCCTTTGCCCGCATTCCCTGGGGAACCGCATGGGAATTACAAAAACGCTTCTCCCAGGAGACCTGAAGCGGTTCGTTTTCTCCCCTAGACCCGAGGAATGAGTAACGGGGTCCCATGCCCTGCCAGTGGGAAACAATCCCAGTCAAATGAAAAACCCTGCTGATGAGGTAGTCTCTCTCCCAGATTTCATACATACCCAATTTCAAGATTTCAGACCAAGATGTCCTGTTCAGAGAAGCTCTCAGCCCTGAAACATGATTGGGAAAGATCTGCTTACCCTCTAAGGGGAAAAAGTCATTATCAAGCCGTATGGAAATGGAGGCAGGAGTAGGATGTCAGACTCGCATATCTCTTTATGTAGTGCGCATCAGTGCAACTTCATACTCCCAGCTGGCCGCCCAGATTACCTTACTCGGGGGCTGGAGGGCTTTTGAGAGCGCTGCGTGCCTCCACCGGCCTTTTCCATTAAAACTTCCCAGCGCTGCTAGCCGGGTCCGCTCTGGGCAGAGCGCTATGATGGAAGCCCTGGCCTAGACAAGGCACTTGTAGCTGCCAGCATTTTTCTGTTCGGCCATCCATCCCTCTTGCAAACTGTACTGTGATGGAGGTTGCAGAGCAAGGGGTGACATTTTTTGTCGGTAGCCTCCCTGTCCCCTGCCCTTGAGCTGTGCTGAAGCTCAAGCAGTGGCAGAACGCTACTGGGGGCTGTCTGCGTTTTCGCTGCTTCGCTGAACAGAGTCGGGATTTGTCCCCCTGCCCACACAAAGGCAGAAGCCTTTTGATTTTGTCATTTACCTCAATACAGTTTTCCAATCATTCTGCTGGCAATGACGCTGCTGGAGGCACTAAAGGTGCAAGCCCAGACCAACATTCAAATCCTCGCCAACCAATTGACTTTACAGAAGGTTAAACTACTGTGGGCAAAGCAGCAATAAAGTGGACAGACGAGCTCTGCCTCTGGGAGAGTTCGCTGTTTCTCGGCTATTTCTACCCCTGTCTCAGCTCAGCGGGGGGAGGCAGGGGCAAATTAGCGCTCCTCCTGCCCTCGCCTCCCGCACCCTTTGCCTGCTGCTCCGCGAAACCTCCTTCAGCTGGCGGCAAAAGAGGTCAGAAACGTGTACGCAGCGCGCTGGAGGAGCAGAGCAGCACGTGGAGCAGGCAGAGGCTCCGCGGAGAGGGGGCCCACCGCAGGGGCGGACCCGCCGGCGCCCACGGAGCCCCTCCCCCCCCAGCGGGCCCTCCCCTGCCGCCGCTCAGCCCCGATCGATCGGCTGCACCCGCCCGCCGTGGGGCAGCAGCTAGTCAGATCAGCCTCTTTGTTTTGAGGTCAGGCCTCGGCCGCTGCATCGCGTCCCGTCTGCGTGCTTCACTTCAGGCCTCAGGTACCGCTATGCCGAAACGCTGGGTTTCAGGCAGGGAAGCTCCCCGTGTCTCTGGACACATTTCCAGGGACATCTGGTACTTCAGGCGAAGCCGGGGAGCCTGCTACTGCCCAATGCAGCGGTCCTCTGCTGCAGGGAAATGCATTAATAAAATAATTCTGCTGTATCATTAGAGGTCAACTCGGACTAGAGCAGGTAATAAAAGATTCATAATGGCACATGGGGGGATGCACTAAATATCCAAACCGCAGCTTGAAATCATGGAAAGCTTGATTAGGTTTAGGACTTGGTTAAAAACTCGCAGTTCAGCCGGTGTTTCACAGAAAAGTTTGCAATCAGCGATACCGCTTCTGTACCAGCAATTTATGCTGCTTCCAGTAGAAATTATGCCTTGTAGCAAGGAGTATCCTAACAGGCATAGGTGCTCCCATGCTCAGGCCAGTAATCAAAAATTAATCCCTTTCCCTGATTCCGTTAAGGGCCAATACCGGCTATCACTGAGAAGACGTAAGAAATACTGCTGGAAGCGCTTTCAAGGTAACACGTTCCCAGTGTTGTGACTTTCCATCCTTTGGTATTTAACAACTGGCTAAATCTTCATTTTAACCGATTTCCAGCCCAGTAAGGCAGGTAGTGGGACCTGCAGTAGTCTGTACATTTTTAAATATTCCATTCAAATTTTGGTTAATCTTATTTCCTGTCTAAATATCAAATCTGCTTTAGGAATCCTGCTAAAGTCCAGTCTCAAGGTGCTGTGGCAGCGAGCTCCCCAGTCCATTTACATGTGAACAATCGTTACTCACTACTAAAGGGGTGTCAGAAATTCAAGACGGGCATTTGCGCAATATTTTCAGTTTGATTACAAAGTCATCATCCTTTCCCCATTTTACTCCAGCTTATGACTCTAACGAGAACAAAAACAACGCAGGCAAGTCTCCTCTAGCTTCCAAATTCCATCTGCTTTTCCATCCTTGTAACAGCCTTTGACAAAGAATTTAAATCAGATCCCTTTTTTTCTGATGAGCTTAAAATCTGGCTGTGAAGTTTGGCCACGTTCTCAGACTGGATTTGATTTTGGCAATCATTTTTACCAGCACGGCACATCTAATCTCAGACTTGGTGACACTGCACTCGAACCAGCTGCTCCAGCTTTGATACAGAAGAGGCTAATCTCATTAGCAAAAGAACTTAATGACGTTTGACGTATCAAATGACTTGGTCATGCCTTTAATCTTTGTGGCCAAGCCAGTCCCACCAGCCAAGCGATGGTCTCAGCAGGCAGGCCAAAGGCTCGGCGCGGAGGACGGACAACTTCCAACACAGCCCCGTCGGTGAGGTTTAGGGCACGTTACCGGAGCAGCACGAGGTGCAGAGCAGGTGCGTACGGAACACTCGACTCTGCTCTCCACCAAGTACACCGCTGCCGCCGGCATTACCGAAACGTGGAGAGCCGCGCTCTCCGCGCACGGAAAGGAGGCTTCCTCTCCCAATTCAAGTCGAAAGCAAGAGAGCCCTCCTTGAGCGCTCCCAAACCATTCACCTTGCAGCATCTGCAAACAGCCGTCCCAGACCTGCCCACAGCCAGCCAAAGCCACCACGCCTGGAGCACCTCCGAGGCAGAGGTCCCCAGATAGCTGCCACGGGCAGCGGGGCTGGTCCACGCGCACGTGCCGCTGCAGGGACTTGGCTCGGTGCGTACGGTGTCTTGCACTTTGCTGTACAGCCATCCATCTGTCTCGTAATTAGGGAAACGACCCATTTCTCCCAACTGCAGTGAAACTCTGCCCCTCTCCTTTACAAAGGCCCTGTGGAGCCTCGATGCCTGATACGCTTCCAGTTCAAGTGGAAAGAGAAAACTACTCATTTTCATCTTCTATCCTTTTGTACCAGCTCAGGGACAACTTCCCTGCACCAGGAGGCTGCAAACAGAGCAAGAACTGCTTTAGGGGCAGAAAAACCCAGAAGCTGAATTTTCCCACCCCTTTGATCATTCCCGGCTTTCCCACACAAAGAGCTTTTCCGTGTATGTGGTACCTGCACTAACACAGCCACAGAGATGCCGGAGAAGGAATGGAAAGAGCGAAGCAACACCACTGCACGGGGAAACAAAAGCTGGGAGGAACTAGAAGGCATCTTTTTTACTTTGCTGGTTTAGCTGGCCATAAGGGGAAGAAGTGAAATGCCCTTCTTAACGGCTCGTGCCGGTTATTTATGCAACCTACCAAATTCCATGGCCCAAATGGAGAACAAGTCTCTCACTCTACCAGAAATCCACTGCCTCATTGCATCTGGTTACGTCCTGGCATTGCAAAACGTCAAATCTTGTCAACTGAATACAATGGCACTGTTGCCTACATAAACACCTTTAACACCTCTTAACATGCAAAACATGCAAACAAACGATAAACACAGCTCCTGAGCGTTCCCAATACAACCAGCGTCCGACTGCCCAGAGCTGGCACCCGCAGTCGGTCAAATTCAGCAACCAGGTAGTTGCCAGGAGTTAGCACAATTCCTGCACAGGACTCGCTAATCATTATTAGTTTTAGATATTGTTTTATAGCCTGGAGAAGTCTGAAGGGGAGAACTGCGTGCGTCTCTCATTTAAGCGACAGAAGCGGAGCGGGTGCAGGAGGGAACCGGGCAGGCAGAGCGGAACGCGGGGCTGGAGTTTTCGCATCTTTCTGGAGCCCAGAAGGACTGGTACGAGGAGGGCGGTCACAGCAGCACCGCAACAGTACAGACAACGCTTCCCCTCCGTTTCGGTGGCACTTCGGTGCTGCGGGCAAAGGCCAGCGCTTTCCAGGAGCACCCAGCCCTGCGGAGGGACCCTCCGGCGAGGCGGGCAGGACG
>NW_008824810.1:367798-371612 GCF_000699105.1 Pygoscelis adeliae
CAACCTGGAAACAGTTCCCTCCCCTGCGTCGGAAATTGCGGGCGGCTTTTCCAAAGGTTCACACACACACACACACAACCCCTAAAGAAACCCCGCCTGGCGGGGAGCAGCGCAGATCCGCTAAACCCCGTAAAAACAGCCGCTTTTGTACCCTCGGAGTTGGTGCACGCGCATTTTTGGCCTCTGCTGAATACACTTTTATCGTTCTGCCATCAACTTTTCGATATTCCGGATCTGGTGTGCTAGGAGCCAGCCTTACTTCTGCGGAGACGTTAGCAGAGACAGTGAGTGAAACGAACGGTGGAGGTGCTTTTAAAGAGGGAATAAATCACCGCCTTGCCTAAGGACAATGCGGTTGAGGATGAGAAGCCGTGGCCCGGGCAGCCAGTCGAAGGGAAGAAAACCACAGTAGAACTCTCCCCGTCTTGCTTTTTTGGCGTGTGGGGGTTTTGGTTTGGTTTGGGTTTTTATTTGGAAAAAAATAAAGGCGTGAGTTCTGGCATATTTTTGGAGCTTTGAAGGATGCGTACCAGAGAGCTTCCAGCAGTTAGCGGCGATGTCCTCATGGAGTCGTGGACTTTGCCATCAACCCTCAACCCCGTGACACTGATAAGACGTGGCACCAGCTTTCTAGCTACGTACGTAAAATCTGGCAATAGCACAGAACAAATTCAGGGTCCGGTAGGCTTTCGTTTTCATTCAGTTTTGAGGCCGAGAACTTGCAGTTAGAAAGTCATCAGCTCGCACCATGACTTGAAAGCTTGGTGGCCCTGTACCCCAGGTACGTGCTCCTCAGGCAGCACGTTACCTTACCGAGGGTGAAAAATAACCACCAAAAAGACTGCAGCCACCCCAAACGCTGGCTTAAATTCTGAGAGGAAAAACCTGCAGAACAGATTGACGCTAGGTACAGAGATATTTAAGGCAATAAGCCACAATTATAAAGATCCTAGAGGAAAAACTTAAAGCAGCTACGTACGAAGCCTCTACAGTTTAAATAGCTGAAGTGCTTTTGCTCCATATGCTGACAGCTGATGATACCCGGCAAGTAACGGCAGCGGTGGTGTGAGGTGTCACTCAGCAAAGAATGATGTGGGAGAACCAGAAATAGTTTAAGGATAGTGCCGAACCCCAGTTTTTTGGTAGCAGAATGCTGTATCTTATTTTCTTCAGCCAATAGGTATTGACATTTTAAATTCCTCCTGAGGCAAGGAAATCTTTCTCTGCTAAACAGTTAAATAAGCTGGATAAAAATAGAACCTAAACTTTCTTTGGAGCAGCATTTGAGTCCAAAGGCACCACAGCGATTGTTTGGAATATACTGTATTTCATGCAAGCGTGATGGAAAGTGTGTATTAAATCGTTAAATACAGGGCCCCTCCTTGTTTGCAGAGATGAATCATTTTGCATTTATAAAAGAGGTTGGGTTGTTCGGTTTGGTTTTTTTTTTTTTAATAGCAGAGCTTTATATGTACCGGGTCCTCAAGTCGCCTAGGTGTGGCAAGGTATAAAACACTTGGGTTTTATTAAATGAAAGTTGCAGGTACGAGGATTAGTTCTGTTGTGTAATACACATTATTGCATATGTTCTAAGCTGTCTTTAAATAATCAATAACCGGAGTGGACACAAAGGATCTTTTTACCTGGGCTTGATTAGGTACATTCAGCGGCTGAAGCCGCTAGGGGTACGCACTTAAAACACGTTTCCTTGGGAAGAAGCTGTTCTGCAGGTGCCGGTGTGGGGAGGCGACAGCCAGCACTCCTTGCCTCGCTTCGTGATTTTAACCGGTTCTCCTCGGGCTGCCGGGCATCACACCGGCTGGTTTTGGCTCTCGTCCTTATCCGTGCGCGGTGGCAGCGTGCGCTTACCCGACGCAGGGTCTGTGCGAGAGGCGATGGCTTGTTATTTTATTACCCCCTCCGCTGTTTGCCAAAGAGGGAGGCCAGGAGCCCGCCCGCACGGTTTGCACAGCGACGTCCTGGCAGGGAGCTCCTGCAGGGTGTCCGGCCGACGCGGTTCGTGCGGAGGGAGTCATTTGGGGAAGGGGGTGGATTTTCACGGTGATGGAAGGAGGCAGAAGGAGGAGTGTTTGCTAACAACCCCTGACGAGATCTGAAGTTCTTCACCGGCACCGATTCTGCCGAGACGCATTTGAGCTGGTTTGTGAAGGGGGTATCTGCTCAGGCTGCAGAATTGAAATGCTGCGTGAGGTGTGACTTACCCCACCTGGAAAGGGATGCGTGTGCTCAGAGCTGCCTTCACAGCTGATTTTAGTCCGGGGGTCAGCTGCGTGCCCTTCTTCTCGAACGGCTGTAACATACTCACTGTGGCCTGAACGCCCAGCGCTTTGCAGACGGAGCGGTGCTCTGGGGAGAGACAGCAGAAACGGCCTTCAGCGCCGTCGCCTCCGGGTGTTTTCCATATTGCAGAGGCTACGGCACGCGGGAACGTTCAAGGCCCAAAAGGTCCTGCAGTTCGTACCGCTGTTGCCCCGCAAAGGAGGTCTCCAGGAGCGGCGTGCTCTGGAGGCTTTGCATACATTAGCTGATGTCCTTCCAGCAGTTCGCCGTTCCCTCGCCCTCAGTCAGTAAGGACGCTGCTCCCTCTTTGCCGCCCCCGTGGGCCCCCGACACCCCCCCACACCCAAGGGTGTGCGCCGAGCAGAGCACGGCGGGGTGCAGGGGGATCGGGGCACCGGGCGTTAGTCATTCCTGATTTGTTTGATTGCTTTTTTGGAAGGTCAAATGCACAGGCGTTACTGGGGACAAAAAAAACCCACATGGCTTTGTGTTGCCCACAGCTAGGGGCTTAGCGCTGTGCGACTGGTACAGCTGTAAACCTCGGAAATGTTATTCTAAATGGGTTTTTTACAGAATAATTCGAATAGATATGTCCTTAGCAATAGAGCACTGAGATGTGGAATGCGTAACGTGAGTGACTCTGCAGGAATAAATATAAACAAGACAAATTGTGTAGCTCCCTCAGAAAAACCCCAGCAGTGCTCAGCACATGATCCTTAATGTGCTTTGGTCAATATCTTTCTCTGTATCAATGGAAGCTCATTAAAAAAAGATATTGCAGACTAACTGAGCCACGCCGTATTAGTTCTTGCCAAAGCTTGACATTTTTAATACATTAATAATATGTCTGTAATGTAATGGAAAACTATTAATCAGAACTGGTTATATGCCAGAAATTTAAGCCATAATTGGCCGCTTCTTGTCAGGAATGTCTGTCGTACACTGCTACAGCTGCCTAATGCTCAGATGTGTTGCACTCCTCTGCACTTTTTCCTTGTCAGTGCACTAAATTCAATCGATGTTATAGTCTATAATTCTGGGTAACGACCATCATTATGACTCTGGCTTACTTTAATGAGAATTCGTTATATGGGAAGTATTTTAGCACAGTGTGTTAAGGGAGTGGCTTGCTTCACGTTATTTTAGTCCCATCCAGTCCTGTTTATTAGTGGCTCTGATTCTCAGCAGTTATAAAAGGTTACAGGTAACTGAAGAGCTAGCAAGAAAACAAATCTACTTTTGCCTGAATATACAATATACAGGCTTATAGTCTAAGGATAATTAAACTGAGTAACTTATTTCTACACAGAAACACGATGTTCACCTACTGTTCATTCCAGCTATGACCAAGCCTTCTCCAATACAGAGTACGTTTTGATTTGTCACAAATTTAAAATAATTTGGCTCCTTTTTTAGCAGAGCAGTTGTTTCCCTTTTGTATAGTGACTGTTCTAAGCTATGGGGGTTTGGGGGTGTTTTTCTCCCTACAAAATAGTAAAATGCATTGGAAAGG
>NW_008824810.1:371627-402998 GCF_000699105.1 Pygoscelis adeliae
GAGGTGCCCATTAGAATGACATGGAAAGTGTTCTCTGAATGACTGAATTCCACAAGAATAAGTAAACATTCCCACTGAAAACAAAAAAGAATGTTAGGTCGCTAAAAAAGCAGTGGTACTACACAGTCTGCTGCTTAAAAAGATTTAATTTTAATTTGGTCTTAGATATTTCCGCTTTTGTGTCAAATTCAGATTTGAAGCTTAAAGATATTTTAACTAATTGAGAATTGTTATTGCACGAAAATTCAGGTATTCTCTGCGTATTCTGATAAAATATATGAGAGTTGTATGGTAACACTTGATAAAATGAATATAATGGAAAATTGCATTTACGTCCATACGGCAATTATTGTAAATTACTTTGCTATGGAAACACAATTCAACCATCTGTTGGCATTTCATAGTGTCTGTAGTTTAGCTCAGTTTAAGATGAAGCATTATTTAAATATAGGGAGGCCGTTTGCGAATAGCTTTGAAGATAAGTTTTGAAAACGCGTATTACCAAAGTGGCACGCTAAGGCGCTCACCAGCTCACGTACCGCTCCCCGTGGCTTTGGGGTATAGGAGGGTTCGTGACACTGGGCATAATTTAAAGCTGGGAACAAGCAAAGCGGGCTGCAGAAAGTGGTGACTTAACATCTGTCTGACGGGTCTGCTTAGACGTTAACATCCAGACAGAAAGAGCGCAGAGGTGCTGCGGCGGCTGGCTGAAATCTCCCCTCCTGCAGAGAGCCCAGCACCCAGGCTCCCCGTCCTCGGCTGGCACGGGCTGACACCAGGCACAGGCTGAGAGAAATAAGTTGGGGTTCCTAACCCTGGTTTTCCTTGTCCGTGTTCAGGGAACTTACCCCATCTTTGCAGTTTCCCTCACACCTAATTTATATTTTTACCTGTGTTTTTTAGCAAATGTATGTTTTAAGTCGTCGTAATAACATCCTAGGATTTTATGCCTGTAATAATACGATTGAGGTGATACAAACCGAGGGAATTTCTAGTTGCTTTCTGAAGAGAGGCAAGGGGATATATCTGCTATGGAATAAACGCTGAGTACCCAGGTACCCCCACCCCCAAACCTAGGAAAGACTGCCATAACGGAGGGGGAAAGCATCCTTGTAGTAAGCTATAAATGAACCATTATCTTTATCGGTAGTTTATCACCAGTGTGATCGGTAAATCCCAGTTCAAAGGGAAAAAAAAAAAAAAAGGAGCAAAGCTCTTCCAATGCTAATGATAAATTTCAAGGAAACAGAAGTGTGCTTGCAATATCTTTGTTACTCTTCCAAAAAAAAAAAAAAAAATCTAAGAAATGCATATAAGGCTTTTGGAGCTCGCTGAGGTTCCTCTTGCCAAGAGACTATCAGCAGCTGGTAGCCCTGATACCCATCTCTGTGTCACTTTAATGAAAGAGCCTTCCTGCTGCTGCCCGCTCCCCTGCCTGCACGATCTGGGCAATGGTTGAGTTCGGTAGTTTCCCCTCCGGTTTTGCTAGGGTGAAAATACCGTTTTGGAAGCAAAAACCTGTAACTCACCTGGAACTTTATAAATCTGTCTTTGTTAGAGAAGAGTTAAATCCTTCGTGTCAAAACACTTTTCCCTGTGAATGATTTTGGTAGTTTGTTCATTCTAGCACAGCACCACGGTAAAGGTTATCCATATTATACCAATTTGCTTTATATTGCATCAAACCTCCAAAATGTCAACATATCATATATTTTGTAATGCATTGATTCTTGGACAATAACTCTAACTCTCATTGTTTCTAAAAGGGTGCTGGTGCCAGAAGAAAAGAATGATTGATGGGAAACAGACACCAGCCTGTAGACACTCATCCTTTCGCTTCGGATACTGATTTATCAGTGCATCTGGGCATCCCCTGCGAGCCCTGAACAAGGAGGATCACTCAGGGTTATCGACAGCGTAGCTGAAGACCTGCAACTTCACAAATTATTATCTGCTATTGGACATCTTTTACAAGAAGCCCTGACAGACAAGTTATAAGACAAAGGACAAGCGCTGCGTTGCTGTGAAAGGCTGTCATCGGGGTCTGGGTGGCTTCTACCAAAGTCTTCAACTTAGTGAAACAAACACCCTATCCTAATGCTTCACGTTTGAGTTGGAACCTATTTTATAAAATATATACATGTATATGTACATATATGTATAATCTGTAGACTGCACGTGCACCAGTACTGAGCATCCTTACGAAGGTGACATAAAAGGATTTAGAAATGTATTTGTCAAGATTCCTGTCACTTCACGCCCTCTGGGTTACCGTATCCTCCGTGATGCAGCACTACCCTTCTGTGTGGGGACACTATGACGTGTGTAAGACTCAGATTTACACAGAAGAAGGAAAAGTATGGGATTACATGGCCTGCCAGCCAGAAGCCAGAGACATGATCAAATATGTAAAAGTGACTCTGGATCCCCCAGACATAACGTGTGGAGATCCTCCCGAGACTTTCTGTGCAATGGTAAGGCAAGCTTTTAATTTTGCATAATATATATTTGTGATAGATGGCTTCAAAATGGAAGCCCTATAGCGCGCCTGAAATTATCCAAGAAAATCTGCATCATATTCAGAATGTGAAAGGTTCTGCTGAACACAATGCTGAGCGGTACATTAAGCTGGGCAATGAGATGTTCTACTTACGGGGACGTAACTTGACTTTGTCTGAATTCGGTGTCTCTCTAGGTCAACTTTTAATGACCTAAAAGAAAGCAGCATAAAACTCCTAGTGCGCTAAGCCATAATTGGGATGCGTTCACCTGGATCATGAAAGACTTGAGTGAATTGGTTCCAGTACGATCACCTGAAAGCATCATAGCGTGGTATAATTCAGCGTCATTTCCAAACGTGAGACCATTGTTAGAAGCTCAAACTGCAGAAGCTTAAAAAGTGGTGGTGGGAGCTGGGCTGGTGGAGTTTTTCCAGCAAGCCCACGCAGCCGCGGGCAGCATTGCTGGAGCCTTGCTACCGCACGCAGCGGGGGCATGCCGGCAGGTCCACGCCTGCGCGTGTGGACAGTGCAGCAAGAAACACCCTCAGGTGGGGGCCAGCTCTACCAGCTACCGACAGCTTTCTCCTTTAACTGAAGCTGTAGGCATTCAAGCCGACTAAAAGAGACCGAAGTCAAGCTCCTTCATTTAGATGCTCCTAACATTAGGGACTAGTCTTGGAAATGTTGGGCTTGGTAAATAATTGTACAGGTGTGAGAAACCAGGCAGACACTATATATATCTCAACGTTTTACAGCTGTGCTGCTCCTAAGTGTTTGATAGATCATGCTGTAAGAGGTCACTTGAGTTAAAAGAAATCTTCAACTTGTAGGTGACTTGCTTCTCCTCACAAACATGGAGAATTCATTTTCTTTGCCGCTGAATATTTCTGTTAAACATTGAGTGGAAAATACAATATTCCTTGACTAGAAAATGTGAGTTTGAGATGCAAAACGCATGTACTTACATCTATTAATAAAGCACTAGAAACGTACATCACATTACCCACGTAATTTAGATTTGAAAAACCAATGAGTTCTGGTAAGTGAGGTTATCATAACAGAGAAAAGTCTACAAGATATTTGTTTGCCTGTGTACGAATCATCATTGCTGTGTGACAGCATCCCCACAGGAAGGAAATTTGCTTTTAAATGCCTTATAGTATCATTTTCAACCACTACTGTTCTGTAAGGAGTTCAGGTCCAACCACACACACGTTTAGGGCATTATGTGCACGCATGCAGCTGCTTCCCACGTACATTATGGTAATAGCCACATGATAAATTGCGGAGCTACGTGAATAAATTACTTTCACTGTGAACCGTTGACTGCACCACTTGCTCTCTGCCCACTAATCCATCTCTACTGACATGGCTTTGACACTCTAAACCTCCGAGCAGCTTCGAGCAGCCACTGTTTAAAAACAAGTAAAAGCAACATGCGTAATATGGTCATTTTCTTTTTTCTTTATCTCAAAATGTATTTTCTCCCTCAGAGAAATCTCAGAATAGTAATAGCTGTGATTTAGCCCTCAATCAGTGACATTTAGTAACTCATCGTGTAGTGAATAAGAAAAGTTGTTCTTTTAATGCAAAAGAAACCGCCCAGCAAAACTTGTTTCTTCCTTTTAGTGCAGATAAACATTGCAGCAGTTCCCGTCTTAAGTAATTTTCTAAGTTTCTGAATGCCTTGGTTATCAGTCCACTCTCTAGCTAGAACAGGGATTTTAATTTAAAAAAAAAAAAAAAGACATTTTGATTAAATCTGAGTATTAAAAATGGTGCCAGAACTCCTGAAAATGTTCGACCTAGCAATGTCCTTGGTGCTGTGATGGGGGATGAAGGTTTGCTCAGGAGTCACCTGAGGTGACGGGTGCAGCTCACTCGCTGCTTAAGCCCTTGAGATGCAGAAGGTCGCCAGAATCCTGACACGAGGAGTAGAGAAGGAGGAAGAACTGGGGAGAGGGAGAGAGAGCACGCACAACGAGGGAGTGTATTTAGTGGTGTGCGTGTAGGGTGACTGACTCCCACATGATAAACTGTTGTATTTGCTTTCAGTATGGATGTAAATTGTACATATACGCTGTATTCACATCCGCATTGGTAATTGCTTGACTTACTTGAAACATTAGGAAAATGACAGAAATAGCTGCCGTTCCTGAGATAACTGCACAGCAGCAGAACACTCTCATCCCTAAAAATGCTTCATGTCTAGCTGTACTATAGCTACATGTAAAAATTACACATTTCCTTCAAAACGAGGTTTTAGATGTTTGTAGGCCTGAGCCTTTGGCATTGCCAAACTAGGAGATGTTTTATTTTTGTGTTCATTTTCAGTTTTAGAAAACGAGTTAAGAAGATAGCACTGTCATACTTGGAGAAAGTGGGCAGCAGAAAAGAGTGCATTCCTGTTAGGCATGGTCTTGCACTAAAAAGTCCCAAATTTGAAATGACAGAGATTCTTTTCAGCACGGTGAAGTGCCGAATTGACTTATACAAATGCTTGGTTTTATTGTTGCGGGTACTGGATATTTGCGTGCTAAACCTGTGTACCAGTGTTTCGTTTCTGAAATCAGGTTAACCCTCAGCTGCCTTCTGGTAGTTCCTTGGAGGAGTTCAGGGTCCTTTCAGGTATCCTAACAATAAGCAAGGGTAGCAAAGAGCTGAGCCTGCTTCTGCAAGGAGAGGAGGAGGCTGAAGCAGCCTCCTGTTTTGTTTCCGTATCGGTTCTCCCACCAGGCTCAGTAATTTTCTGTTCACCACAGACTGTACGGACTAAGGCACTAGCTGTTGAGTCTGTGTCAGCTATCAGCGTAGTACAGATTATATCCCTGAAACACAGCCGTACGGAGAGGTTCACCCAAGTCCTGCTGGGAGATAACCGTAAAATCTTAGGCAGTCTGTGAGAGGGAGCTGATAATAGTCTGCAATAACGCACAATGCAGTCGTGCATTGCAATGCACGCAAGCAGACAACACGGAGGAGACGGGCAGTTAATGGTAAAATTCGCCTCCTACTTATTTCTGCGTATTCCCCATGGAATTAAGTGTTCTTACGAGTCCATTATGAGTTTTTACTCGGTGAGCTTGTTTAGTTGACAGACCGAAAAACGAGGTTTTGCACATGCAGATTTCTTGCAAAATGCAACGCTCCTGTAGTTGGTAGCTAAACCCAGCACGTGGCAGCTCACCGCTTGGAAGTACCTTTGGGTCGTCCCTCCAGGACAGCGTCCGTCGGTATTACAGGGAACATGCAGCGGGAAAACTATCCCACAATTGCTTTTATGCAATCTAGTCTGAGAATAACATTATCGTTTCTGGCGACATTCGCTATTGACAACTCATGAGATTATTCTGAAACCTCAAACCCCTGGAGTCCTATGATTATGTGAGATTCTCAGGTTTCATTTAAAACATCTTTATTTTCTTAGTCCTGGTTGTAGAGAAAAGTTTGAAAATTAAAACTGAAAGCTCAAAAAGCAGAAGCCAAATAAATAGCCCTCCAAATTATTATTTGTTTAAAATCTCATCATTTTTAAAGTCGCTCCGGATTTTTAGGGCTTGGGAAAGGATTTTGCTCGAGAGGAGAGATGCATGAAAGAAATACAAACAAACGAATGGCTTAGAGCAGCGAATGCTCGCGGTTTCTGGCCGTGGAGTTGCTTGTGTCTGCAAGGAGGGTGTGACCACATCCTTCCCCAACAGGTAGTACTCCTCCCGCCTGCGGGATAACCAGTCCCCTGCGGAGGGGGTTGACTGGTCACCTCTGGCTTCCCTGTACGTTTTAAGCGGCTAGGGATTGCTTTAGAGTGAGGCACGCGTGCTGGCAGGCAGTGCACGTCTGCTTTCTGTGGCATTCCTTCGAGGAAATCTGGCCGTCCTTTGTCAGTCACAGAGTTGGACTGGACGGTCACAGCATTTGAGCCAGCATGACCATTCCTGTGGGTCTGTAATTCATAAACTTCGAGCATTTGGCATTGCTAAGAGTGTGTCTGGCACCATACGCTTATGCTTAGTTGGCCTGGGGGGAGAGGGAAGGAGAAGAGACAAGAGAAAGAAGCTACTTCATGTTCTCAGAACTGCAGGATTCACTTCGCAGAGATACTGTAAGCAAATTTTTAAGTACCTGGAGGTGCTAGTTCTTGTGGCCTGCAGCATTTCAGTTTACAGATCTGCTTTAAATCCCTGGGAGTAACTACCAGTTGGTGAAATTTTATTCTTCCCTCTTCATAAGCGCTTGTTACCATTTCACAAAACTCTGTCCAGTTATAAAAAGAAACAAATCTGACTTTCCATGACCATCACCATCTTCTGCCCTACAAGAACAGTGCATAGGTGGCTGCTTTATTCCTAAAACGTTTGCCGGCTGTGCTCCCGGTACGAGCGTCGGCAGCCCCCGCGGTGGGGGTCCCTTCACCCCGGAGTCGCACCCCTCGCGTGGGCTGGCCCCTGTGCTGAAATGCAGCCCTTGAGCATGGGGTTTGCATTCAAACCTTAGCCAGGATTAGTGTGTAAATTCATCACGAACTTAATCAGGAGACTCCTAGTGGCTATTGCCGTAATTCGCAAACTGGAGACGAATTTACGTTACCAACCTGCGTTTGCAGCTGAAATGCCAACGTGAAAATCTGCTTATGTTTAGACCTAGCTATCATAACGCCATCCCACATCCCAGTGGCTAAAAAATGATGAAATTATCAGCAATTATCATTGCCTGCAGCTAATTTTCTTCATCGGTTAAACAGAAGCTTGAAAGGAAGCCTACAGACAGGAGCCCTGCGCGTTTGTACAACTTATAGAGCAGAAATGCTGATGACAGTAGAAATTTGAGCCCTTGAGTGCTGCTCTGTATTTCATAGCCAATCAAAACTAAATTAAGAAACAAAGATTATTAAAAAGTCTTCTGTGCATGTAATTCTGGCATAATATTATGAGGTGGACATTAAATTTTTCCCTCTGAGACTTTCAGCATCATTAATATAGCATTACTTTAATTACAAGTAGGTTCATATTCTTTAAAAAAGGGAAAATACTCCGTAGTATAGTTAGTGATACCATTATTATGTTTACTGAAATAATTAAGTGAGCAGATATTCTTCTGAGTAACATATAAATCAAAATGTGCAATAAATATGTATTTTTTGAAGCATTTTGGCATGCATACATGCATTCTCAGGTAAGACATTTTAAAATGGTGTTGAACAATACCATTAAGAGGTGCTGATAAGAAAAAAGCTTTTTTCTTTTATGGACTGAATAAGGACATACAATCCTTCATTTTAGTTCCATCTGTGCAATCTTATTAGGTAGAGTGGGAACAGGCAGTTAAAGACGAGGCTGTTGCTACTGCCTTGTTTAATGTGGATTTTCATAGTTGTATACTTTAAAAGTAGGTACAGCTCAAAGTTATTGCAGGCTTTATTTACAATACCTGCATTCATCTATTCTGAACTCTTCTGAGCGCATTTAATTAATCCAAGTGTTGCTTTGTCATTGTTGGAAAGAACCTTATCCTTCGGGGAGCGGAGTTTTTATTTTGGTCTTTCCTCTTAAGTTACTGGATATTTCATTTCATTTCTAGTACCACAAGACCTATAACGGGGAGCTACAGCCCCTCCGTCCCTTCTCCTCTCCCCTGCCTAGGGCAGGACAGCTCCGCCACCCCACTGACACGGCTGTTCCCATCAAAGCACCGCTTTGGCTGGTCCTTACGTTCCAGCCTCCGACCGGAGCAGCTAGCGGGAGGAGAGGCGAGCGAGGAGCACGCGCCATGCCCTTTGCTCCTTCCGTCCCCCACCGGCTCCCTCCCGCTCGCCAGCGCGGAGGCGGCAGCCTACCTGTGCCTTTGGTACCAGCCTGCCCGCAGACACTTCAAAGGCGCCTTGTTCCTCGGACCTCTTGGGAAAGGAGTTCTTGGCTTCATAAAAGAGGGGAAAAAAAAAAAACGGATATACTTAATGACAGCAGGGATGAAAAACAAATGGTTTGGTAAAAATCTCTTGTTTTCTTCCAAATGGAAGCAACCTAAAAATTAATAATTTCTCACAAATCGAAACTGAGGATTGCCAGTAAAACGGATTTGCATTTTATTCATTATCACACATCAAGATTCCCCAGTAAATTATTAACAAAACTCTATCCGGTTGCCTTTTTTTTTTTTCTCCCCTCAGTTACACTTTGGGTACTGGAATCTTTTCAAACCTCGAACAAAGCAAAAGCGCGCCCACAAAGTACTTCAGTTGTTAAAAATATTTGGGGGTAAAACAGGATTCCCAAACAAAGGCAAGGGCTTCTACTGATTTTCAGTTGCAGAGTTTTAAGGCACATATCACAACTGGGTGTAAAAGTGCGTCCTTTTAACAAGATGTGTATTTTATAAATGCACTTCATAGAAACTGCTTAACTGCTGCTTTTAACACTGCCTTTATTCCGTCTGGTACTTGCTCTCCTATTTTGGTTTTTCCCCTGAAGTTAACTGGAAATATTAGACATTCGTAGCTAACCCAGTGATCAATTTATTGTAATAATAATTGATCTCGGAAAGCAAGGGATCGCCGGGGGCGACTGTGGCTCTGCGGATGAGGTTCTCGCAAATACCTGAGCTGGTGCCACCCTGCTGCCCTCAGCACCCCGACCCCCCCGAGCACCTTCCCCCACCGGCTGAGGGGGGTACCTGGGGGGAGCTGCCCAAGCACTCTGCGGGAACTCGGGCGTTCGGTCGTGTTTGGGTGTGGAAACAGCAACAGCAATTTTATACAGAAATAAATGGCTTCCACTGTAAAATGGATACTCTGACATCCACAGGGGAATCTGAATGGCTTGCTGTCAGTGCGGCTGAGCCAGAAATGTTCCCTCAGCAGCACCTTTAGTGCTGCCTTCTGCAATAAAACAATACTACTTTATAAATAAAATCTTTACTAGCAACGTATTGTAATTTGTACCTCTTCTGGTGAGGCAGAGGTGATCTCGAGCCTGTGGCTCACTGCAGGGAGACTCTCCTAACAGGATTTGCTGGGGTACAGAGGGACAATGCAGTAAAGCAGCATCCCGACCGGTGCTCCTCATCTGGGGAAGGACAGCACATCACCCGCCTCCCTCCTGGGCTGAGGGCCCGTGGCAGCGGGTCACCCCGCTCCTGCTCTGCTAGGAGCCCTGAACCGAGATTTTTTTCCCCCCGGAGCGGGGGTAAATCCGCCTTTCAGCAGAGCGACCTTTGCTTTCTAACCTGCCGGTGTCACGCAGTCAGCCTGGAGGAGCGGGGGTGCGGGATGGCCCCCCTCACGGGGAGCAAGCCAGTTTGCTTTCGCACGTTTCGGTCACGGGCACAATGCCCTGCGGTCCCAAGCGAGCTGTGCAGCGTTGGGCTTTCCAGGCTGCTGTCTCATTTTGAGGACGGTGTGCAGGGAGTGTGATATTGTATTTCCTCCCACTGCGATGGACAAGTCTCAGTGCGAATTTTGGATTTACTTGGCAGAACTGAGCAGAGCTAGTTTTATGCTGCTCAGGTTTGTCCAAATTATCTGGACAAACGTATTTTTCCTTCTTCATTTAGTACCTGTATGTCTCTAAACCCCAGAGTTTCGTGTTTCTTTCTTGCAGGGCTTGTACCTTGTAACAGCTAAGAATCACTGGAAACCAAATGCAGGTTCCTGAGGCACTTCCATGTATTAAGATTTCCATTTGTAAGCATCTTAGTTGAAACAAAGCCAAGCGAACTTGGCCGAGAGTTCTGCAAACCCTGTGTACGTCAGGACAACCCGTTCTGGTTAGCCGGCTCCCCTGGCGTCCTTTGAGAACGCAGAAGTCAGTAAGTTGGCTCCCAAATAATGATTTTAACGTTTAGACATTTATGTTACTTATAAAGCAGCCAGTCCCATATACAGCCCAAGTCGCCCCAGGCAAACATTTAAGCCCACGGTATGCTGCCAGAGCATTCAAGAAGAAAATAAATGTACAGACTGAGACGATAATCGGGCTCTCTCATGCCTTCTGCTCTATGCTGTGGAGCGGAGGGGGAGAAATCCAGACAAGCATTAGCCGTCCCTGTTGACAAAGTATGGAAATTACCCATCTCCTTACACAAGGATGAAAACCTGTCATTAGTTTTTATCCACAGAGTTTAGAAAGAGCTGAATTTGTGGGAGCTGCTGAATTTTACTGAGTAGCACTGCTTCTTTTTTTTTTTTTTTTTTAAAAACAATACTGATACTGTTTTGCCAAAGCTGCAATTTCCAATACATAAAAACCCCACATACCTATTTTAGAGTAGCTAAAAGCAGGTAGGAGATCTGTTAAACCGAATATTTCTTGACTTGTTTCAAGGCCTATAAGTACTAGCTGGATCTGAAAAGTCAAAAATAATCCCAGATACTATTAAGGTCATTGACTGACAAGACGCACGTCCCTCTGTACACTGGGATGCTAATCTCACTAGCTGAAAAGTAGGAAGTAGTTCTGTACCCGATTTACTTGTAGAAACAATGGCTGTTGATACACATTTTAGGTATGGAAGTTTATGTTTTCACAGGTCACTTGCAGTGACACCATCTTGATCTACAAGTACAAATATAGCTAGGGACATGAAAATCCTTGGCATGGAGCTGGCTTGGCCACGCGCATAAGTGACTTCATGTAGCTTTGATGTTTGCTGTATCGTATTTTCTGTAAAATGGTTTTATTCCTTATCTTCTAGTTCTTTAGGCAGATTGTTTATATGGAATTTAGGAATAAAAAAAGAAGAGGAAAGAAAAGGGCGCAAATGAATTTTAATTGTATTTATTACAAGCAAGAAATTGTACCAAAGGTATTTTATGTCAGGCTTCAGCCCAGAATTTTTATACCTAAGTAGTTGTAAAACCTTTAAGAGAGGACACTTATGATGAGAGGAGCGTTTTCTTACATATACATACTGTGTTCTTCCAGCATCCTGGTGCATTTTAGATTTATCTGTAAAACTGTCAGGAGCCATCATTTTAACTCATCAATTTGATTTTTACCATCTACACCTGCTCATAAGGTGCTTTCCTCCAGTGAAAACTAGAAACAGAGCTGCTTGTGGGTGACACTTAAAAATGACTGGGGGGGAAGGTTAAAAAAAAAAGGAATAGCAAACAACTACACAAAAGCCCTCATCTTTTAAAAACAAGCGCATAGCTATAGAAAAAAGTACAGAATGTCATTTTCTGACTGCTAAAACAACTCTTTCTACATGTGCTATTTTCCCCATCTATTTTTATCGCAGCCTTCCAGACTCTGACATGCCTCTTGGCTTCCTTGACCATATGGATGTGCCGAGCAGTATGAATACTGTAGGGATAGCCTGCAGAAATATCCTAGCAAGGTGCCTCGCTTTGCAAGAGTTTGCTCAGACTTCCAGAAACATTAAGTAATGGGTTTAATGGGTTTTATGGGTTCAAGCATTGTAGCTTTCCTCACTAAAATTTTGGGGTAAGTTTTTGCCAGCAGTTTGCATTGGAGTCCCCCTTTTCCTGAAACAGAAGTGAGAGAAGCTTTTGAAAATAAAAGGTTAAAAACATACAAGCTTTCTGTTATCTGGAGCACTGGCTTTGATTTTTTAAAAAAGGTATCCTTCAATAACTAAAAAGCAGGTAGAGGTGAATCATAATGTATAGTTCATGCCTAAGAGTCAGTGTTTGACTTCCCATAAACAGGACTTAAAAGATGATCTTCCATTGAAATGAATGTGCCCTGTAGAAGTCAACAGAAGGACTTCTACTGACAGCAATGGATCGTGCCCAAATACTGCTTCCTTAGTAGTGCGTATATACCAGTTGCAACAGGACAAAGGGGAATGGCTTTAAACTAAAAGAGGGTAGATTTAGCCTAGATAGAAGGAAGGAATGTTTTACGCTGAGGGTGGTGACGCACTGGCCCAGGTTGCCCAGAGAGGTGGTGGATGCCCCATCCCTGGGAACATTCCAGGTCAGGTTGGACGGGGCTCTGAGCAACCTGCTCTAGTTGAAGATGTCCCTGCCCGCGGCAGGGGGGTTGGACTAGATGACCTTTAGAGGTCCCTTCCAACCCAAACTATTCTGTGATTCTGTGATTTATTTCCAACCTTTTTCCATTTATAAAATCTTCTTTACTCATTATACTCAACATTAGCTAAGCATCATCGTTTATGAACTTCAGGTTTTATAGGTTTAAAAGCAAGTCTACGAACAAGAGTTCAACAGTTCCCTTTTTTTGTTAATCAGAAAAGATGGGGTTTTCAGCATAACATTTTGTGAAATTTTAAGCTGTAAGAGAGAGTATGCCATTTTTAAATGTTGTCCAATTTGTTTGTCCAACAATGGACAAATGGTTGATGTCTGAAATTCATTGGGGTTTTGAAGCCATACATACATTTGTTTCCCCTCCTTCTACAAGTTGTTTCCGCAAGTCCTCAGCTGGTATAAAGTGGTATATGTGCATTGAATGGGATGGTGCAACCACAGTGGAGACGGTGGCTCCCGTACGTCTGCCACTTGTGCCATCCCTGCACGCCTCCCCGGGGCCAGCCCCTCTCTCCAGTCTCGCTGAAATGGGGGCTCTTGAAAATGGTGGAAAAGGAAGGCTGAAGAGAGAAATGGGGAGTTGCTCCAAAGAACACAAGAGCCTGCCTTCCTCCCAGCTGGATCCCTGTCTCGTCACACCTTAAGGGCCCTGCAGCTCGAGAAGCCACCAGAGCTGATGGGTTTGTTCTAACTTAACGCTTCTGCTACCCTTTTTTGGGCAACAGTCTCTTTTAAAATGGTACAGACCCATACAGACCTCAGTTGTGGACCTTAGACAGGTACATGTGAAGTGGTTTTGAAATCCTTTTGAATTCTTAAGGTTAAGGAGTTCAGCAGTAGGATGGGAGAAGCGTCTGCTGAAGCGTGCTTTGGTTTATGAAGACCCCCTCATCGTGCTGCTTTTCCTAGGCGCAGTCTCCAAGAGAGTAAATCCATTGCAGGAGTGCAGAGAAAGCAGGCACAGCCTTTTTACAGGCAGCGTTCGACGCTCCTAATCAATAATAACCTAAGAATTTGGAGTAAATGTCATTCTGGTGATTGTATCTTGTCAAGGGCCTCATACTGGTAAGTGATGGGGTTTAGAATGATAAAATTGGGCATAAGATAAGAAACAAAAATCAGACAGCAGCAGGGCCCCACTGAATTTAACCTTAGCCTCAGGGGGGTTTTTCAGTTCCCATCCTCAAGGTCATTGTACCTATGCTAATGCAACCGTCAGCATCCTCCTCATGCCAGGCCAGTTCCTTCTGATACCCCAAAAGAAGATTCACAGGAGCTGACCGAGAAAAAATAGTGCTTTTCACAAATGAATTAGAGATGAATGGCACCATGATGACCTGTTTTAACACTTTTTTTTTTTTTTAATGACACCACCTTACATGAGCTTCTCTAAACTCCTGGCACGTAAGCCAGTCACAGTTGGGGTTTTTTGGCTGTCACCCTAGCCAATGTCCAAGGCCTGGGAAAGTAGATGTAAGGGCGACGCTGAGCAAGCCTTTGCTGTCACTGCCTTTAGTCTGCATTAGTGATTGGTTTGTTTATAATTATGAGCCGTATAAAGCCTTGCAGGAAGAGCAGAACATGTTTACTTTTACAATGATGAAATAAATCATAAATTGGAGACACCTTTGGAATTCAAAAATACCCCTCTTAACCAGGGGTCAGATCCACAGCGTTTTGCTGGGAAATACGTGTGAACGTGGGCGGTGCAGCTATAGCAAAGGGCTGAAGAACAGGGCGATAAACCTCTTCGCTTGAGCTAGTCGCGGCAGTCTACAAGGTAACGCCGGTCGCGGTGGCAGGTCTTGCAGCCCCTAAGCAACCCACGCACGCGGAGAGAAGCGCGATAGCAATGTTGCATCTCGGAAGAAGATGACGGGGATCCCTCGTATTTCTGTGCGGATCTTGGAGGATTCTTGGATAATTTGTTTGCAGGAGAAATGGGCTTTTCTCCACGTAAGAAATGCTTGTGGCATTCCAACAGTATTGTCACGCAGACTTTGTTAGAAGACATTATCTGGCCCATAAACTCGTGAAGCAGAGAAACTTATAATTGAGCCTACAATACTGCTGTATCTGACAATACATGTCTGCTTAAGCCTTGCGCTTCACAGATCTCCACATGCCGGGTAGTTGGGTTCAGTTATCGTCGGTTTTAATGATTTATAGTTTTCTGACGTAGGTTTTGTCACCTAGGTGACATAAACCACAACAGTTTCTTAATGCTTTATGCAGAAAAACGATACAGAAAGTAAACACATAACACAAAATATGGACATGCTTTACAAGTAATTACAGAGCCTTAAGCTAATGAGAAATGGGAGTCCATTTCTACAGTATGTGTGGCTCAGCGCCTTATTCTGCAATCAGTGAACCTCACAGGCGTTGAGCAGATCTGCAGCCGTAGAAAAGAGCTGTTTTCTGATTTGGTTTGGTTTTTTAGTAGAGTGCTTTTAGCTTTTCTCAGTTTGAGTCGGGTTCCAACTACTTTTTTATAATTTTCTTTTTGTTAATTGTATATGTGAAGGTCACACAACTAAAGTTGTAAAAAAAGATCTAATTTTAACCTGCAGTTGATTTATGAAATGATACTCAATTCCTTGAGTTTGTGAAAATAACATATACCACTAATAATCTCTTGGAACTGATTTAACACCATATTCTATTGCAGTGCTAGGAAGAAGCCAAGGACTTGTAACAATCCGTCATTTGCAGTGACATTTTTATTACTCTTTCAGAAATGCTGTGCTTTAATTGTCTCCTTGCTTCAAATCAACTGCTTAGTTTGCTTTAACAGTAGGTTTTTTTCCTCTATAGTTATCGTTGCCCTTGCTATCAGAAACCTAAACTCTCTGTATATTCCTGGCATGGCAACTGCTAACAGGAACGGGAGCAGAGAACCTATCCATGTCCCTCTAATTTAAGAGAGTGAAAACGCTATATTAATTGCAAGTCGCATTTTTATGGAATTCACACCAGATTCCTTATAGACCTGCATCCCAGGCAATTCCCCCCTGATTCACTGGGATTGAGCTGAGACAAAATCCATCCAAAATAATATACTTTTTTTTTTGCACTGTTATGAAGTTTTCAACAAGCTGTCCAGTAGAGAAATGGCTTTCCTTTCAGCTATTAAAAAGAAACTGTAAGCTCTTAATTTAGTAGCAGCGTCGCTAGTGCTTTAGCATCTTCTGCAGTGTGCCTCCAACTGATGAACCGAAGCGCAACTATAAATAGCAATGATGTCTTTGTCAGCTTGTGAGAAAAAGGGGTTGGGTGTGTTGGTTTTTTCCCCCCCACATTTCCTGAAAGGACATACAGTAAGACATCTCTAATCTCTTCTTTTGCTTAGTACCTAGATTTATCTATTTGATGGGTTACTGAATCAAAACACTGATTCGTTGCCTGCTGGTTCACACCGCAGCTCGGCGAACAACAGGAACACGGCCCTAAGGTTGTGTCGTATATGATTGGCGCCCCAAAGTTTAGCGATTGCGTTAAGCTCTCAGCTTTACAGTTCAGGACTTTGGGGTGACCTTCCCTTTTCGAGTAAGAGGCAATTTCCCTCCAGCCCGAAACGTGCTCGCCTGAACCACAGCCAGGCCAAACCGCATGCTCAGACCTGCGGTCCCCGCGCGTCCCCCGTGCATCGCAATGATGAGGGAGCCCCTGCCAGGATCCCAAATCCTCGGGAGATCCCTTTCACGGTTGGACGTCTCCTTCACCGCTCTGTATCTGATAACTAAGAAGTTGTCTGAGGAACAAATGGCTTGTCAGAGTGTGTCTACCTGCTCTGTATTTTAAGAGAGTACCTGTCAGAAAAGCGTTACGTTTCACAAATGCCCGGTTTGGGGACCCGATGCAATGACAAAGAGGAGGGACTTGACGATGGCTGTGGCAGCACAGCTGGTCCGCATGCTCGGAGGTTTTAATGGAGCAGATAAAAATCTGTCCTGGATTCTGAATCACAAATACATTCCGGCAAATAACAACCTGGGGGGGGGGAGTTAATTTTCAGGGCTTGCATGCCTTCGGGTTTGTTTGAGAATATTTTTTCTTAAGGGTAATGTTAGGTGCTAAGGGAAAGTTACAGCGAGGCTTGTGACTAATGGATAAGATGCAGCATGCTCTGTGATGCTGCGAGAAAAATGCTGATGCAGTTAACTGATATCAGAGAGATAAAATAGCACCAGCATTAAAACAGACAAAGAAAGATTTTACAAAGTTTTTGAGATCCCACCTTGGTACCATTTTAGAGGATGCTTCTAACTAGTAGCCACACAAATAATTGCAGATTACAATGTCATACAACTCCATGAACTAGGTGAAGGAAAAATAGCAACATTTTCATTTTAATGAGATGTCTGCTCTCTCCTCCTCTGTACCGTGCATCTTAATGTACCTTGCTGTCTGCACTGACTTGGGGCTCCAAGGCTTTGTCATTTCTTGGCAATTCCATTCTCTAATTTCGTCTGACACATGGTGCTTAAATCCACAAGAAATGTGAGGTGAGGCAGAGAGGATTCCTGCAGACTGCCGCACCATAAGAGGAGCACTCATTTGCATTATTCATTAGATAAAGGCACTGATTTGCATCTCATTTTGGTCGTCTCCATTTCCAGGCAGAGGGTGTAGAGAATTCGCAGAATTGCTGAATTTTTATGGTATTAATAGCGCTCATTCGGGATTAAGTCTCCATTGTCTGCTGCCTCGTATTTTGTCCCACACTTATCTTAAATACCTACAGAAATGACATTCTTTTGTTCTTTTTATAATGAACTGTAGCTATTTACTGCATAGTAAAAGGGTGATAATTTGTTTATCATTGCAATTTTAGAAGTATTTATCAAAGCCATAATTCTATACCTTGTCATTATCTGTAATTAGATTATGATCTTTTTCCCTGTTGTTCCGAGGTTATGGTTCAAAGGCAAAAGCTTGTAAAGCAGCTGCAATGATTATGCGCGATCTGACAGTATCTACAAATTTTTTTTTTGCCGTTCAGTATTCTTAAGCAGTAAGCTTTTAAGAACTGTATGCCTTCTGTTAAGTAACATGTTAACACAGTAAAGTTGAGACATAGAATAGCCCTAGATAACTTTCAAGACTGTTTTGTTCTTTTCTAAGCTTTATGAACCAATTTGCATTATGCTTAGTGTTAATATTTGATTTAGAAATCTATACTGTAAAAAGGAGGAGATATCACTGTTCTGTCCACAGTGCATTGGGGGGGGATGCTTAATTTTTTGGGGGGAAGGGGTGGGTGGCACTACCAAGCTCTTTCATCCTGTTATTAAACACAGGAAACTGTCTGGGGAAATTAGGAATTCTAGAAGACATAAACAGGTATCTTTATTTCATATATGCTTTTTGAGAAAATATACATGATAAACACCTTAGAAAACGCTGCTGAAACCCAGAGCCATTCCCTGACCTGTCATTTACCTCCTAGGGCAGCAAATGACTAAAAAAAAATGGTGGCTTATTCTGACTCTCAAAGCCCTCAGTTAAGCCTGGTGCTTCACTGGGCTGGATATTGTACAAAAATAAGGGAAGGCATTGTTCCCATTTTAAATAGCTTACAGTATAATTGAAACCCAAATGGAAAAAGTATAAAAAGGTGGGGATCTTAAGGCTGACTTTAGCAAGATGAGGAGCTAAGGCTAATGATTGTGCATTATTTCTATTTTTTATTGTAATTATGGCATGGCTCTACAGCTGATGCTGTAGCTGTCCAAGTTCTTGGGGGTGCCACGCGAGACAAATTCACATTGGGCTTGGGTTAGAAGGTGGGAAAGGCAACAGCCCCGAGCAGCAGTTGGTCAGGACACTTCATCTGTAAGCAGCGTTATGGCAGAAAATACAATGCAAATGGCATATGAAAATGAAACCGGCTTATACTAGGACCCTGCCTAATACGCAACTTAATTATAATTGAGTTTGCCACAAGTTAGTGACACAGCTGAATCTAAACAAATCACCTAGGTAATGCACTGATTGCACTAACAGCAGTTGTTGTCAGGGGCAGAAGATGCCATATGGCTCCTCTTCTCTACCCAGGTCAAAATACTGTTAGGAAGAAGCTTAAATACATGGACACAAATGAGGAATTAGCTGATCTGGCTTTCCTCCAGCCCGTGGCGTGCGTACACGTCCCAGGGTCTGACCGTTCCCGGGCGCAGTGGGGGGGCTACCCAGTTTTTTCCAGAACGTACCGAGTGGAGGAGTATCACGGTACTTGAGGACAAACAAAGGCAGCTGGCGCTGGCTTGCATTGCTCAGGCACAGCTTAGCTCTCCGAGGCATGCCCAGGATGGGGTTTGGGCAGTTTGCGAAAGGAAAAGAAAGTATAAATGACACCGAATCCAAACCAGGGGGGAACGTAAGGGGTGAATGAAGCAGGAGCCAGTCCTGCACAGGGCAGGGTCGGGGTCAGCCCGAGGGAGGGCTTTTCATGTCAACGGGGACATGAGTCAAACTCCCGCTAATTGCAGTGAATTTGGTACAAGTCTTCTAAAGCTTGTACAGCCTTTTTGTTTTCTTATTTTGGGAACAGACAAAACTATAGTATAAATTTTGCAGTGCCGTGACCAAGATGTTACCCCTCACGTTCCCTTACGATTGCAGAATCTCCTCCTTTTACAATAAATATCAAATGCTAAAACCAGTTGCCAATAACATTGCAGAAGCTACTGTTCCTGTAAGAGCAGCAGAGCCTGGTAGTACCGCTGCTTTTAAAAGATCTTTTAGCATTTCTATTCTAAACTGTGCGAGATGCTTTTCTAGGTTGCATCAGGCTGAAGCACAGCAGAAGCGGAGTTTATGATATGTTAAATTGTTATTAACTACAAAATATCATCCAAAGTATAGTGTTCTGCCAGTTTGAGTTACATACTTTTGTTATGCTTTTTGCTCTGAAAAATACACATTTGAAATTAAGTGTGCCAAGTAGGCCAGATGCTGCCCTTCAGAAATAAAAATTGCCTTAACTGATTCTGTGATGATTCGGGTTGTAGAAGAGCCGTAAGATTTCTGCCAGACTTAAAATATCTTTCCTTGAACACTGGTCCCACTGTGCTGATCTTGCTGTCAGCAAGGGTTTGCAGATCTTCAGTTATGAAACACCTTGTCACCACTCACCCAGCAGCTTGCTCCCGCTCTGCTGTGAAGTTTGTTAAAAGTACTTTGTTCAGGTTTTGAACTATGGAGTGGGTTTCCTGATGATTTTCTTAGGAAAAGGGTTGTGGACAGTCCTTTGATACAACTCAGGGTAGCTATTCTGAAGCATGTTACAGAAGCGGTGGATAATCCAAAGGCTTCTGCACAATGGATTATTCTAAACAATATTTACCCTTAAAAATGCCCTTGTCTACTGCAAAGTGAGGAGAGCAGCTGTTCAACATTTATTTTTATCTTCACTCTTCAATGGATATTAGACCTCTGCCTCTTTTGGGGCTTGCCACAGTATCCTTGACGAATTTATTGCACAGCTCTGCCTCATTCATTACAAACCACCTATTTTGTCTGCCATGGGCTTCTCTGCACCCTCAGCTGCACCTGGGAGAGTTTGGAGTGAGTCCACTGAAGTCACCATGGAAGCGCCTAGACCGTGGTTTGGATGCTCTGTGCTGCCTTGGCCACGCAAAGCAGCCGAAAAGCAGGCTTGAGGATGGAGCAGAGGGTTTTTACTGGCACAGAAAAATTCCTCCAGTGGCAGAGGACTGGCAGAGGCAGCTCAGTGCCATCTGCTCTTTGATCCTCCTCCTACTTCAGAAGCGCATTCAGGAGACGGACCGTGCCAGCAGCTGGAGGATGTGGAGCAGACCTGAGAAAAAACCTTCCAGACAGTCAGCGCAGCCAGTACGCTGGGACTTGTGTAACCAACACGGGCTGGAGCAGCCTTTAGGATGCTCTGAATTATGCCTAGAGTTGTTCCAAGTCTTAATCAGGGTGAAATGCTTTTTAGGACTACTTTTCTCCCTCTTCATTTGTGATGAGCATAAACCAGAAACCAAAATACGTGAGTTTGCTCCACACTGTGGATGACAATTTCTACACTATATTCATAATTAAAAGTGTGAAGCTGTTTCATATAAGCTTCAAGAATGACAATTGAAATAAAACTGTCAGTCTAGTGGGTCATGCCAAGAGCAGATCTTAGATGCTTCTTGGCACTACGAAAACACAGTCGTTTGCTGCACAGATGACATTACAGGATCCAGCCCTTCTAATACGCCTCACTAATTACAGAAAGCTGATCCTCATGTCTTCATCCCTCATGTGTGAAATTCCGAGAACTGAACCAAATTGAGTTCCAAATATATTTTCAGTTTATGTTGAGAGATGCCACTATTTCAGCGAGTCCGAGAGAAAAGGAATATTGCTTTCCTTCAAACAGTATGAACAGCACTGCAAGGAGATTACATCTGTTACAAGAGGAAGATGCTATCTTTATGCCTTTTTGTAAAACAGCCAATGGCTAATGGGCAGGAAGTCTTTCAGAAAGTTTTGCAAATCCACATAATGTTCCTGAGTACTGGGGCGTGCATTCGAATCGCAGATTTAACCGAGAGAAGAAAAGCGGGGGGATTCGTGCAGCCAGATAGCTCACTGTTGGCTATGCATCTGAGAAGGATCAAAACCACAAGTCTTGCCAGCTAAGAATAGCATTATCTTAAGTTTAAAACACTTCCTTCTGATGTTCCTCTTCAGTTCGTAGCATGTAAATCAGTGCTGCTTCTTGCCCTTCGGAGCAGACCAAAGCACTTGTAGGTGTTTTGCTGTGCTAAGCGTGGAGAACTGCAAGTACCTGGAGTCGGTCCCTTCTCCAGACTCACATGTAACTGGGGTGGCTGACAGAAATCCTACAGACGCATGAACTAATCTAAATTACAAGGGCCAGAAGTGAAGATGTACAGTGGTAGCTGATCACGCTACAGTTTCTTACCATGAGCTGAAGCACAGAGCAAAGTTGGAAGACTGCTTCTGAGAAACACAGACGTGCAGTCTCTGATGACTTCCATTGCGCTCAGTGTTTGTGTAGTGGATTAAATGCATGATAGGGGTACTCTAAAACTTGAAGACCTCTGACTCAAATGATGTGATTTATACCGTGATCTTTTAGTTCATCTGAAGTGCCTGTGACAATCCCTGTAGTTTCAGGAACGTGCAATGAACGGGAGCGAACGCCTGCACCTCATCTCACACCAGTTCCACGGATGAGCTGGCGACTTCCCATGGTACTGCATTGCTTCTAAATGCTTAGTGTGCAAGCTCCTAGCGCATGCTGCGATTAAGGATTCTCCCAGAGGAAAATTAATATAAGAAAATTATGGGAAACCATAACTCAGATTTCCTTTACCATCTCACTGTTCACTTTAGGTACCTTCAAAAGAATTAAGTGTATTTTTTCGAGCTTTAGAGGCTACACTCGATATCTCAGAGCATCAAAGCGCCTGCTTTTGTACAGAATTCTTGAAAGTCAGTCACGGTGGTAGCTTTCAAGGAATAGCTCTTGTGTTAGCCGTGCCAGCTAAGTTTAAAAGATCACTGTTACAACTCAGGCATTCCAATAAGTTAAAAAAAGAGTTAATGGTGCTGTTACAACAACTTAATATACTTCCTGCGTGTCGGTGTGTTTCTTCTCATTTCTCACACGTCTCCTTGTTCAGCTAAGCAGTCCACCCTTTTCAGATTCTCTTTGTCTAAAAATCTTTCCATGCCTCTCATCCTTTTTTTGTCACAAGGGAATCGGAGTTCTCTGAACATCAAAATAGCACGAGAAGAACCGGCGGTAACAATGTCTGGAGAGTTGTAGGAGTCTGCAGGGGAAGTCAGGCGGAGGCTAATACTACACTCTGCATCGGCACTTAACCATACATCACTTCCATAAACGTAGCGAAGACGGGGGTTTAACTGGTTGATTCCTGAGTGAGCAGTTTCTACAGTGCCGCTATAAAAATTATTTATACAACCGTATTATTTAGGAACACTTGTATTTATGAGCCCTTCTTGTGCTAGCTCGGTGCTGTCCAAACGTCTGGATGATCCCTTACCCCAAATGCAAGCTCTCATTTTAAGGAGGCAACAGATAGGGACAAATTGTGGAGCACGAAGTAGTAAGGGGTCAACACTAGTCAGCATGATAGACGGTAGTCTTAGCACAGCACACGATTAATATTTAGTATCACATTTCCACTAGTTATCACTGCAAGAGAGGCTTTTAAGGAGATGAACTTAAGGAGATTCATGATCTCGTTTCACTGATGTTTAGGGAAAACTCCTCCCAAGTGCGAAAAGCAGCATGGGAGAAAGTACGAGGCTGCCTGTGTAATAGATAAGTAAATAAAAATCACGCAGGTAAGGAGTGAAGGCTCTTATCAGCAGGCAGTGATAACGAGGGAAGAGTTGGCTTCCTGATATCAAACTGGAGATGATGAGTGGGGCGGGAATAGGCTGTGAAGGGTTTTGAGAGTTAGGGCAAACAGCCGATGGTTGATGAGATGGAGAAGGGGAGCTGGTGCTGGAGTGCAATGGGAGCGCGCGGTGGCCGAAGCAATGAGCTAGAAAAATGATCTTTGCAGCAGCGTTCTGGATGGTTATCACCAGGGCAAGATTGCATTTGTCAAGGCCAGAGAAAAGGTTGTTGCTGTAATCAAGACACGGTATGGCGAGAGCCTGAATGAGCGTTTAACTGGAAAGATGGATAGGAAAGACCGTATCGTAGAGATATGATAGCGATGCAGCATGGAAGCCATAAATCATCTGGCTGAGCCAGTGCACTCTCAGCAAGGTCAGTTAGCCCATGATGAGCACTGCGCTGCCAAAGCTAGGCTGCTGCCGCTGCCCAAGCTATCGAGTTTGTAACTATTGCAGGAACATCTAAGCAACAGATTTATAGCTAGCTCAGATCTCCGCTCTGTGCAACTAAATGCAGTGTAAACATATTTAGCCTAAGTGTGACTTCCCAAATTAATCCACCTGACAGGCAGGAGGTGCAGCAGATCCTGCTTGCTTTAAGTCACCCTTTGCAGAATGTTTCCTGCAATTCTGGTTTTCCTTCTTTGCTTGCAGCCCTGCTTTTGACTCCGGTTTCCATTTCTGTCGCTTACAGCCTCTCTCCTACTGCCCTACAGCAACCCTTTTTCCTCCCCCAGTACCTCGTGTTTAAAACTGAGGGTCGAGTTGAACTTTGTCTTCCGCCTCATCGGGGAACAGTGTTTTGTCGTGATAAAAGATGGCTGGTCAGCAGTGCCATACTCAAAGGAATAGACGTATCATTTGGATCCGATGTTTTTCTGTATTTCTGATAAGCAGCATATTGTGATTTCTCTTGCCTCAGCATGGCAGATTTTCCACGGCTTCATTCAGGGCAATTAAACACGCAAGTGTTTCGGATAACCTACTTTCCAGAGCATATACCAGTCATTCCGAGATATGCCTGTCTTGGAGTCGTTTGGCAGTCCCAGGCTGCACTGGTACAGGTTCCTCGCTTTCCATCATAGGCCCAAACCATTCAGCGTATTTACAATAAATAATTTTACATGCATGAGAATGTTTGAGAGCTTTCCAGAGATGCTAACTGAAAACACAGGGAATCTGGATAGGGAAAAACATGGAACCCAAAATGCTCCTAGAAACAGTGACAAAAACCTTGCAAATTCTTGCTGTGGTACTTTGCATCTGACTACCATCATTATATTGATTTTTTTCTGAATGGCCCGGTTACAATATTATCTTTAAAAATATTTTATATACTTGGGATGACATTTTCAGAGAGTTGTTAATTCTGTAACTTCCAGATGTTAAGCCCTTGAAGCAAAAAATTAAAACAAGTGTAATGTGCTTGATTGCATAAAATAAGACCAATCTAAATGCCTGTATAAACTTGCTAAATGTTAACAGTCAATGAGTTTACGAGAGACTAGAGCTACATTTACTACGCGGTACCTGTCCACAGAATGAGAGATTTAATGACTGAGAGAAGAGTAAAATTTAGTAGCTAGCTTCAAACCATTCCTCACCAGCTCAAAAGGTTCATGTTTTTCTGGCTGGGGCCCATGGAAAACATTCTGGTCAGCATTAGCCAAGCCAGAGGTCTGCGCTGTATTCATCAGCAGTGCTGAAGATACTGCCTGGTGCCTGGTCTTACACCAACCCAAACTCCCGAGCTGTGGAGCTCGAGGTTCGATAGAAATGTCAATACTACATTGCTGTGACTGCACTGTAAAACATGCGTTTTGGATTCTTTTTTTTCCCCATATTTATCCCGCTTCCTTCATTTCTCCTAATTTCATCCACATGGATTTCAACCCCTAAAGCACTTGCTTTCTTTCCAAGATGCACAACAGCTTCACAGGCTAATATAAGAAAGGAGTGAAAGATTTCAGCTGCAGAAGGGTTACATGTAGCGATTGACTATTGCGAGCATTAGAGAACATTAGATTTCTATCCAAAATTTGTATTTAGGGCTTTACCTCCATTTTGTCTGCTTTAGGCCAGCGTGAGCGTGACTATTCTCTAGAGCAGTGTGGAAGAGGGAACATGCAAGGTACCTTTTTCTTAAGCTTCGGCACAAACTCAGGCTGTGTTTGACAAGACAGCAACTCCTACCTAGCGTCCCGAAAGAATACAAGCAAACCTGTTTCCCTCCCCATTCCCAAAAAAAGGAGATGAGAAATACCTCTGGCTCCCTTCGTTTTTCTGCGGAGCTGGCACTTTAGGATGCTGGACAATTAGTGGTGCGTTTATAAACATCATTATAAAAAGTGTTGTTTTCAGCAGAATAAATCCAAGGCTCTCGCTCATCAATTTTAAATGAGAGTTGCAGGACTGCAAGGTCAAAGGTATGAGCCTGTGTTGTTGCTCTTTTGAAAATGCCAAGAGAGGGATTTTCACCATAACTCCACTTTGCCCTGGGGAAAAGCCTGCTCCATTATCTTTTTAAATTAAAATGGACACCGAAAAGCAATGTTACATGATTTAAGAGAAAGGAGTTTACACTGTGGCTTGATTTGGAATAATTGTAATTGTGGGGAAGTATTTTTCCAAGTACACTCTCTCCCCCTAATTAAACCCATGGAAATGCCTCGTTTTCTGCTTATTGCCCGAGTGTGTTTCAAACTCCGGTAGAAATGCTTGATTGTAATTTCATTAGAATTCCATTTCTCCAGGCAGGTGGAATGAAAGAGGAGGTAAAATTAATTAAAACTGTGGACATGTTTATACCCACCAGGTGTCATAAAAAGGTAGCGGCTGAGACATTTTTCAAGTAATTAAGCAGACAGTTCTGCTTTTTCTGATGAGTTATTGCCCTTCCCTCTTCAACCTGTGTAAGAGATTTCATCACGGAGGTATCGTCAGGTGATGGGATTGCTCTTTACAGTCAGCATCCCCCTTGCACCGCCACGTGCTGTTGGAAATTGCATCATCGCTGCACAGAGGCAGTGACATGCGGTCGGCACCTTTCCAAAGTCAGGCTTCGTATGCCAAGGTCTGCCCATAATTTAGGCTAAAAGGGGGATAACGCAATTTTCAGTTTAACCGTATGTGGGTTAAATAGCTTGAGCGTTTATTCGAGGCACTGCACAGCTTCTGCATGTAAAGCTCAGTTCTCCTCAGCGAGGGCAGCATTTAATCAGATTCATATGTGTTGGCGGTGTTTATGTCAGGGGGGTTTTTTCATTCCGTTTCTCTTCTGTCAGGAGTTTGTCTTCTGGCCACACTGAAATAATCACTAGCTTTCCCGAGGATGTGCAAATTGCCCCGGTCGCATCCTCAGGCAGTATTGTACACGAGGCTGTCATGATGGCATGTTCTGAGTTTTCAGTGCACATTAGGAGCCAGAATTTGGCACATTTTGCTTCTCTGCGTTGGATATAAATACGTCTCTTCGCTCTTCTCTTTGGGCTTCCAGTACCATAAGCACAACCTCCACGTATCTGCGCTGTGCCGTACGTATACAACCCCCTGGCTAGGGGAGGAACAGGCGGTCGTAGCATCCACGGTGCCTTCTGGGCTGAGACGTGGCAGTGCACGCGGCTGGTACCGAGGGCAGGGCCAACCTGGTCAGGTCAGCTCGTACGGAGGAGGCGGCGAGAGCGTCGCGCTCCCGGGACGGAGCGGCGATGCCGCTGCCCCTCAGCGCAGGGCTCGGGGGCGCGCCGCGCTAACCCCGTGCTCCCCACAGCTCTGCTCCGCACCTCCAACAGCGGCACTGTCACGGGAAAAGTTGTTTTCCATCCCACAGCCAAGAGAGCAGGCTGGAGCCTGCATTGAACAGCAAGTCGGGCCTGTTCGGCATTTCAGTGTTTTACGTGTTTCTTGCAGTCCCGTAGCAGTGATGTAAATGGATAATCAAGTCCACCATGCTTTCTTAGCTAGGAAGAGTAGTCATTTCTTATTTTATTTCCTATTTCAGTTGGTTTGTATTTTGCAATCACTATTGATTAAATATTTCCTAATGGGCAAATTTTTTAAATTTTTTTTTTTAATATTGCAATGAAAGGCGTCAGTGTCAAATACAGAGCAATCTATTTTACAAAGTGGAACATGCTAACTGTATTCAGTGGCAAACGCCTATAGCAATGGACATACTTAGAGCAAAAATAATTCAGAATGTTTGTGTCAGAACGACAATATTCACTGCATGCTTCCGTTTAGAGTCAGTGCCCTCCCTGAGCATATGTTTTTCTTGGTTTTTACTTAATGCTCCATCTTTATTAACTTCATATCACTTTAATTAGATTTCCTTTCATAATATTGTAATATTCTCCTACTTTCAAAGTTATCCCTTACAAGGTCATCTCTGATACATCTCTGATACATTTGACTCAGTAAAACAAATAAAATATGATAGTCACATTAAAGCATATGGGACTGTGCTGAGCATAGCAACTCAGTCCAAGCTTAAAAAAAATAAAAAAAAAATCAGTAAAACCTTGGAGATGAAGGATAAAGTCATACACTTCTAGAACCAAATTCAGCTCGTGTGTACTTTGTACCTGCTGTTCTGGGGCTGAATTTGACCTTTTGAGAGTGGAAAACAGTTTTTGAAACAGAGTTGTTACTTTCTTTTTTCTTTTCAAGTTTTAAATAGCTGTTTTGTACTCTTTCAGTACTAAATTCTGCCTTCTGCAACAAACAAACATAAACGCAGAATCTGCCTTGACCTAAATGGTGCTCCCTTCCATTTCTGCTTCGCGAGTTTGTCATCTTTTTTGCAATGCCCAGGATTTCAGTTAAACTTCATAGGAGTAAGTTCCATCAGTAATACATTTTAAATATATTACCTTTCCATTTCACTGATTTGTCTCATTTTGTTATACGAAAGAATAAACAGAGTGCTTCATTTACTACTTTTGTGCAAGCCACACTATGCTGTTGTATTTCTCCCTAAACAATACCAAGCACTCATTTTTCCTCCTGTAGAAGTCAGCCCAGGCATCTAATCATTTCCATCACCTGAGTGTGAGTCTTTTCTATTTCTGCTGTGTCCTATGGCAGGTGAAGTAAGCAAAAGTGTCTTTTCAGAGAGGGTACAACAATGATTTATGGAGTGGCATCTCAATATTTCCAGTGTTTCTATCCTATTCCTTTTGCATCCCAGTATTGTATTTTTTCCCCCCATGGAAGTTTCTGCTCCATATGCGTTGTGCTGTCTCTGTGGTTCTTTTATTAACTTGAAAGGGCTTTGGTTTACCACAGAAAATATTTCAAAAATGGTTTAGTAGGCACTGAACTCCCCAAAGCTTAAGCAGAGATAGTTAGAAATTAGTTTTAAGTGAAATACAAGATGGACATTCTCAAACTTATCTAGGAAGAAGCTTTTCTGAGAAAGTTTTAGCAACTGATATTTTACATCGCTTACTGGAAGAGATGTGAGCTCATAACATCTTGGAAAACAGTTGGTATGGCAGCCAGGTGCTTTTAGAGCATCTGATGTCAAGTGCAGTCTCTTACTATTCCTTTATGGAGTAGGATAACTTTTGATTAATATAGAGTCCTTTATTACTTAAACTTATTTTTAAGTGTCTCATCAGCAAATTATTAAAACACATATTGTTAGAAGTTCTTTTTCTTCCACGGTACATATCAAATTTTAGATTAGGAAAAGAGAAGTTCTGATTGTGAATACTCTAGTATGTTGCTGCTGCAGCCACCCCGCGCACCGGGCTTGCTCTTTGACTTGGTGTCTCACGATGTGCTGCAGCCTTCCCTGGTGAGCTAAGGGGGCACAGCCTCACGATCCTCCAGCTTTGGGAGCTCGAGAACCAATATGACTGCATAACCGAGTCACAGCGCTTCCACCGAGGGCATCCAGAACGGACCCACGGCGCTAGTACCAGCTCCAGCAACAACACAACATCAAACAAGCAATTCCTCTCCCACCAGCTTTCTCCTCTGGCCTCTCACATCACCGCTTGCTGAGAGCACTTCCAGCAGGACCACACACCAACACACACAGCAGAGGTTAGCCTACAGCATTTCTACAGATAGCCACGAAGTTAGAAATAAACATACCGGCTATCCATAAATTACCAGCCACAAAATTCTACAACAGTGAAAAAAACACCTCAGTCCTATTCAAGTCATTTGAAACTTACCTTGCTCCGGAGGGACCAGAAGCTATCACAGCCTCCCAAACCTTTAGTAACACCCACAGCCTAGCCTTGACATGCTCTCTTAAGCTCTTAGCTACCAGACAACCGCCATCACTGACCTTAATTGGGTAAATTTGTGGAGAGTCTCAAACAGAAGAATCATCCACACCTAATTATCACCTCATTCCTGAAAGCTGGGTCCATAGTGAGGAGAAGCTAGCACCATGGCTCCCAAAAGAAGTGAACCTAAAGAATTGAGTTGGAAAAAATAAATGCATGTTATGATACTCACACGTTAGTTATTCAGAAATGGAGCATTCCATCAGTATTGTGTTTTTATATGATGAAAAATATATTTGTGCACTGCATTTTTAGGCTTATGTTTTTGGAAGTAACAGTCTAGTGTTGAGATCACATAGGATTTGACGAATGCTTCTTTTTAGAATGATAATACTCCCTTTAAAATGTGAAACTAGAAGCAGAATGGTAGCACCTGAGAAAGATGTAGGTGGATAAAACTTCAAGAAATAAATCAAGCAGAGCAAATCCACTGTCATCCTTGGATATCTGGAGTGGGATTTTTGATGCTTTCTCAGTAAAGGATACTTTAGTTTTATAAAAAAGTACGTATTTTATACGGCAAGAATCCAAACCCATAAATAAATAGGTATCTTAGAATAACACACTGAAGCTTAACATTCAGACAAGCTAACTAAACCATGCTATTTGTACCTGTCCTCAGCCCACTCCTTCCCTAGCCCACATGCATGTGTTTTTCTAGGTATGGGATCACTGAATTTTTATATAGCATGTAGGCAGTTATGTATGTAATCACCAGTGTGGCAGAAACAAGTTAGTTCTGATGAACTAAACTTTTCCACTGCAATTCGCTAAGTGAGAATAAAAGAAAAGAGAAAATAATTGTAACTGTGTGTGGCTAGATGTGACAAAGCTGAGCTATGCCAGCGGGGACTGGAAAACGGCAGTAGTCTGCGTTTCTGTCGATGCCCTATCTTCTCTTCTCTTGGGACCGCAGTCATCCTCCGTTGCTGATAAAGGCGAGAGAGACTCTGCCACTTCCAGGAATGGAGGCTGAAGCTAGACAAACATTTCAATAAAGTGAAAGTTGATCTGGTGAAGCATCTGGAAGAGAGGTGGTAATCTTCGAGTATTTGTTGCTATTGTCCTCTCTACTGGCCACCACCTCTGGAGGTTTTCTAGTTCCCCAGAACCTGATGTTTCAAGTGTCTTTAAAACCTGGACATTTTCACCACGTGGTTGAAGATAGCATGTCCTTTGCTGCTGTCTCCTCCTCTCCGTTCTTGCTGTGGTTATTGCCCGTTTCCCCTCAGCAGAGGCCACAGAAGGGCCTCCCTCACCGCTTCAGCCTGAGGTCCCCTGGTTTAGCTTAAGCCACAGCCACCGGGGTGGTCGGCTAAGCTGATGAATTCTGCACTGAAGCGAGCAGCCGGTCTAGTCTGCCAACTCTGCCGTGGGTCTCTCCCCCCAGGGACCGACCGTGACCTACATCCTCCCGCCAGCGTCACTGGGGAGTAGATGTCAAAGCCCTTCGTGAGCTGGAAGTGTCATCGTGTCTGGCTCCAGCAGCGCTTCATGTCTGTTGGTTTTGGATGGGTGCATTTATCTAAACAAAGCTCCTTCTCTAGTTTTTTTGGTTTGCTTGTTGTTTTGGCATTTACAGAGAGGGATCAAATTCCTTCAGCGTCAGTTCTCCTCTGTATCCAATACTCGTTATAAACAGACTAACCATGGCCTTGCGCTTTCTCATGCCAGGTTCTCAGCCTCACTCGGTGTTTTATCTCGGCCTGGTGGGAACATCCCAGCTGGCCCCCTCAGATATGCTCACGTGGAGCCGTGAGGTCTTTTCATTTCCTTTCCCCGGTTCCTTCAGCAGCTGTGTTGATTTAAATCCATACGCAAGCCTTAAATTGCTGCAAGCCATAGCCCTGCCTGTCCCACCCGTGGCAGAATATAGTGTCTCACTAGCTGCAGAAACAACTCCCCATCTTTCTTCTGGACATCTTGCTAACCACTGTCAAAATTGGTTTGTGGCCCAGTCTCCTGCCAAGTCTCTTTCACGTTCAGGCGATGACTTACGTTGTTTGTTCTTCGAAAGGACCAAAGGCTGTCCACGAGTCCTCGTTTTCTGCAACGCCGTAAGCTTCCCCAGGCAGCTTGGCATGCCCGTTTCATGCGCTTGCCGCTTACTCCTTCTTCTGGACCGTTCATATCGGCG
>NW_008824810.1:403011-408232 GCF_000699105.1 Pygoscelis adeliae
GGGCGGTATCTCTTGGCCACCCAGCCCCCCGACCCCACAGCAGCCAGTCCTTGAAGATGCTATGGACGTGTGCCACAGGCACCCTCCACCGCAGGTCACGTCAGGTGGGGTCTGAGACGCGTGGTGTCTGCCGGAGACATTCGGAGGAACACCGCTCTTAGGGCCCGGGAGCCCCAGCGCCTGCGTAGCTTCCAGTTGTACACCCAGCGCTGCAGCCAGATAGTTTTGTGCTTTAAATAAAGCACAAACTTGCATTTTTAAGGAATACAGTAAAAAGGCTTTTCACTTTAAGGCAAAATCATCACGTTTCTTCTCTACCTGCTTGGTCTTCTCCTGTTTTTCCTCCTAAAATAGAAGTTTTTAATGGAGGCAGTAGAGGTTTGTGCTCCCGGGGAGGCCCGGTCTCACTCCCCCGGGGAGGCTGAGCTGTGATTGTGCATGACCTCTCCGTGCTGACCTCACTGTGCCGTTATTTACTTGAGACAGGCAACACCACGAAATGTTTCCTTCCTCATTTTCACTACTTTAACCTAAAATGGATTTTTGCAGTGAAGGATTCCTGGCTTTTTTGGTATACAGTATACCAATACAGCTATTTTAGGGTTGCATTCTTAGATATTTCAGCAATTACACCTTAGTCTAAGAGCTTCTGATGAAGTTTGTTAGTTAACAGGCTAGAAATCTGACCCAAGGGGTTTGTATATTCAATTTCATTAAAGCCGTCAGTATTTGGGCAACTCACGGTTACTGTGATTGGCAGTTCAAAAATACAATGATCTTTTGTGTGTAGCGCATGTTATGCTGGAGAATATTTAAATCAATAATAATGCTATCAGAGCTGGAAATCAAATGCAAAATAATTCCCTGGGCTTCCCGTGTGTAATGACATTTGCTCTTTTGATGAATTGCTAATGTGTTCTTGGACAGAAGAGCTGGCAGCCCAGCCAGCTCCTCTACATAAACGGCGGAGCGGGGAGAGCGGGATTGTATTTACCACTGTTTACTGCTAACAAACCAACAGGTTACCTCTCTGCGTATTATTCCAGTTCTGAAAAAGCAACATCTAAATAAACTTTAAGACCAGTCTTTTAAGAAATTACTGTTTTCTTCAAGGAAATGTTAGCTTGCTTTGTTTGTTTTGAAGTGACAGTATCAAATTGAAACATAATTATCTTTTTAAAAGGCAAAAATGGTTTCAGCTATGGTGCCTGCCTAATCCTCCCAGCAATTTCCATGACTCTAACTGTAAAGCGTTTTTTTTTCTCCGTGTCCATTTCTCTCGTGTTCGTTTCTGACACCCCGCGCAAGAGAAGCAGCCTGACTAACCGGCGGGCAGACCTGCACCGGCAGCAGTGAAATGAACTATATCCAAAGTACTGTTCTGTGTATAGATGATGAAGGGGGGAGAAAACAGAGAAAAAAAATCCTCTAATCTTTTCATTTTATACGGGTAGTAATTTGGGATTTTTATCTTTAGCAGTAATTGGCTAAAACTCACTCAAATAACCAAGCACAGATAAATCTGAGAAGCGTTTTACTTATTTGTTTAATAATGTCACCATAAGGACCAAAAAAAAAGTGCACTGAATTTGAGTTTTATTACCATGAATTACAAATTTCGTCAGCATTTCAAAGGAATGCTAGTTTTGAGATTTTTTTCTAAGCATACTGCTGTGCTATGATTTCTTTTCATAGTGGATTCATAAAGATTTTAAAAGCATGAAGTATTTCTGATTCCCAAGGGACTCTGGCTTTGCTGGGAGATGACAGCTGTAAGACTGTACGGAAAACCTTATATTAGTGTGGGCTTCAGTAATTTTTACCAGATGCATCTTATTATCTTGAGATTGGAAAAGAATATTAATTCTTTATTTAAATTGACTGTGCTTACCATCTTAATTAAAATAATCAAATGCTCTACATTGTATTTGATGCACGTGGACATATACCTATATTTAGTAGGCGTGCTATGGAAAGATTTGAAACCTTGCTAGCCCTTTTCCAAAATCGAATACTCTTCCCCATATTTACTTATTGGTTGTTCTTCTTGAGTTTTCCATTTAGACTTACTTATCTACCAGACACTGCAGTAATATCACATTGCAGTTGCTTAGAGAAATCAAGAGAAAAAATTAAATAGATGCATGTCAAAAACAGAAACGTACTTTCTGGCTTTGTGCATTTTCTAATGGATATGAATTTTCTAATTAATACATTTTATTCCTTATGAGTGATTGAATGGCTGTGACAAACAAAATAACAGAAACCTCACCAGGTAGATCATTCTTACAGGATATAATCCTTACAGAGAGAAGTTAGCAATTCGCAAGACAACAGGTTCAGGTAATACCTTGCTTTTCATCAGTTAAGGCTAAGATTTCCTCAGACTTCTGATTCAATCTCACGACTGAATTGCAGCATCATTGGGTGTCTGGAAATTTCTTTTTTTTTCCCGGTTCTTGCTAGATTGCAAACTGCTTTCAGCAAGCTGCACAGTATTTCCCCATCTCCCCGGTATGAGTGCCTCTGGTGGGTTTCTCATGGTTGCTTTATGGCTCTGTCTCTGCAGTGCTAAATGGAGCTATCCAATGTCTGACATAATAACGCTTCACTCTCAACTGAGACTTCCCAGCAGAAAACCAGAAACTGTGAATAAGAGTCACCATGATTAGCTGTACGGAAATTGCATCCATTCAAGAGAAAAATGGTGATCTGGGCTACACTGAAATGAAAGGCAAGGTTCCCGGGGGACTGGGGATCTCTTTTCCTGTACGGTGGAACATTAAGTAGGATACTCTCAACTGCGTTCACCTGTAGATTAAGAGGATAAGTCACACCAGCTGTAGGACAAAGGGCTTTAACCGAATCCTGTGATACATGGTGCACCTACATCTTACTAGGACTTCTTTCCCAAATAATCTCAACACCAAAAGGGGGATAGGAATAGCCCCTTTCTGCCCCAAGGACAACAGGGACGTCAGACCTGGTGGTGGGGTTGCAGCGGCTTTGCTGGGTGAAGACAGGCTCCGGTGGTGTCTTGTCCTGAGCTTGGGTCGCTCAGGAGGGAAGGGCAGAGCAATGGTTTTGGGGTTGATGCTCCACCAAGATGTGATTGCTACGTCCCTGTTGCTGAGGCTCAGACTGTTCCACCACTCAAATGATGCTTTTACTTTTGCTGCTGATGCTCTGTACCCGTAATATTTGGGTATTTTACAAGCTTAACTCTTAAGGTTTTGGTGCAATTGTATGACTAATATGTGCAGTCCAAGACGCTCTACATTAATCCAGCTCGGGTTATCTTTGGTCTTTCTGTTAACTGCCACCAAATTCCACAAACCATGCTTAAAATTCCTCAACTGTGTGATACACAGTTTCCAAAACGTCTCTGAAAAGGTGTCTTAGACTGTCAGAGGGGAACAACAAGCGCGGGTTTTCTTCTTCACGACCATCAGAGCCTTTAACTTGACCAGCAAGCAGAAAAGCCGGGTGGCAGTGCCCCGGCAAGCCCGCCGTGCCAGCCGCCCGGCCCGTGGTGGCACGCACAGCCAGTTTATCTTCCATTCCTTTCTTTTCCCCGCAGGAGCCACGGGGACGTGTGGAAGTTAGGTGATTCCTTCTTTTGCTTCCCTGCTTTCTCTGTTGCTCTGGAGCCCCGCATGCACAGGACTGGGCTCTTCGCTTATGTAAATTGCCGAGCTCAAAATAGCCCGAGCTGCGTGTCCCCGTTAAAGCCTGCAGTACGCACTACTGCCGCTCTCCTACGGCAGAGTGGTAGCCCATTTATTCCCTAACGCAGCAAGCGCAAGTTTTTTCAGGGTGATGGATTACGTAAGAGAATTTTGGACTGACAAATTCTGCTTCCGTTCCCCCCCATCAATTCATTGTTTCAAAGGACCCATTATCTCTCCCATTTCCTATACCATTCCCCAAAAGGTCACATTACTGTTTCTGGAACTTTTTGAGGAAAAAATAAAACTGTGGTTCTTTTTTTTTTCAGATCTGAAAAAAGCATGTTTTCGCTGCTGTTGGTGAGAAGGTTAAGAGCGTGCCAGCAGCTCCGATGATTAGCACAGGCTGCTTCTGCGTGCTTGTTTGTGGAGAGCTTGTATGCCATTCTGCACGTTTCTCCAGTTCTTGTTACAGAGCCTGGCAGAATCCGGGAAAACTTTATCTGTGGGAAAAGCAGCTTGATGTCAAAGCAGTTCTGCGATAAGATTCAGTCTGGTTCACCGCTGGTGCTGATAGAGCTTTAGGTGGCTAGTAAATAATAGATATACTTGTACTGCATGTGTTAGCTGCTGTTACGCATATAGGGAACGCAGTCTTGCTGGCTTTTGGCTTTTTGTAATGAAGTGTTTATCAAAAACAACTTCTCTAATAGAAGAGCTTCATTGGTCTTCATTTCAGGTGTCTAAACGTTATGTGAGCTACTCGTTTAAAAGGATATCTACGTACCTGAGGGTTTAGATTATCAACAGGTCTATGATACGCACTTGCATTCACGTGTTCAGAGCATTAAGCCCCCTTAGCTATGACTATCTCTGAAGAGAGGTACTTGGTAAAAAAAAAAGGGGGGGCGGAGAGCGGCCCCGCGCACTGTGCCCCTGCCGCCTCGTGCTCCTGTGCTGGGGCTGGGGACAGGCTGTGGGGACAGGCTCCTCCTGCCCTGCCGGCGGAGCAGGAGCTTGCACCTCTGCAAGCGTGCGTACAGCCCCCCCAGCCCCACCAAATCCACAGGTGACCGTACCGCAGGAGGTTCAACCTGTTTCTGAACAGTCACTTAAACCGCACAGGCAACATTTCTTTCTCACCGCATCTGACATGGGTGCCTTTGCTGAACGTCTCTTCCCCGACCATCAGTGTCATTCTCCATGGCAGGTTCTGTGTGAGATTTAAACATGAAACCAAACCCTGGTGTAAAGCGGGTACTGTCCTGGGAGGGGGATGAAGAAGCTGCCAACTGTTCAGTGCCAACTGCTGTGGGCATCAAGCAGCTTCCCCAGAAACTCAGGCATGCACTTAAAATACCCAGCCATTCTCACTGGAGACCGTATCAGTCATACATTAGATATTCATCTTTAATTCCTGCCTATTACTAATTGATAGCTGAGGTCTTTAGCATGCATCGTATCTCATTGCACTTCATAGCTGTAACTAAGTTGAAAATACAAAGATTCCTTAGAGCTAAAGATTCGAATGAAGAGACTTTATAGATCTTAGT
>NW_008824810.1:408377-427098 GCF_000699105.1 Pygoscelis adeliae
CCAGCTGTTCAGGTCCACACTCTGCTCTGATTTGCACAAGTTAAATCCAGACTAACATCAATGGCTTTAGCAGAATTAGTACAGGTTTGCTCTCATTTTTTCTATCAACATTAGTATTTTTCAGAAACCGCTAATGGTTCCAGTGATCCAGGCCTCACCATGGTAAGGGTTATCGAAGCAGTTAGACAAAATTTGAGCTTCAGGAAGGGCAGAGAGATGGGAGAGCAGGGGATGAGAAGGGGTGAGCTTTGTGCTTCCTCTCCTTCCTTCTGTACCTTGCACCTAGCCCGGGATCGGTACCGGAGCTCTCCCTTGATGCCACATCTAGGGAAAGCAAGCCCTTCTTCAGGGGGGAAGACTATTAGTTAGTGGGGTTTCTCACTAATTCCCCTTAATTAATAAACCATTTCTAATTGAGAAAGTTGCAGAAAGAAAAAATCTAGACTATTTGAATATCTCTTCCAGCTAAGCTGGGCTGCAGAGCAGACTGCATGCCCAAAGGAAGCTTGAAAGCTTTCTTCCAGTTTTATTGCCTTCTTTCTTACCTTTCTCTCTAAAAACCCTGCAGAAAATTCACTTGAAATGTTGATCCATCTGAACTTTAAGTTGACATCTGCATGAACTTGTTACCTGAAGTTTTGGGTCAGCTTCCTGGCTGCTGAATATACTTTAATATTTTTAATCTTTTATTTTTCTAGCCTTTTTGCTCTTGCCAGATTTCAGCATTTTTGCAATAGCATATAGAGGCAAAAAAAAAAGAAAACACCCATTTTTTTCCTGTTATCAATCAAGGGAAAGCAGAGAAGGAAAGGAAATGAGCAGCAAAAAAAAGAGAAAGAAAAAGAAACTCGAGCAAAAGAGCAAGCGCTATTATTTTTAGAACAGGCAGCCGGTTCTGACGGTTCACCTAAGGTAGTTTTGTATTTCTCCGTAGGACTCGAATTCATTCCTCTCAAGACTCCTGTATTGATCCTCATTCTTTGCAGAGTTCCTGACCTTCCTCCTCTCCTGTCCCAGCTCAGCTGGTATGCTTGCATACGGCTTGGCTAGCTTCTCAGCGCTTGCATTTTACATTTCAGCAGAGATACCCTTAACATACTTTAATCTACTCATTTATACCATAGCAACTGAACTGGTTAGACATAGTCTGTAGATCTGTTTGGCTGGGGTTTTTTTAATAGAAGATGTTATCCACTGAAATAAAAAGTCAGGTTGATTTTGCCACAACTATGGAATTCTCACAAATAAAAGTTGTGGTCTCTCTGGTGCTGCCATTCCTCACTTCTCTGTATCCCACTTTTCTTTTTTAATTAAAAAAAATTTTTTGAAGTGTTTGTGTCAACATTTAGGACAACTTATATGCTAGATACAGAAATTATTATTAGTGGAAGTGTTCTTTCAAGTAAAATTTTAGAATTTTCAGTTTGATGTCCCGCTCAGAGCCCAGACTCTGAAATCTCCAACTCCTTCACGAGCTGCAATTTCTGTCCTCTTCAAAGCACGACTGGAAGCTGCCTGACCCTCCCCTTTCACAGTCTGTTCCCGTTCACTCTCTACAAGGGACGCTTCTGCACATCCTGTGCCTCGCTGTCCCCATCACCATCTGAGAGCCCATCTGCCTGCCTTATGCCTCTGAGCGTGGAGGAGAAGATCCCGGAGGCTGCCTGAGGACAGCGCGGCTGCGGGGCTCCCCGGGGCACGGGACCTGGATGTGAACTGTGCCTGCGGGAGTCAGGAGGCAGAAGGAGCCCTTGCTGGTCCTAACAGATAAGAGCGGCCACAAAGATATCCGAAGGCAACGGCCAGGCGTTCTGAGATGGGGAGGACAGAGGGAAGGAGGAGGCTTGCTTTCTAAAAACTGCATTTTCTGTGGAATGGAGGACAAAAAAAATTGAATTTGGGAGTTGCTGATTCCCTCTTTGGCAAAGGGACGAAAGCGTAGGCCGCTGTGGAAATGGCAAGAGGTGCTCTTTCAACGGCTGAGAAATTAAGAAAATATTTTTTTTACTTTCACACTATATGGAGAAGGAAAGCATAGATGTGTTTTGAAGCATGGTAGAGGAAGTGAAAACAAGAGCTGTCTGTGGAGACACCGCAGGGAAGAGCAGAAAATAATTACTGCAGAGGAAAAATCTTCAAAAAGATACATGTTAAGTTATATTAGTTGTGCTAGGGTGTTTCTTGAACCGCCGTTAGCACGTTCCTGTTCTTGTATTCCACTCCTCCCTCTAGTCCTATTCATTTTCTGATTTTTTTCCCCCTTCTTTTTCCATTGCTCCTCATCCTCTTTCTTTGTGAGTAAGCGAGGTTATTAATAATCGATTTTCTTCTTGACATGTAACTGTTCAATGGTTACCTGTCAGACTTCTCCATCCTTTGGGCAGCCTTACCTTTTCAGGTAGCTGGTATAATGTGCATAATACGTAGTTAAACCTAAGTGATGGATCTAATGACTCACAAGGCAATTTCAGTGTCATTTGAGAAAAATGTCATGATGAGCATGTCTTGACAGTCCCTAGGGAGCATCCGCCTGATCTCAACTAGTTTGAGCTACCCCAGGGAAAAGACAAGGAATTCCTTTTTCTTTTTTCCATCATTTTGAAATGACAGGCAGGCTAAATAAATAAAGAGTATGAAGTAAATCCCATCCTTAAATATGTCTGATACTGAAAGTCAGTAAGAGTCGCCTGTATTTGTCCAAGGGGGAGCTTATTTCCAGCCACATTTCTTTAGGTATTTCCGACATTAATTTTAGTAGTTAGGATTTGTAAAAAGAAAAGCTGTGTAAAAGAAAAGAGTGTTAGAAGTGTGTCTGGATTATTTTAATCCTTAGGGAAAAGACTTTTGCTCCTATTTAAAAGCACCTCTGCAGTGCTGCCATATAAACGTTACCGTGCACAGCTGCCTGCAGCCTGCCCACGGGGAGCGACACCTTCCTGCCTGCTTTTACTGCCCAACATGAATGCAAAGTGAATGAGACTTTCAAAATTCACTCACTTTGTAAAAATTTTAAGTGTTAGTTACTAATTCAGAGAAGGAAATGTGTTGTCTCAAAAAAACGGCGTTACCTATCTTCAGCTGGACTAAATGAGTAAAATGGCAGTAGGCTGACTTATGTCGGCTGAGGATCAGGCTGTGGTTTTCAAAATGACATGTCCTCCTAATTAATAAAGGAGAGCTAAGTTTACACTGCCTAAATTGAACCTGTGCCCAAACACATCTCTTTCTCCGCCACTTAATGTTCTCAGACCGCGATCGCTTGTCTGAGGCTTTGAGGGTAGAGGACTGGGCTTGCTGCGTGTTTTGCGTTAGGTCTGGTGGCTTGGTTCTTTTTTTTCAGTTCCTGAATGTATATAGCCTTTTTGTTCTCCTTTGACATTGAAACTGTGTTTTGCTTTAGTCTGAACACGTAGGAACAACCAACCTGATCTGCATAAAACATTTGTGTCACCTTTCCCTCCTGAAATTAGTATTCCTCAAAACAAACCAATATGTTTATATTGCATATAACATCCTAACTGTGACAGCCAAAAATTGAGTACAGTAGGCACACCATTTGAAGCCGATTATATTAATTGCTATTCAGGTCATAGCTTAGATTAATTATTGTGTTTGTGTAGGATGTTCGTTAAGAGGTTTCCTGATTGCTGTTCAGAAGATTGATTACTTGTTACATTTACCTTGTGGCTTCTGCGGGGAAAACATCTTTTAGGCTTCAACATTTGCAAACATACTGAGGCCAGGCAGGGCCACTGAAAGGTGTGGGTACCTACACCTGCCACATCGAGAAGCTACGACATACGTCTGCATTAATACCAAGCTAGAAAATAGAAAATGCATAAAACAGACATTTATTTTAAAGTGCCTGAGTCTAGAGATAGTAACGTAGCCTTAGGCATTGATGTACCTCTCGCAGTTACAGTAAGGGAAAAGAAATTAAGAAGCATACAGAAAAATGCCAGTTGGCAGATTTGTGTAGATGAGGCAAATGATTTACAAAAGAGCCCACCTGAATCCTTGCTGTACCCGTCATGCAATTTGCAAAAATCCAAGTTTCCATGCCTTGAATCTCATCATTTGACAACAGAGCGACCCGGGCTTCGCAGGCAAACACAATGAATTGCTTGACGCTCCTCCTAGAAGTTGGCTGGTTTGAGGCAGAAGTGGGAATATGAGGCTTCCTGTGGAAAAAAGCACAACGTTCCAGTTAGTATCTGGAAGATTTTACAGGTATTTTTAGGCACATTAGCTTTAAAGGAATTCAAGAATAAATTCACGTATAAGTCAGATTAGGGGACATCCTTGGACCTGGTGAAGGATAAAGGCAAGTGTGAACCGTTAGATTTTCTTTTATCTCCTGTAGCCCTCTTGAAATATGTTAACTAACCAGGTGGACTCTCAGTCCATATTTCCTGACCTGTTCTCTTTTTTGTCCAAACAACAAACACATGATCATAAACAGCTGTTTACAACAACAGAAGTATGAGGTACTGAAAAGAAGACAAAAAGTAAAACAAATAAATCATAGCAATCATAGTTGCTCGAAATATTTTTTAAAGATTGCCTTGAAATACAGTGCTTAAATAATAATAGAAGTAAAGTATAAGATTACGTATAACTTTGCAACAGACATGAAGTTTGTCTTTGTTCATTTGTGTAATTCACTTTTCTTTCTTTACTTCCATTGGGGGGTTAATAAAGCAGAAAAATGAAATGTTTACTTTAAAATTCAAAAAAAATCACTAGAGCCTGATAGAAGGTCTTGGCGAGCATTCAAGATGGTAGCATTGCCAACAGGAGCTGTGTTTCCTACGAGTTTTCCTAGTGGAGCCAGTAGCAGCTCCAGTCAGAAAGGGTTTAGAGGTCCTGAGTATATGAGGACCCTTTTCTTTTTAGCGGTTACGCTGAGATAAACTGTCAAGTAGAGGGTACTATGTGTGGTGACAATGGATATGACACAACAGCTCCAAACAGATAGTTAACATAAATTAGTTTTGACCTGCCACTAAATCCTGCAAACAAAATTCTGTGCAGTGATACCTGCCTTAATGCAGTGATCAGTGCATGCCCACACACTGGTCCATCCAGTAAGTAAAGTGATACTAAACTGTGAGGTCTTTCCCTCACTTGAAAAAATATTTTAGAGGCACCAGAGACTTATTTGTCAAACTCTGTAGGAGACTTACCTGCTAGAGTTGCCTAATGCTGGAGACATACAGTAGCAGTGAACCAGACCACCAGTTTATTTTTCAGTGGAAATGTATAAATCTTCCTTAGTGTATTTGCTGTATCTCATACTTCTCCATATTCTCATGCATTTAGTTTTTAAAATGGCATGTTAAGTAAAATGACTTAATATTGCAAGCCGTAAAAGTAAATTATGGTCAAGTTCCATGAAGAGCCCGCTTCTGATTCACAAACATATACTTTTTATAAGAGCATCTTTAGACTTTTGGGGAAAAGAGGGGAGGAAAAAGAGGACTTACAAAGTTGCACTTCTGGCTGTTCTGCATGAGACGTTTTTGTCCTGGTCTTTACCTCTTGTTTTGCCATTTAGCATAATGTCCGCTAGGATGGAGGAATGAGAGGAAATTAGGCAGTAGGAAAAATGACTTAATGGTAATTCACTTTTTTGTAGTCTAGCACTTTTCCATCCCATTTTCTTTACCCATCTTAAGACAGTGACCTTTTATTTTCTTATGCTTTTCTTCTTGTGTGCAACATTGTAGATAGGCTGCTGCCTTCAGACCCGACACCCAATTCCTTGCCTCACACACAGCAAAATGAAGGTGTGATTTTATGTGCATTAGCGTAGTTACGCTATTTGGACTGTGTTAGCGCATATTAAACAAAAGGTAGGAATAAGGAGCCAAGACCTCTCAGAACTCCAAGTAATGTGTGATCCTATTACCCCACACTTTCAGTGCTAACGTTACCAACACAGGATAGTCTCGCTGGCATAGATGGGTGTTTTTGTGTTGTAGTTATTCCCTGATTTTCCCATGTGAGCATATCCACTGTGCTAGGACTAAGGATGGGTGAAGTGCTGTGTATTTTGTTGCTGATTATAACGGTTGCCCTTCTGAGGGCGTTAGCTCCTGGAATAAAGAAATTGGGACCGTGACTAAAATAGCGACTGTGGGCATGATTGGTCAGAAACAGAGTTACGAGGAGAGACTGGCACAAGTACTTTTTGCTGTAATATCATGTTCTAGGAAAAGGAAAGGAACCGTACCCAAATACCTGAGAAAACCAGGAAGAGGGCTGGAAGGGAGAAGGGGGGAAAATGTACTTTTTAGCCAGAACCTTGCCGGGAAGGATGCTCAGCCCAGTGAATAAGTAAACTGCCTCTGGGTGGTTCGCCCGTAATGCCTGGCAAGCGGGACCTTCTGCATACTCATAGCAAATAAGTAGGACTGCATTAGCAGCATACCTTCTCCATCATCAATTTTCAAGAGGAACCAGCAGGACTCCCAGTATCGCCTTACTATTTAGGAAAGAAAGACCTGGCTGTGGCTTCCTGGCTTTTATATTCAGAGGAATGATCCAAAATAATGGAGGATTAAGGAGGAGGAAAACAGTAACAAAAAGAAGTTGTCTTTTTTAAACTTCAGTGGTTTTTTGCCTTTTTTTTCTGATGACCTCAGTTCTTCGCACTCCTCCTTTCCCGTTTCATACCGTTATCACCTCTCTATTTCAGTTTTATCCGGTGTTGCCAACAGTTATCACTAACTTGTTTCAAGATGTAGTTGTACTCTTCCCCCCCCAGTGACTTTCTTTTTAGACTGCTTTCTTGACCAAGCACCCCGAAGCCTACCTGTAGAAGTGCAGGAGCAAGGACTGCAGTGCCCCAGGGCTGGATCCCTGCAGGCAGGCACTCCCCTGCCGCTCTGGTCACTGATCCCATTTATAGGGCATCACATGTGGTTCACACAATCAGCTCACAGATAGAGTTGCAGTGACTTCAGGGAGGCTAGTCTGAGGAGTAAAGGCTTTCAGCTGTGAATAAAGAATTGGCATTTTATTCTCCGGCCAGAAGGTTTGCAACAGCATGTGTCAGTAAACGCTTCCTGTGAAAAGTGTTGCCTGCGTGCTGCTCCTCTGTCCCTGAAACTTTCCACTTCTGAAGCAGTTAACCGTTCTGTGGCACTCTGACAAGTAAAAATCCCAGTAATGGTACCAGCAGCAGCTGTGATTGGTCAGGGAACCAAAACGTAATTCAGTTTACACATATTTGAGTGTCGAAATCTTCAGCTGCTGAAGTCTTAATGCATTTTTCAGAGAAAATTGATTTTAATTAAAGACACCGCAGGAAAACCTAATACATGTTTGAGGATTTAATTTCCTAATTTTTTGGTCTACTGCAGCTTTAACGAAGTCACAAAAGTTACTCCCACTTTATCCTGACTTACACAGATTTCCCGTAACATTTCATTAAAGACGAGAATGTAAGCAATATAGCCCAGATTTTAACTAGGTTTTCACAGCACTGAAGAGTGGATGTCTATTTTTCCAGAGATTTTATTCAGCCACTGTTGGTACCAAGCAGGAGGCTAAAGATGATCTCCCCTCAAGCTCTGGAGTAGTTTAGGGATGTAGCACAGAATCTACTTGGTATGTAACTTCTTCTGCATTACATCATGTAAGAGTGGAAAAAAACATGAGTTTCCTCTAAAACTGAAAAAGCAACTGTACTGAAAGAAGGGAATTGTATTGTCCTTACAAGCACTTGGTTTGTCTTGGATCATTGCAAAAAGTAAGTAAGCCTTCCCCAGCCCTTCTTACTCATCTGCCCTACTAAAGATTCAAAACCCAAACCAAATCCTTCACGCAGCCTTCTCACCATTGACTTGACTTATACCGCGGCTGCCCTTTAGAGAAGTATTTTAAAAATACAAAGCATGAAACCGCTAAGGAGACTTCAGTCTGGGGTGCTTCTTTTGTGGATGAATGGCATATTTTCTTACAAGATCACTCTCACGTTTAATTATTATTCTTGGTATTTCACCAGTTCAGAAAAGTTTTGTTTCCGAAGTCTAGCGTACGCATGCGTCATTACTGCCTATTCTGCTAACGCCAGGCAGGCAGCGTGCGGCAGCCTGCGCTCGAAGCAGCAGGTCTATTTGCAGAACATTCTGTCCATTCGTAATTTAATTAAACTCACTTGGTGAATTATTTTAAATGTCATACTTCATAACTGGTGGGGTTTTTTAAAATGCAGATATAATAAGGAATAATTAATTTTACGTGAAGTCCAGTAATAAAATAATTCCAAACAATAAAACACAGTGGGAGAGAAGTCCTCATCTGAGATGACTGGAGGGGTACGTCGCTTATCGCAATAACGTCATTCTTCTAACCTTTACAATTATTCAGCATTAAGAGATTGATTTCACTCACAGTAACCCCCACTGAACACAGTGGGTCCCTTCATTATTTTTTTTTCCCTACTATTTCTTGTGGGAGAATTTCACCTTATAGACTCTTGCTGCTGTTTATGTAATTCAGTGTCTTGGAGCAAATCTGCTTCAGTTTAAATCCGTGCAAAGATTCCCACGGTCCGTAGTGGGAGTCAAGAGGGACACGTGAAGGACCTGTCTGTCCCAAATGCCAGAGTGACAGCACCAAGCACATATAAGGCCTAACCACCTTCTTATTCTTTGCACTGCTTCCTGAGGTTTTCCTACTCCCGATTTACTCAGGAGTGTAGGATGTGGCCGTTCTGCATCCCCTTCTCCAAGGCACAGCAACAAGCGAACACCTGAGCTTTGCTAAGACCAGCGCATGACGACGTGTCATTGTAACGGTGACAAAAGAGCGGCTGGCCGTCAACAAAATAATAAAACCGACAAGCAGGTGTATCGAAATGCTGTCGAGGTGGGGAGTGCCTCCCGGCAGAGGTTGTCTTCATCCCTGCTTGGGCAATGCCCCTCAGCAGGCTGTGGGCTCGGGCCACTCAGTGACAGGCTACTGCAATGCCAATGTGTAAACAAATAGCACTAATGAATACATTCAACAGCCCGGCAGAAGGCTTTTTTTTTCTTTCCCTGTTTAGCTTAGACCATTGTATTAATCTTGTTAATGTAACTGAACTATAAACATTTTACGCAGACCCATGGTATTCAACACAGTTGTGTTCTTGGACCACAAGGTGAGTTGAAAATGGGCTGGCGGACTCCTCAGCTGCGACTAGGAGTGAAGAGCAGGATGAGAAACACTGAGCTTAGAACCCGTCTTTGACACACAATATGCTTTTTAATGGCAAGTGTGGGCTATCCAGTACAAAATCAGAATTTGAGCACCATTACTGCATAACTTATCCTAAACTCTTCTGCAGGATGATGAGCTTTGTTATTGTATAAAAGCTAGTCAGAACCTCCACAAATCCACCTTTTCAGTCAGTTTATCTCTTGTAGTTACGTCAGCCCGTGCCTGACTTTGCCCTGCTAGCCTAGACTCAGCTGATAAAGCCGTGCATTTGTCAGTGGTATTGAAAAAAAACAAAATCCCATTCATGATGGTGACTGACAAACATCAAACATCTTAAATGAAGGTGCCCTGAAGGACTTACAGCCTGCGGTGTAATTTAATTAAGATATCAAAGCCATAGCAATTATATCATCTATGGCAGCTATTCTATTCTAAAGCATTTCTTTAATCAACAAAAGGTGATACCTGAGAAGGCAAGCACTGCTATGAAACACGCTTGCCTTACACTCAGAGAAGCAAAATTACTCTTCGGATTTACTCAAGTCACGCCATCTGTTTTACTGCCTTTTTACCTGCCTTCGGGTGGGGCTGTGGCCGCTGCTCCCTGGTCCCGCGGGCTCCCCCAGCCCCGGGGCGCAGCGGGGACCTCATCCTCAGCCCTGCCCCATCTCCAAGCTCCAGGAGCAGAGCGGTGACTTTTAGTTTTTCTCACTCAAAAACTAGTGCAGGTCACTTTCCTGCACTGACACTGGGGGAGAGCGGCTGACGGCAAAGCAGGCCAGCTTCGGAGAAGCGCGATGTACAAGGAGCTAAAAGCTGCTGGGAAGTGCCAGGATGATCTGGGACCTCACAAGTACCGGGATACCTCCCGGAGCTTTTATTCAATTGCTATTCAGGTTTTATTCAGTAAGAGCATCTGTTGGTTTCAGTGAATTCTTGACTAGGAATTAAATTAATTGAATCTCAGGATAGGATTTGCCTCATCGAAAGGAACTTCAGAGAATTTAAATAAAGCCGTAAAGTCCTAATATAATATTTTCTGTGGCATAAGGTTATTTTAAAACATAATAAATACTTAAATATCTCTTCATATATTCAACATACAGTTTAAAATGGTTTTCTTCTTATGTGCTTGCAGATAAAAAAAAAAAAAAACAGAAACAGAAGTTCCTGGTTTTGAGCATCATATCCAAAATTTTGGCATCAGCCAAGTTTCCAGTCATCCACATGTATACAGGCAGTTTCTCCAGTTTGGGGGAGTACAGGATGCTACAAGAAAATGCTAAGTCAGAGTTAAAGCTGTTTGCAAACTTTTACGTGTATATATATTGTTGTAAGTTTCCAACTCTTACATCTGCAAAATAATGTTTACAAAATTAAGTCTAGAAAAGCAGTCTAAGCAATAGTGGAGCTTTAGAGAGGAACTTTACTGGGCATAATGTCAGATGGAGGAATTGATTTTATAATCTAAAGCTAGTCAGTACTGTGTTCCAAAATATATACAGATAAGTATAGAGATATAGGTAGTGAGTCACAAATGTTTGCAAGGAGGCAAGAGATAAACAGCAGATTTTTTTTTAAATAGCTTCTATGACAAAGACAAGTACCTCTCAGCTTGCTTGTCGAATAAATTACACTAATAAATGATTTAAAATAACCTTAGTATGTCACTATGAGTTGTTAAAATCGAAGATAACTTAACAGGCTTGCTTTCTTCTTATGTATATTTTAATTATTGGCCAACTTTTTGAATTTGCAAGTACCCACGTAAAGTATTATTTAGCTAATGCATTCAAATGCTATATAACAAAATCCACAAAAATAATCTCAAATCCATTCAAAATTATTTAGAGCCCTATACTGACTGAAGTTATTAGCTAAAATTTAGAGTTGTTTTCCATTGATTTCACTGCAGCGCTTTCAGTAAATGCCAAATCAAAAATTAGGAGAAATGAAAATTCAGAAATCTAAGGGCATAAATCTTTTGAAGTTGCTTTTTCTTTTCTTCTTTTTTATTTTTGCATTAACATATCACAGATGGCCATGTTGAACAGGGTGATTTTGTATGCTGTCCAAAGACATTGTTATAAGCAGAGCTATGCCACTTCTTGTCCTTAAAACACTTTATTAGGGCTTGAAGATACTCAGATGGTATATGCAAAGTGTTTCTATATAAAAAAATGTAAATGCTGCGTACCTTTAAGGAAAGAGGCATATGGCTTTGGTTTGTAGCATAGCGCAGCCCTAAATTCTGTGTCGGAGGAAAGAATGCCTCACCTTCTCTGAGGTCTTTTATTTTTGCACCCTCAGAAATAGCGATTCATTTTATAGACGGCTATTTTTCATTCTAATAAGTGCACTTCATATAGCTCCTTTAGTACAAGCTGGGACCTAAAACTCCCTTTAAAGATAAATGCTGAACGGCACTAGATTGTTTAAATTACAGAGTAACTGCAGGAATACGCGGAGGCATATCTATCATTGTGGCAAGGCAGCTTCACGCCTTTCTGGCTTCGGGTGCTGCCTTACCCAGCCACAAGAGCGTCTTAACGGCAGAAGCACATCCAAGTGGTGGGGAGCTGATGTCGCCGTCGTGCCCCTCACCGAGGCAGCTGGAGATGGAGCTGGGCTGTCCCGGTACGCTCCTGCCCCTGGGCATCCCTGACCTCTGGGCTGCGCAGCCAGGATACTGGCAGCCGGCGCAAGGTTTTGACCTTTCCCATACCCCTGCAAGAAGCAGAGTCTGTTGGAAGGTCGTCCTACAGTCAACCGGCAAGGCATTAAACAGCATTTTTGCTCAAAAATGGCTGAACAGCTAGACGGGCTGGGATAAGGAAATGTCATTTTTCAGATTTCAAATGGCAGCAGTTAATTGCATTACTTTATCCAAGGCGTTTCTCTTTATCACATCTTCTGTAAGACAAGCCTGTGATGGCTAGAACTGATAGGGAACATAATATGCTGTAATTTATTACTTCCCAGGGTGGTACAGCGTACAGTGGAAAGGAATGTACTCAGAGCTTCTGTTATCAACTTACTCTGTGATAGATTGAAATGTACTAGGATAAAAGGAATCCCTGTCCTTAAACTTTACCTTCAGGCATCCCGGCAGGCAATTGTAGAAAGTCTATTTTTTTCCACTGTAGAAAAATTACATTCAGTCTCTCCTTGTGAGAAACTTCCCCACCTAATGCTTACCAAAAGCCAAATATTTTTTAGGGTGTATCCATTCTACAATGTGTATGAGTTACAATTGTCTCATCCTGGCATATGCACCCAGGCTTAATCTCGGTAGAGGGTTAACAGCACAGATAAAGAATTGACAGCACGACATCCATGTAGGCAAACAGCATCGAAATGCCAAGCATCACTACACGGCCCAGGCCGCCCTGTTCTTACTAACGGGGTTGCCTAAGCTAGCCCAGTTAATGTGCCAATGACTCCTTCTTGTTACAGTGGAGGCACGCAGAGGTTCAAAGTGGAACCTCGTGTTGCAGCAGTCTTACCACAGCTCTATGGTGAAAGAAGCCTCTTCATCTCCGGATTTGAATTACTTTACAATCAACTCAGTAAGCGAGTTTGGCTCGGTTCAAGGGAGTTGCTTGCGTGCTACACGTCTGATGTGTTAACCGAAAGTATGACATGTTATCATAAGCCTTCCTTGCACTTAGAGATGCTCTTGTTTTATTTCAGGTAGAAGATTCTCATTCAGACTTGGGAGGTACTCTGTGTCATTTGGGACAGTAACTGAGACCATGGAGTATTTTGGGGGACTGGTTTTATCCCCAATTCCCATTACTCTGAGTCTCCCACCTGAGGCAGCAGAGCCCGAGAGGCAGCGGCGGGGATCGTGCAGGCATTACGACCCTGCCCTCTGCATGGGACAGATGAGCATTTGCTTTCCTTCCCCCTGCCCTGCCACCCAGCCAGTTGAGATTCTCCAAATTTCTGTTAGGAGTCACTGCAACCACATACCGTACCTGAACTGTAAGTTTGCAGATAGCAGTCTTAGTACAAATTATTTTAGGAAATGATTGTGTATTTTTCAGAGCTGTGCAGTTATTTTTTACTATTTTTTATTATGGATACAGGCAATAAAGGAAGTTACGTGACAATCTCCAGCACAGAACTGAACAAATTACCAGTTTATCACAAAGTTTGCAACCCTTCCTCAAAAGATACTGTATGGTTTTTTGATTGAATTACTTATATTGGTGCAGTATCCTAATGTGGATTTGATGAGTGTCTTCGTTCTCTTTCAAAGCACTATGCGCTATAATCTGAATGTGCAGAGACATCAGACAATTCATTGTGAATACTAATAAGACATCCCTTCACTGTATAATAAAATTCAACATTTAAATTTGTTTCTATAACAGTTCCACATTATGTAGGTATACACTGTGATTCATTAAAAATACTTATTTTATCATCCTGACAAACACAAATGAAGGGAAAACAATGTAGCCCACCTTTTAAGAGAAATGAGGTGAAATTCGATTTCACTTACAATTGTCATTTTTGTTTATGTTCCTTTTCATTCTCCCTTTAAGTGGTTTACATACATGCAAGGGTCCTCTGAGCCTGGGAATTCTGTAACAAAAAATGATCAAATACAACAGAAATGAGTGCAGACTCTGTGGCAATAGTAAGACAGACTTTTTTTAATATATTAAAAGCAGTGTTTCTGCATAACATCAGCAATTCTAATTGTGGTGTTTGACATTCAGTGTTAATCCACCGGCTCTAAAGCTTATTAAAAATGGCAGTAGACACATTGGTAATACAGGAGCAGGTCAGGAATTGTCAAAAACAATACTGACATTAAGAATCAGAAACAAAATTACGGTTATTGTAGAAATACAGTTTTGCATGAAATCCACAGGCACGGAATCAATAACACTGGAGTGGGATGAATAGTGCCTACAGATGCAGGCAGTCCCAGAAGCACAGTTGAGACATCCCCAACAAGAAAATAATTTCTTCCGTCTCTTTTATTTGTTGTCTGCTCTGCAGTTTCTTTTCTCTGTGGCATTAGCCATAGAATTCATGCAAAGACCAAAAAAAAAATTCTCTTTGAAAAAAAGGCCTGTGGGGCCGAGGCAAAGGGTCTGTTCCTGGCTTAGCCACTGCTTGTCTGAGCGCTACTTACTTCAGCTCTCTGTCTAAGTTCCCCCAGCTGCAACTTTGTGGGCAGCTGAACATACCTGCTTGTAAGTCATTTGGAGATTTACAGCTAAAAAGTAATATGCAAAACATTACATAAACGTGGATTGATAAAGTTTTCTTAGAGCTTTAAGTGACACGGTTTTGCTGTCCTTATCCATAGCAAGTACACTACATTACTACATCCTATTACATGGGTAGCCTATTGAAACCGGTGTGATGGTATGCGAAATAAGGGACTACCAGAGCTGGGGAAGAAGACAACCTGCCTTGGCTTAGCAAAGCTGTCTACTTTCAACGATAACGAAGTAAAAGATTGTTCAGATTTGGGGCATTAACTTTATTGAATTGCACTCGGCGTTTGTCTCATCGTGATGATTAGTAAAACATCAACTTATTATTTTGGTAATGCTCTCATGAATATACACATTACTTGGTGTAGCCTGTATAGGTATTTGATTAGACCATCTCTTCTAAGAAGATTACTTTCTTTTGGAAGAAATAAAGCAAAATTTGAGATACTTTTTTTCTAACTATGTTTTGCATCACATTTGACAGAAGTTATTTAACTATTGCTACTACTTAGGAATCCTCTCTAGCAGTCTTAAAAGTCTCCCACAGAGGAAGCAGGAATCACCCCAGGAAAACTATTAAAGCTGACAGTGGTTTGTTACAGGCAACCATTAATGAATACCGTGGAGGATTTGGTATCCTTCTGCTCATTGTCTTGCCATAATTCATACTCAGTATCCCACAGATTATGCAGAATGACTGTTGTAGCTGCACATTTAGGCAAGCAGATAGCATCTTTTGAGTCGGTGGAAATTATAACCCAGAAATAAATGGTAAGATCTGTTTCCTGAGGGTGAATACTTAAACAAGGACTCCGTCTTTACACAGCCAGTTACGTTTGGGGTTTGGTTTTGTTCTTTCCCCTTTTAATTTCCTAGTACAGGAGCTACGTGTTTCGGTGCATGAAAATAGTTTTGTATAAACTTCCAGTCAATCAGAACAGCTTGATACAGTGCATTTTGGTATCTCAATCTTCATCGTGACAGTTTGCCAGTATTCAGAGTAAAATGTAAAACCTACAATCACAATGAGATAACATCACATACCTTCCATCAAACTCAGCTGTACTTCCCAGGTGTAGCATATTCTACAGTTCCACTTTTAGGAAAGAATAAAATTTTCGGATGAAGCAAAGAAAAAAATCTGAAGCATGCTAACACATATGCGTACATATAAAGAAAAAAAATACTGCCTGTAGAAAAAACAGAATTCTTCATACCTGAATTTAGATTGTAGAGATTGCAACAGAAATACCCTCAGTGCAGACCCCAGTAGCATTGCAGGTGCTATGTTTACATCTGTAGGAAAGGAAATAATCTGAATTTGTTGTCCTAAATCCTGCTGCCCTTTGTAAGAATAAAATCATAATGATGCCTTGGAGTGACATATGTAGTGAAAGTCATTTTGTTGGGACAGAACTGGTTGTGCCCAAGTCCAATACATATTTACACTCCCAGAATAGTCTTTTACAGCATAAATAACACTTGCACATACAAGTGGCTATTTGTATATGTAAATAACCTTTTAACAGATAAGCATGAGTATGACAGCACAGGCATAATTCAGCTCTTTGTTCACAATTTAGGGTGCATTTTCATGTTGTCCTTAAGCCAGTCGGTCTATCTGCTCCGCTTTGCTTCCGCCCTCAGCTGCTGCATCCCTTCTGGCAGTATCAGCACTCATCTGTCCAAGCAGTACATCAGATCGGAGACTTGATTCAGCGGAAAACTAAGACTGGGGAAAAAAGTACTTGCTTTCCAGACACATCAACCCTCTCACCCGGCTCACCACACAGCAGCGTAATTGCTAGGCACAAAGGTGGGATCTCCCAAGTTTGCAGGAAATTTGTCCTTAGAGAGAAGCTGCCAGCTCGGAGGCCAGCAGCTCCTCGGCAGGCATGCACGGGGAGGCAAGCGGGGAGAGGGCTGAGCAAGCAGCACGCTGCTAGACTGCAGGCTGATGCTTGCTTCAGGCCGGGCTGAGCCCACAGCAAAGGTGCAGCTCTGAAGGAAAGAGATTTTCCAGTGGATCCACTGGAAGTTGCTGGACTGGAAAGAAAAGTGACACGATAGGATTTCTTAATTTTTTTTCCAATTTTTTCAAGGCCCCCCTCCAAACCCGGAAGAGTTAAATTTGTGCTATTTTAAAGAGTAGCCTCATTATAATTTAGTGTAAAATTAGCTTTATTGACTGGAAGCCCTCGGTCTGTTTTGCTGTGCTATGAGGAGAAGATGGCAAGCAAGCGAGCGTCTGCGAGGCCCCGGCAGGACGGAAACCCTCTGTGCCTGTCTGCATACATGCAGCCTGACGCCCACCCCTACACGTGTGGCCTTCAAACCACCCGTTTGAAACAATATGATACCGTTCTGTAACCGTAATTTGAGCTTCACTGAATCTGAAAACTCCCAAATTATTAAGCACTAATTATAAAGCATATTACCTATCATGTTGTTCAGTCAGCCAAGCCTAACATGTAACTTGAGCTATTGTATGAACCACACGTATAAGTGCTGAACTTGGTTTTACGTACTCCTAGTGGGACGTTAGCGTTTCAGACTTCCACTGCCTAGTTTGAACCCGCACAGAAGCAAATAATGTAGAGGTTAAGTGGATGTCATTTTAAAAAAGTTTTTTCTTCATATTATTTGCTTTATAGTAACTGCCTGTACTAGTGTGGACTTTTCTTTATACTTAAATGCAGTAGGAATAGACAAAAAAGCTTTGCTCGTTTAGGGGTAGTTTGTTATTTTGCACTGTACATTTTTTGTATGTGCTTATGTAAAATACTTTTGAAGTTTAAATCAAATACAGCAGTCTTCAGTTCCACTCCAAATATTTGGACACTGTAGAACAGCTGTGTGCTACTAAAAAGCTATGACAGTCTACTTTGGTGGACGATCAGATAATTCTTGAAGCTATGTTAATGAGCTATGTAGTGTTTTAGAAACCTTCCAGACTCAAAAATTCCATGGCTAAGAGGAGAAAGAATAGGGGGTTTTGTGCATCTTTCTCAATAAGTAAATAATACATGCAACATGATCATGAAGCTATTTAAATGGTAGTTTGATGACGGAAGGTTTTAGTCCAGATGTATTAAGGACCGAAGATTTTTGAACTGAGGCGTAAGCCCATCCTGTTATATCCAAAATCTTACCATAAGAAGATGTAACTAACCAATAACAGCTTGGTACAAAACTGTTTTCACTGTAACTCCCTTTAAAATATGAACATAAAAATCATGATAATTCTGTCCTTTAATGGGGAGATCCAGACCCATCTTGTTTTCACTTAAGTCATTACAAAACTCATTCATTTTTCAATAACTTCAGAATTTTCAGTTGTGTTTCTACACTGCTCATTTCTAACTTCACGTGAGAGTTAGCATGTGCGTGCCTGTGACTGTTTTTTAGGGCTGTGATGAACGGTCTACATAAAGAGCCGTCCAAGTAAGATGCATTTACTGAAATTAGCACAGGATAGAGTTGCACTGGGCACTGTTGCAGCTCATCAGTGAAACACCACTTCAGTGCTCTCTTCTGCCCACTTCACTTGATTTACATAGAAATCAGGTTGAAATTCTTGGCCTGTATCTGAAGGTTGCCAGGACTCGTGGCATCAATACTTTGTATGAGCCTCCACAGATATTACTCGAGAGCTGCCTACCAGGAGGACAAGGAAACCCTTACGGCAGGAGTAGGGGCCGCAGGGGCAGAAGATGGAGCTTCCTTGGGAACCAGTTAGAAAGCTAAGAGCAACCTTCTGCAGAAGCCACAGCCATCACGTCCCACCTGCCTCCACCACTGTTGCAAGGCACATTTCTTCAGTTTGTCTGTGGGCAATAAAAACATAGGACTGGTTACATTTACTTATTTATTCAGTTGTGTGATCTACTGGAAGAGAACCTCCTGCCACTCGCACACATCTCACCCATCGAGAGGAAGCACCAGCCAAGCGCGGCTCACGGTGATGGCCCTGCCCTGCACGGGAGGGTTTGGCGGTCCACCCTCAGCAGCGTGGTGCGGGAGCCCACCCAGACTGCGATGTTCCAGTTTCCTCACACCATGAGCCCTCCTGAAATTTTTCCCCACACAAAATTTCCATGCGCCCGTGATTTGCTATCCCGTGATCCGATTTCCCACTCGGCTAGTGTAAATCTGCTCCACGGTTGCCTAGGGCAACATCTCCTCACTCATTGCATATCCCTCAGCAAGTGCCGGGGAGCGGCGGGAGCAGAGTCGCCCACCGCAGGGGCACACGTGGGAGCGGAGGAGCT
>NW_008824810.1:428810-429710 GCF_000699105.1 Pygoscelis adeliae
CAGGAGGCAGGGCTGCAACACGGGCCTGAGGCCCACCCGGGAGCAAGGGCCGGATGAAGGCGCCAGCCTGAGCTTAAGCAGGGCCTGGGGCCGGGGGCCCAGGTGGGGCTGGCCGGGGTGGTTCAGGCCTGCCGGGGCCCTCCCCGCTCTCACAACACGTTGCTCAGACTTTTTGCTATCCACAGATTTCTTTTGTGGACCACAAATCTGAACACAGTAATTTATAGAAGGCGCCAGCCTGAGCTTAAGCAGGGCCTGGGGCCGGGGGCCCAGGTGGGGCTGGCCGGGGTGGTTCAGGCCTGCCGGGGCCCTCCCCGCTCTCACAACACGTTGCTCAGACTTTTTGCTATCCACAGATTTCTTTTGTGGACCACAAATCTGAACACAGTAATTTATAACCACAAAAAAAAAGAAAAAAAAGAAAAAAAACATTTTTTTTTTTAGTGTTTCCAGCACCCCGATTCCCCCTGTTGCCACCAAGGTGATTTGATTTCTCAGTTTTTTGATGCTCACGTTCCCCCTGTGATCGCCACGATAACTGAGACCGTCTGTCCACGATAATGGACCAACGTGCCTTTGCGCTGGCTTTCCCTTGCCCAGGGATGACACCTTTCAACTGCAGCGTTTGAGACATCTCCTTTTTTCTACCACCCCCCCCTTACAATGGCTCCCATTCTAAATTCATGGATAGTCTAAAATAATCGGAAAGTGAGCAAGATGAGATCTGTATCAGACCACAAAATGTAAGGTAGAGACACCCGAGATTGTTGTCATTGACAGTAGAAGCTATTCCCGGTTGAGGAGACCCCCCGCCCCGTATCTCCCTCACGACTTCCTTGCCAGAGCTCCTGCAGGGTGGCAGGAGAGCTGGAAAAGCAGCTCGGGCAAAAATGCACCGAC
>NW_008824810.1:429743-449229 GCF_000699105.1 Pygoscelis adeliae
CCTGTCCAAGGAGCGCTCTCATGGATGGGCTGGCATCCCCAGGACAAGTGCCAATGTGCTGAGAGAAAGGGATGCTGCGTCCTCTGGGATTTCAGTTTCTCAAACCCAAATACGTATCCGGTGTGTAAAGAAACCCAGGTTTTCTTGGAACGTTTGCCGTATTGTTCAGCCAGAGCTCAGCACAATGGGGTCACAGCGTTATGCACCTCATGATATTGCAAAAGCTATAAATAGGGAAGTGATTGTCTTGCCAGATACCTGCTGATACAAGAGGAAAACACCAATATTGAGCTTCTGAAATAACAAAACCACACTTGGGTCAGTGCCAGTAGATCTCCCTTAAGGTACCGTTAACGCCAGAACGATCAAGTGGTCAAAATAACATCAGCAAGGTTGCCAAGACAAAGATAGCCTCAGAAGCCTAAAATTAGCAACTAGGAATAAGTAGGCTTCCCCCCCCCCCCCCAAAAAGTGGGTAGAGATATTTCAGAGGAAACAAAACTCTGCCTCATAAAGTAAATTGAAAAGCATTTCCAAAAAGTAACTAAAGTAACTGAAAAGAGAGAATGTTCTGCTAGGAATTAAGTGCCTTTGCCAAATACACCAATACATTTGGTGCTGCAAATATTAAAATGTTTTCCTATGATACATTTTCAGTTCATAGTATTAGAGAGGCATGATCTAATAATCTGAGAGCTACTCTGAGTGCCAAGAATGCTTTCACGTGGTCTACCAAAGGCTTTGGAAGAAACAGTACAATACAATCAGGGATTGCAGAGTTCATCATGCAAAAGCATTTCTCTCTGATTCTGCATCTATATGTAAATTTGGGATAGGATCCCATACCTCATGGAGATGTCATGAAGATTTATTAGCTAGGTCTATGTTCCACAAGGCAAAGTGCCAGATCTTTAGAGGCTTAACTATCTTTTTAAAACCTGAATTTTAAGGCCCTGCTTGCACCGAGTTTGTTGCAGGATCAGGGCCGTAATCTGCAATGTACTTTCAAGCGTAAAAGTGCACAAAGTTGTTAAGAATTATTATTTATTTTTGGCCAGTCAGAGCCTCCCTGGTTTAATCTTTTTAAGTCTCCCCAGAAGTTATTGATTTAAACATGTTTTTATTTTCTTTTTGCTGGTTTTGGAGAATGTATGTTGTTCAGCCTGCAGCTCAGAGTTCAAAGTGGTTGTCTGGCCATCCAGATGCCTCTCACTTGGGAGCTCTGTGAAAAAGCATCAAATCTTCCACTGAGATTTTTAGCACTTTTTCTTTCTTAACTTAAATCACTTTAACTTAAAATGCTGTCACTGCAGTGATGAAAGGCTATTGATGGTAAAATGTTCTTGTCGACAGCCATCCCTGTCTTCATCACAACAATAATTCTGCAGACGTTGACCGAGATGCTCTCAAACCGGCTAATGGATGTAGTGAGTTTTATAACATCAGTTATCACGTGACAGGTTCGGTGCCTTGCCAATCCTCCGCCGCACTGACTGTTTGCCCTTAGTAGGGCAATGCCTAATGAGTAGTATCTCCCAATTGATGGTTTCATAATCTGGCTCTGTCATGGTAAACAAGTAATTCCTGGTTAGAAACCACATGCAAAATGTAAGCATTAGGGCAATGGCTGCTATTAGCTATTACTGTCTAATTAGTCATCTACAGTGTACAGCACAGTACCAAGAGAACTACTTGTAATGATCGCTTGGAAAGGAAAACAGAAATACTCTGTAATTTCCAAAAGTGTGACTTGAATGCAGTAATTTACTGCACAACCTCACTCCAAACATGAGTCAGGCTGTATTTATTTCTTGTCTTGTGCATCTGAGCTAACTACCTTGAGGCAGCGGTATAAAAATCAGTTGCTGTGACTCGCTTCTTGAAAAATTATTTTGCTCCTGCTTAAAATCTTGGCCTGCTTGACCTCAGCAGCCTTCACCAGTTTGAAAATGCAAGTCATAATCCTCTGTAGGGATTTAGCCAGGTGTCTATTACAGCATGTAATCTGTGATAGAGCTTCCAATATTCACGCTGCAGAAAGGTTAAGCCCCCCTGTCTTTCTTCCTGAGTAAAAAAGTCCATGAGGTGTTAGTGTGGACAGGAAGCAGATTGAAAGAAGCAACATCTTCAATCAAGCCCTAAGCCTGTGTGGATGCCACTGAGGAGCCATCCTGATGAAAGGCAGGCGGCTTCGCCTGAGCGGCAGCGCTCGAACTTTAAGCCTCGAACAGCGGCTGCAGCACCGCTGCCGGCTCCCCTGCTGACGTTCAAAGGTCATGCTACTGCTAGACCTCTGTTTTTAACCAAAATCCTCACTCTAGGGTCACCGTCCCATCCGTCACCGAGTTGTTCCTGAAGATGCACTCGGTAAGACACGCTCCTGCCCAGCGGGAGCAAGGCCAGCCCCTGCGCCCCGTCCCGGGCAGGGACACTTGCAGAGCACCTCAGACGCTACTATAAAAGTCCAAGCTGGCTGGCACGAACAGACATCACTGTGTGCTAAAACAAACTAAGTCCAGCTAGTTGAGGAGAAACCCTGCTGGGGCCAGTCAGCCCTAGTCAGCAGCTTCTCAGGTAACTCTGCTTTTTTCCAGCCCGGGCTGAGCGTGCTCGAACCGTGTGATACAGCCACGTGCCCTTGCCGTGCCTGCAAAATGGGTACCTCCTCCTAAAGCCAAAACTTTTAGACTGTGTCAGTAGTTTTGGTAATATTTTGAATTCCACGAGCATTCTAAAACAAAATAAATAGCAACTTAGTCTGCCTGCCTGCGAGGAGCTATTTAGTATCAGTCTCCAATTACTGTACAGGAAAATAGTGGGTTTCTTTTAGATGGTCATGGTGTTGGGAAAGCCTCAGCTACCTTTTACGCTAATTGGCAGTAAAGTGTTCAGAAGTATTTATTAGTGTTTAATTATTTAGAAATCTCCTAATGGCTTAAATATCATCTTGAGAAGTTATAAATATTTTCCACCTTGTCCAGCTGAAGAGCTGCTGCTTGGAAGTCTTAAATGAAGATCTATTTACGGCTGCCGGCTGGTCCCCAAATTACTTACCGCTGCTAATGCTCCAGTCCTTTAGATGCCCCCAACACAGAACGGGCTTAGTTTTCACAAATTGGGGAAAGTTTCTCTTTGTTGTATGCATTTTACGGAGATAGAGGTCTTAAAGAGGATTATCACAGAGATCAAGACATTTAAAAACGTAGCTAATCCCAGTTAAATAAATCGTTTTCATACTAACATGTATTAAGGGACGTTCATGTAGGGTAAGACCCCTTTACACTGTTTTGGTGACGTAAATATGACTTAACATGCAAATTACAGTTAAGATGAATTAGAAGCTGTTTAAAGCCAAGTTGCTGGTAGAGAAAAATGTGAATCTGACTCCAAGCCTCTGAAGCAATAATCACGCTAAATAGTTCAAAATTACATCAGTGACTGCCATGTCAGTAGGCAGAGGGGAACTTACCTAAACTCATCATTTCTCTCCTCCTCCCTGTGTTAGAAAAAAAGGACATTTTTTTTATCAGCTTACATCGTCTTAGATTTTTTTTCTCCTAATTTCCTCTCTAGAATACTGAACTCCACACAGGTTATTTTGGTGTCATCAAATCATTCGCCTCTTAAAAGAGAATTGCGTGCTATAAAATTAAAAGAATAATTCAATTTATTGGGGAGGATATACCTGAAGCCTTTTGTTAGGATTCTCATTTGCAGTCACGTCCTTACCCCAGGGTTTCGGTGGCAGGTTGTGCCACTGGCATGACCGCTGGCAAGAGTTTCAGGTGCGGGACAGCACTGTGATTCTGACCCATTTCTCACTATACTCTGCCATTAATTGGAGTAGCCTCATCCTTCCCAAAAAGCTTTGTGCCCACAGAGATGTAGACTACCGTTCAGTAGCAAGCTGATTTTTAGCATTCACTGCACCATTCTTTTAGGTACCTTACTGCTACCAGCTCTCACGATCTCACTGCGTTCGCACTAGCTTGTGTTTTGTTAGAGCCCTGGATCCCAGAGTTCTCTGATTATATTGGCACCTCAGCTTTTGCTAAAAAGGAAAAGGTGAAAGAAGAAGGGAGCAAAAGAAATCGAGTCTTATATACAGAAAGAAACAATATGTCCCACACAGTCTGGGTTACCTGCTGGAAGTCATAAAACATGCCTCCTCCAGCATCCAGGGACTAGCGGATCAGAGCGGCTTTAGTTTTTAACATGAAGAATCGCAACAGACTCGGTGGTTGCTTGTGGAGCAGGAAACCAAAGCCATCCCTCAGCAGTGCTTAATGCACCTGTCTGGCTACCCAGGAGCATTTATTTGCTGGGTTTCAACACCCGTGACCTCCCCGTGAAGTCGCTTTTACCAAAGCGATGACAGAAGCATACAGGTTAGGGGTACGCAGGCAGCTTCGTGGTGACAGGCACGGAAGTGACCAGATTTTTCTAGCAAACCTCAGAAAGGTGTGATTCACGCAACTCTCAGCATTTTCTGCAAAACTGATATTTACGTATAGTCAAAGGGTCTGGAACCCTTACAGATGTCACAATATGTGTGTTTTCCCTAAGGAAAAGAAAAGGCCTAAGTGAGTTAGCAAATCCTGGCATTTGTGTCTGATATATTAAATGGCTCTTAAATAATAAAAAATTCGGTGTTTTCTCTATTCTGCTTGAAACTTATTTTTGATTTTCACTGTTTTATTCAAAAGGAAGGCATAGAAATAGCAACCGTGAGCTTGAAATCAGAGCTGTAACAGGGACTTATTATAGACACATTTTACAGAGTATTTTCAGTTACAGCTGCATGCTTTGAAGCCGTCAGTGTAACAAGCAGTGTGCTGCTTTTCAAATAACCCTTTTTGTTGCCTTGTAGGTTTTTCCCCTAACTTCGAGTCCCAGTGAATCGTTGTCAGTTTTAGCATTCAGCTGTATTAATGGGAAAGAGAGAGAGAAAGAAAATAGTATTTCCCTGTCCAGGTAAGAGGAAGTTGCCAGTGGGGAGGTCAAAGTGAGTGCACAAGTCCTTCTGCTTGTGTTTCGTGGGGGTATGTCAAAGAGCAGAGCAGTGGCCAGGGTGGAAACTGATGTTTGAAACCCGTTTCCCACACTGGGTGGCATTGAATCGCTTCATTGCCCCCAGGCTTTGAGACGGAGAGAAGCTTAACTGTAATTATAAGAAAAGAAAAGGTTGATTATCATACCAGGGCTTGTTCTGTTTTCAGGGTAGGTGAGGGGAACTCTGATTAATGACAATAACAGCTACGCTTAGGCCCCTGTCGAGCACCGCTAGGTGTAGGCATGTGCATCTTTTTCCCCAGCAGTGCTGACCATCGGTGAAAAGAGGCATGGCTTCTTCCACAATCCATATGTAAGGTGGAGGGAAGGATACAGACCAGCGGTTGCTCTCTGGAACAAACACAGAATGAACAAGTAGCAAAATATGAATGTACTGTTGAAAGCTGAAATTAGATAGACGTGATTCAGTGCAGCCTACGGGGTCTGATATCTTGGCAACTGCTGCAAGATATCCCCAATCGGCAGACAAAATAGCCTTTGTGAAGAAGCAGAAGATTGTAGTGTGCAAGTTAATGCATCAAAAGGCGAGGAAGAGAATAATTCACTTTCACCTTGCTACAGAGGACAAGCAGCAGTAAAAGCTGTGCACTGTTGGCAAGCTTTTTTTGTTGCTGTTTTTAACTCAACCCCCAGTTCGGAGCTCCAGCCACCTCGGCAGCGTTCCAGCTGGAGCTGCTGACATCTCCCACCTAATCAAGTGCTGGATTATCTTGTCCTGATAAATTGGAGCTGGTACCTCATGAAAAGTCTTTCCTGAAGTACTTCACTACCCTGTAATAAGATGGCAGATGTCTGAATCAAGCCCCAGAGCTGGCCGAGCACTGTTTTTCTAATGGCTTTTGGTGGCGAGTGTAAATGTTTTAAGGCAAGGCGGTGCTAAGCTGGGAGCACAGTTAAGCATGATAAATTTCACACCCAAGTGAAAGGAAACTTGAAGGTATACTGGTTCATACTGAGTACATGTGGGCTGCACTGCTGACCTCAAAACACTTGCCCTAAAAATAGTTCTTTTGTGAACAGAGCTCTTGAGGAACGTACTTGTTTTAAAAAGAAATTCTCTTTGGCTGCTGCATCTTTCTAGGAAGAGTCGGAGTTACTGAGCTGTTAGAGACTTGCTTACTGTTCTCGGTCTTTTGTGACTCGATCGCTGGTCTGAGTCATTCAGGGTAAATAAACTCTTTTCTTTCTCTAAAACATACTAAGAAAAATGTTTATGTTACAGAAGCAAGGGTGCTGTATGTGTGTGTGTTTGTACATTTACTTCAACAGGTAAAATACCCAGGATAAAGCTCGTTAAGATAACGGGTATTCCTTGCAAGCATCTGTGTTTTCTTTCTTGGTTTCACTCCTGGAGAAAAAGCAGCAGTTCTCATGTGCCAGACAAGAAACATCTTTATATGTAACAGTCATATATATATATGACATATACTATACCATGCCTCCCTGCCTCTTGTAACACCGCTTTGCTTCTTTTCCAGGGGAATCCCTACATGTGCAATAATGAATGTGATGCAAGTACCCAAGAACTGGCTCATCCTCCAGAACTGATGTTCGATCTCGAAGGAAGACATCCCTCCACATTTTGGCAGTCCACGACTTGGAAGGATTATCCAAAGCCTCTTCATGTTAATATTACGCTCTCCTGGAACAAAACCATTGAGCTGACAGATAACATAGTTATCACTTTTGAATCTGGCCGTCCAGACCAAATGATCCTGGAGAAATCGCTCGACTATGGACGAACGTGGCAGCCCTACCAGTACTATGCCACGGACTGCTTAGATGCTTTCCACATGGATCCGAAATCAGTGAGGGATTTATCGCAGCACACAGTCCTAGAAATCATTTGCACAGAGGAATACTCTACGGGGTACATGACAAATAGTAAAATAATCCACTTTGAAATCAAAGATAGATTTGCTTTTTTTGCTGGACCTCGGCTTCATAACATGGCTTCTCTTTATGGCCAGCTTGACACAACCAAGAAGTTAAGAGATTTCTTTACCGTCACGGATCTGAGGATAAGACTGCTTAGGCCAGCAACCGGAGAAATATATGTAGATGAGCAACACCTGGCACGCTACTTTTATGCAATTTCAGACATAAGGGTATATGGAAGGTAAGAGAATATGTACCTTTAGAAACAGGCATGTATGTTTGGTTTTAGAGGTTATTCAAAACCGTTTATGTCCCCAAACACGATGACATTTTCTGCCAAGACATGTTTGCTGGAATCGGGCTCGGTTGAAGTCTGCTTCTGGTCATACTGGAAGTTTCTGACTCAGCGGCACAAAGTCCCGGGTGTTCACTGTCGCTAGCCTGGGATCTTAAGCCCCAGGTCTCACGAGCAGGATGATATTAAGAGTTTCTTAGGTTGGCTCAGGAATTCACCCTGGCATTAGGACATTTTCTGCTTTTTTACCGTTGGAGCCTCATCTGATGGCAGTTAGCTAAAAAGATTCTGTTTTATCGTTGGACTTTTTCAGGCCTTTAACATAAGCTGTAAGTGATACAGCAGCCCTTGCGCGGACCCCTCCCACTAGGTCCGGCTGGGAACTGCCTGTGAACAAGGAAGGCGGCAGAGATGAGAGTCCATTCCTTGTACTTTAATTAGCTCTGAAATGCAGTGAAGCCTAAGTAAAACAGAAAAAAGCAACAGTGTTTTGGAGAGACTGATTTGAATACAGCAAAGATGATTACTCAGCCGGGTTCAAGACACATAGTCCCTCTGGGGCAAGCAGCGGCTGGTATCAGGTGCCGTAGTCCCAAAAATAATAGCTGTGCAATGACGTTCCTATCGGGAAATTTTCTTCCCAACTCAAACTAGCAATTGACTGATGACCTCAGGCAGGAGGGTGATATCCTTTACAGGTGTCTTGGATGCCAGTTTGTTCAGAAGAAATAAATGGGACCTTCTCTAATAGCAATTCACTCACCTCTCTAATGCACCTTTTCCTTCTCCTCTGTCTCTTCTATAGGGAGTTCAAATCTTCCTTTTTAAAAAACTTTTTTTTTTATTTTTTAAAGAGAAGCTAAGTATCAAAACGAACAGGAAAGCTAATGTATCTTGGAAGGCCAGGGCATTTTTTGCAGACACAAGCCTGAATGAAAGAAAATAGAGACAGTGATTATATAAAACACTGGTGACTATATTTGTATTACTGCTGTAGCGAGTTTGCCATTTTCTGCCTCTTTCATACAAGCCTGTCATGTTCATAAGCATTTCCGTATTGCAAAAATCGATACATAAAATCAAAATAGAATCAAATTACTGTGATGTAATCTATTGAGAAATATTCCTCTAACTTTATGTAAAGGAAGGATTGATGCCACATACAGATTTGAATGCATAAGTTCTTTTGCAGTGCTGATATGTTTTTATATGACATCAAAATACATTTCTTAGGACCGTAGATTTAGCATGCAGTTACAAGCTTCTGTGTCCACACCGAATACATAGGCATACGTACAGAATCACTATTTGCATGTGTGAAAGTGTAAGGTAAATGTTACTGTTTTAATTCTTATTGTAACTCTCATTAGTTACGTTGTAAATTATTTTTCAGCAGTCTCTTGAGAGGGCTAAGTGGATCATGGACCGCTTAAGATACTGTTTGAAATAGTTTAGTAACATTAGCCTCAGTATATAAAAAAGTAACACATGTTCTATTTAATGTGTGTCCTTTCTCCATTGGACCCCACATAGGTTAGCTCTACAGAGGGATCCGATCAAAGCTCAGGATTTGAAGGTCCTTACACTTTAAGGAAAGCCTGCTCCTCATCTGAAAACCCATTTGGAGCTTAGTCTGACTTCAATTAAACTATCAGTACTTTATCAAAGAAAGCATCTGAAGGATTAAAAAAGAGTGCATTGCATGCAAATTAGAAACAGAAACCTTCCGAGCACATCTGGGCCACAGCAATCCTGTGAAAAATTATCTATAAAAATGAAGCGTGACTGTACAAAGAACTTATCTGATGCTGATGCTTGTTGTCTAAATGCTGCAGTAATTGGACACATGCTTTAAAAGAAATATCTGGTGTGTAATAGTGTCTCTCTAGATTAGATTCATGTGAATTCTTATCACTCTTCTGCTAATGAGAAGAACAGCTCTTTAGGGATTTGGTGGTCTTTCCTTCAGTATGTAGTGAGCCCTCCCTGCTGAAGAATTTATGGGCTTGCTTACTGCTAGAGTAGCTGTGGGGCTGCAGTACGCAGCCCCTGATTATTTAGTCTCACCAAAGGTAACTTGCAATAGGCCCACTTTCACCTGGGTTTAGGTATTTTTGGTCTCCTACCAGAAACCTTATAGGGCCCCCCCGAAGAGTCCCCAAATCAGCATTATGGTCATGTGCCCTGGCACGCCCCGAGCATGGGAACACGATGGAGGGGGAGCAAGCTTACCAGGGGGTTTGTGCTGCCGTTTCTGGTTCGGCTGAGCTTTCCAGCCCTTGCGGTTAATTTAGAATGTTAACTGGAAATTAAGTTACTTTTTTTTTTTCCCTACAATGTTTCATATTCTGGGGTTTGAGACCTAGATATTTATATACATTTAGTAAAGCTAGACTAGACTATTCCATGAGGCCGGGATACAAAGGGACGTTACCAAGGAGCTTGACATGTGGTGGATGAGTGATGCTAGCAGACGCATTTTAAAGCTAGTCCTTTTACTGAAAAAAGTAACCTGTAGGTTAAATATAGTTAAAATCACCAAAGCTCATAATAGCATATTTCTAAAGGCAGCATAAAATGTAATTTGTTTCACACTGTATTTTAAGGATTGATGACAGTGAAAAGCATCTCTCTTAAAGCTGCCATATTTAATGTACAAGATGTTGGAGTAGTTAATACTTCACAATGAATTATAGATAGGAGATTTGCCCACTTAATATAGGGTTTGTTTTGTCATTGCTTTGCATTTTGGTGTGAAATAAGTCCGAGGTGCGTTGCTTTAGAGATGAAAGCCTGTGTACTCTGATGAACGCCTTACCTCCTCTATTACCACCTGTTTATTCATCTTCAATTTACCACTTCCATTGTGTATTTATTAAGATGATGAAAAAAAGGAAGCGCGGCTCTTAGCAATTTCAGCAACCCCATTGTGCTCACATTATTCAAGAAACCTAATAATCCACACGAACTAATTCTGAGTTACTGATGGTCTGCTTCCCTAAATCAGGGTGATTTTTTCTAGTGAATAATGGACGATGCAGTGTGCCAGTACCTTAATTAAAGAGAGCCTCTCTTAGTCTTGATCTCATTTTAATTTACAGGGTAATACTACAATAATATCACTAATGGAAGGTACATTAAAGGGCATCAAGTAGCATTAACTGTATTAAATTATGGCACTTGTGTTAATTAACTGCTGAAGCAAGATGGTCCTAACGGCTAGAAAGGTCGACTAATGCATAAATAAAGTCTTCTGGGATGGGATAAGAAAGAGCAGACATTTTTTTCCCCTCGTCTGGCCTTGCTGCAGAGAATCAGAGGGTGTCCTGTGCGGTAACCTCAGGAAGGTTTCTCTCACTTCGCTGCCTGCAGAGGTGGCCTGGATTGTCTGCGAGCTCTGCCTGTCTTCAGTTCCACGGGAAGGACAGTCCTGGCAGTAAGCCGTGAGACACAGCTCCCTTTTTTAACTTTTTTTTTTTGTGGAAGTTCACTAAAACGCTGATAATAATTCCTTTGAAGTCAAGCAAAAGGTTCCTAGCAGATTTTGGATCAGGCTGCTAAAGGCTTAACCACGTTCATTCCAAAGTATTTTTGCTTTAACTGTTATATTGTCAATGACGTGTACATTTATACGCTGTAAATTAACTGTAATTCAGGATGCTAGTACAGAAACCCTGCCCCGGTGGCTGGCAGAATGACTAGCTGGCTAAAACAAAGGATCTTATTGCTTTTGGGTGATTAGGTTTTGATCTAAGAGCCACCAGTTTCCTTCTGACACCAGAATATCCAGCCTCTGTACAATGTTATTAAGCCCTTTGGAATTTATTTTTATACTCTTCTCGCCTTGAAGCTTCTGTACTTAAGCCCCAGGGTTTTCTGACCCTGTCTCAGCTACGGTTGCAGTTCCAACAGCAATAGAAACCTCTAAGTCGCAGTACGCGAGTGAAAAGTATCCTCAGTTTTAACAGTTCCTCGCTCTCACATTCTCCCTTCTAAACTTAAATCCATCTCAGAATCTGAATAAATTACTCTGAAGGAAAGCATATTTGCTACTTAGGGGGTTGGGGCTCTTCTGTCTCTTGAGTCAGCCTGCCCCTCCTGCCAGCTGTGCCCCTGCACCCCTCAGCGCGGCTGTGGTGGATTTGGGGTAGGGGAGTGCCCTCCCTCTTAAAAAGAGCTGATCTGCCCCCCTGAGTCCGGAGCTTGTGCGGCAGCCTTCAGCGGACGGTCGCGCCGTGGCGGCTGGGTTGTACCAGGTTTCCTCCTCCGGCTGATTCCACAGGTCCATTCTACGGATGGATTAATTGGATTAATTCTGTATGTTACCCTGGCATACGCTTGACAACGCTGTAATAATAACGCTCTGTAATTTACCCAAAAGCAGAACTTTGCCCTAGGGAAGTGGTAATCCATAGACGTGCTTTAGTTTTATTTATAATAGAAAATGTTTTCATTAATGTTCAGCTCAGAACCAGACCATCAATATGAAGATATGTAGGCTTGAAGCTTTTAAGGAGACAACTGAATACTATTCTTGTTTCTAGTATTTGTTTACCATACTTGAATACTCTTTGTTTTACGAGAACACTTGCATAAGCGGCTTGTTCCCCTTTGAGATTTTCACTAGTATTTGGAGGAAATCTAGCAGTTTCTCCAATTAAATTATGAATTCATTAGAGAACAGGAAAGAAAAAGAAATGTATGTATTTAAGAGCATGTCGATTTATCTTTAACTCCCAAGTGCAATTAGCTTTTTTTAATATATCTACTGTAATATGTCGCTAAGGAAAATAGTCCTTCATTTTCTGTAAACAAATCTAGGATCATCAGGAACGGAAATAATTAAACGGTCACTGTGTTTATTCACACATGAGCAGTCTCCAGTGGTTTGCTCAGTACAGGTGGCCTGGGTGGGTTTTACTCCTGCCCATGTTCAAATAACGCTGGTTTCCGCCCTCCATCCTGGCGACACAGGTCCTGTCCATCAGCTCAGAGGGGTCTCGGTCTTGTAGTGACTGGCAGGGGAGCAGAGCATCAGAGTCTGGACGGCTGACTAGGTCTCTAATTCTGCTCTACGCTTTTGAAACTAGTGGGTTTAAATCACCAGGTTTCACTCACCACCTCTGCTCATTAGCATTTGATCATCTTTTCTTGGCTCGTTTTGCAAGATGTCAAGTATTTCCATACCGATCTCCCCCAGCTGTCTCAAGGAAGGTCGGTATCGTGCACGATCAGGGTGTTTGAGGAGAGGCACCAAGCCTCTTTGTAGTATAATTCATTTTGCCATTGAACATTAAAGGAGTAGAGATGAAACTCCTGATGAAAGAAATGAGAATTTTTCTTTCTGTATTACTTTGTATGCTGAAAAGCTATCCAAAGAGCCTTTCTGAATAAATTCAGTGATTCCAATATCTTGCAGAAACTTTCTTTCCTTTAAGCTTTTCATTTCAAAAGAGTTCAATTTAATGCAAACACTGAAATAAGCTTAAGGATCTCCTGGATGGCATATACAAATGATTCCTGGCACGGGGACGTACTTCAGGTTGAAGTTAAAGCTGGACTGGTACAACATATTATCATCTTAAAAGTTTAAAAATTTCCAACTGTTTCACAAGTAACAGGAACTACCAACTTATAGGGTTTGGGTTTTTCTTTTGTTTTTTAATTTAACATTCTGATCCCTTCCACGGTACCAGCGTGGTGAGATTGCCTGCCGTTAGTTTTGTCCATCTCAGTACCTAATTACACGTGCTTTTTTCCTGGCCACTCCTCGTGTGTGAAGTGCCTCAGAAGGTAGTAGTTGAACCCAGAATATCCACGTGCTTTCTCTTGACACAGGTGATGTTTCTCTCTATTAATCTATTAATCTTTTTTGTTTGTTGTAATAAATGAGCCATCGTTCAGCGGGTTTCTAGGGAAATATTTGAAACTAAGAGAGTTAACTTTGCTGCCTTTCCTCTTATTTCCCTCTAGCACAGTGCCGTAGTAAATGCTGTGTATCACTCCCTGTATGTTATAAGAAGTTAAGTACTGAAACGAGACCAGACCTGATACTAGTTTCAGATGCCATCCTGTAGATCGGGATTAATTTCGGTGAAGTTACCTGTATTAAACTGATGAGTTTCAAATGCGTTCATGTAGGAGGAGTGAGGGAAAACAAGTGATGGAGAGGAAGGGAGGACAGAAGGAAAGAAAGAAAGAAGGGAGGGAGGACAGGAGTAAGGAGGCTGTCCCAGCTTCTGTTTAAAAGAAATGAGAAAAAAACCCCACACCTCTCAGTCTTTTCATCCTCTCATCTTCATGTAATAAGGCTGATGTAAAGCAGGACGGTTCTGCCAAGTCCAGTGATACAGTCACAAGGAGACACCTATTCAGAAAACTGGAAAGTGAATTAGTAAAGGTCAAGGTCTAATCGTCTAATTACAGGGGGTCCGTGAGAACCCTTCCTCTCCTTCACTCTTGAGTCCGTCTCTGGGATTAATGGGCCTCAGCAGTACTAGTGCACAGAGGGACTCATCGTGGTTCTTACTTGATCGCAGTGGGCTGTGCTGCAAATGAGTCGGCACCAAAGATCCTCAGTAAAACACAGGTAGAACATCTTGTAAACTGGGCTGAACAGCAGGGTGAGTTTTCAACACTGCTGTAATTCTGTTTTCATAGGATATAATCTTGTTCATGGAAAAGTAAGAAAAGAGCTACAGAAAGAAACGGCAATGCTGTGAATTTAGCAGGCAGTAATATGGTCAGGGAAAAGGAGCCAAGGGGTTATGCTGCAAGTAGCATTCCCAAGAGAAAGTCTGGCTGCTGACGCATTCAGGAAAGCATAATGTTAGCTGCAGCCCTTTGCAGGACAACGGGCTGTGTCCTGGTTAGATTCGCGGAACGTGGTAGAAATGAAGGGATGCTGAATGGCAAGAGGCATCCTAAGGACATTAGGAGGGAGCAGGAACTGCAGAACTTCTTGATATACTACCACTCCTGTATGAGACCACCTTTAATTTTTGCAGCAGACCGAGTCCTTGGAGCCCTAGAGTCTGTCTGTGAACAGCATCTGGTTGCTTACACAACAGTTCATCCAGACTTCTGAGCAAGTAGCAACTGGAAGGAATGATTGGTATGACTTTTATGCTGGAAATGCTGCCATGCTCTGGAGTAACATAGCCATACTTCACTGATGATTATTTTGACGTTTCTGGGGTGATGACCACTGTTTTAAAATAAGCCTAAAAACAAACAAAAACATTTCAGGAAGAGGCTGATAATCCATAGCTTCATACTGCGGGTTAAGGCTCATCAGGCCTTGGGACACACTATGGATAATGCAATACATGTGGTACGTACACAGGCCCATATCCCAGTGCTGGAGGGCAGTTTTCTTAAGTTATGCTCTTTCTTTGAACCCTCCTTTGAACATCCTCTGACTTTGTTTGTGCAAATGTCAATAGTTGTCTGCTTCTTCCTTGTAAACTCCCTGGAAGACCTTGTGATTCTTTTCTTTTTCACCCTTCAATCTATTTCTATCTTTATGGGAGCTATGCCGTGTCTTTCCTCTCTGCCATGCAGTATCCCCGCTTCTACCCTCTCTAGCTGTGTGTTGGCCTGTAATATGAGCCAGCATCCGATCTATTAAGATTTATAAAGTATTTTGAAATACACTTAAGAAAGACTGGTAGAGAAGCACAGTGGATTGTGATAATCTGTCCTCCGTGCACCATCACTCATAAAACAGGCATGTAACGGGAGTACTGGTACAAATGTTAACAACAGCAATGCTGTCCCGATGACAGAGGGACGTGGTGGTTCGTGTTTAATTGCCATCAGTATTTCTGTTACGCTGCACATTAAACCTATTAACAACCAAAGAGATAAAATTTGATTACAATAAGGATATATACATTGAGATATGCGTCTTCACACTCAACTAATTAGTTGCCATCGACTGTTTTCACTTTGCTCGGTGACGTGGTATATAAATCATTACAATATGTTAAATGCAAATGGTTGGTAATAGGGTAACCATCTGCTCACTGTTGGAAAGTTAGCAGAGGAATATAGTAAGCTGTACTTCTAATAACGATGCTAAACTCACATCCCTGAAATACCAAATATCTAAAAACAGCTGCCTCCACTAATGCCAACATTACTAATACATCTCTTACCCTTTTCATTTTCAGAAGTAAACCACATATTGTAAGAGGTAATTTTGTTCTTCAGCATGAACTTGACTTCAAGGCTAGAGTCTGTAACAGCAATGCGAACCACTGTATCTCAGAGCCTGATCTTGTTCTTAGATTGCGTTGAGTGCTTTTGAACAGCCAATAAATAATCAGGCTGCCCACTCTTCTCGGGACATCTTTTCGTCCACAAATATAATTAAACTCTCTTCCTCCCCTAACCCCTGCTGCCAGGCCCTTTTTCAGGGATGACATTATTTTGTAAGTGATAGATAGTTGGCACATTGCTGTCTGGTAACGTATTACGCTGGAGACCATCCAAGGGTGCCTTCCATCTAATAACCTACCGTGCCCTATGAGCGTTAAAGATCACCACCGCAAAGAGGGATCAATTATTTTGCCACAGACATGTATTATCAGGGGCTGTCACATACCTTCGTAATGAGCATTTCTGGATACCCAAGTGGCGAAGTAATGCATTGGAAAATTAGTAGTGGGACAAGAGTGAAGGACTGCCTGCCAAAGTTGAGGCCGTGCCTTCAAGCTAGAGGAGCTCCTTCTCTCCTTGCCCTTTCAGTCATCTGCTGGTCAGGGTCACTATCACAGCGCTGATGTGCTGGCTCCCCCACCAGTAATATATTGCGTTATCACCTATCGGAGAGATTAATATGTTCCCGTACTGAATTCCCAAGATGTGGCTCTCAGCATTAAAGAAGCTGAGGCATTAATTCGGCTCCCACTGTCTGAATGGAAAAGAAGTTTGTGTTTTCATCCAAGTCAGATGCTAGTGCTGCCGTGGCTTTCTTAAGCCACGTTGGGAGGGAAGGGTTCGTGTTTGGGGTGTTACATCTGGCATGGTGGTGTCTGATTTAAGATTGTGCTTCCAGGGAAGCACCTGCAGGGGAAGAGGCTGCAGGAGAGCTCATTAGCCTGGCGGTTTCTCAGCCCTGGGATGAATTACAGAATAAGACACTTGCTCTACAGGGTGTCAGAAACCTGCGGCTTTGTGTAGGTGTGCTGTCCTGCAAAGCTTTCCAAGTTTAAAAAAATGTTACAGGGAGATGTTTTTGTGCTAACGCATTTTCCTTTGTTGCCTTGCAAGAAAAGAAGCGCTGGCTGAAGGCTGCAGGCATTTGATGACTCCATTTTGATTCTCAGTGAACACTTGCCTGTTTCAAAATGGGGCGTCTGCACTTTAAAGTTATCTGGAGCATTTATAGACAGAGCTGGTGTGATGAGCAGCACTTTATAATACCTCAAAGGCATGGTGCCAGCGTTGGGAATTTGATCAGCCAGGGTCCTGAATTGGATTCCAGCAATGGTCACAAGTTTTAGGAAGCTCTCATTTGAAATTGCAAGCAGGGGAAAAACAGGATTCTTTCTCTTTAATTGCATTAGTTTTATTGAACTGAAGCATTGCTTCAGTTCCCAGAACACTTTATATATATTTTAATGCAAGTTACCAGAGACAGAATGGTTGCAGGACCGTTTATTGTTTCTGACGTTTATATTTGGTAAAACTGATTTTACTCATTTTCCCATTTAACTCTCTCGTGCATTAAGAATCTTTCGACTTTGGGATGGTGTTTACTGAAGTCGTCATAAACATGGTAATTTTCATTTCTTTGATTTCGTAATGCTTCTGTAGTGCTTTTGTTTAGGCCTGTTCAGAAAAGCCAGGCCAAGCCACATGAACATGAACTGGAGTCCAGGAACCTCTGGTAGCCTTTTGTGCAGGGGAGGGAACATGAAATTCATTCCCTCAGTAGCTGGTCCTTTAGTTTTTATTTGATGTATGCTGCTAGCGTTCACTGCGACATAAATGTCCTGGTCATCGGATGCTTCCCATCTATTGTTTTGGGGGGAGAGGGAGGGTCACTTGAGAGGTTTGGGGGTTTTTAACCTTACGTACCTTGGCTGTATTTTTATAGCCTCATCACATTTTAATTGGCTCTGGATCTTCTCATTGTATTTATTGAACTGTGGGCAGCTTCTTCCCTTACTTAGAGCTAGGGGCGTTGCTTTTGCCATGTAAGCACAACCAGGAATTGACTTGAAAAAAAAATATTTTTCAAAAAAATTACTGTTCCTGCCCCCCAGTTAGAGCACAGCAGGTCCCGCGACCTTCTGCACCACCGGGGAGCGGAGCCGGCGGGAACAGGGTGCAGCGATGGCAGTTGGGACAGGGGACGGAGCTGCAATAGGAGAAGGCGTCTGTTTTGTCAGTGACCCACTTTGGGAAATCCTCCTTCCCTCCTCCCACACCCTGCGTACCTCCAGCTGCTCATTTCTCACTTTCTTCACTTCTCTTTCTGGTGATCATCACTCCTTTAGTGGTATCACGTGGGGAGTCGCCGCCCGTGTGGCTCAAAGAAGGAACGGAAACCTTCGGCAGGAACATCTCTGTTTAACAATGAAAAAGTAAACCTATTACACTTTGTCAATGCAGAAAATCGCTTATCATTTAACAAGCTTCATTAAAGACACTGTGCTTATGGAACCATGCCTCCCTTCCTTTGAATGCCCCTGAAATAATTCTTCCAGCAGGACAGCAAAACAGCAAGGAGCTAGTTACGTTTTTAATCACTTCTGTCCCACAGGAATTGCAGTCTGCCAGCAAGGGCAGCTCCTCCCCCTCTGCAACACAGGAGAAGAATTAAAAGATGGGAAGCTGTGGTTCCAAAATGGCGTGTTAGTTATTAATGAGCTGAAGATCAAACGATCTGAGTGTCATTAACTGCTAATATTCTGCTACTGAAAATGTTTAACCCAATCCACAAGCTAGATCTGAAAAAAAAAAGGGTTTCATCCCCCTTTTCCGTTTGTTTTTTTTTCCTGAATGCTGAATGGGGAGTGGAGAAACAGCTGGATGAAAGGAATAGGGAAAAGTAAAATAACATTTAATTTCTCCTCTACTGTACATATCTCAAAGTTTCAACAGTGTAGAATCCTTACACACCCAAACCAGTTTGCATCATTTTACCTTCTCATCAGGTAGATCAGTTAGTCACTGCAGAAGTAACCCTCAGCGTGGTGATTCTTTCCGAGATGTGTCCTTTCAGGCAACAGCCTCGGTTCTGACATGTACACATATCTCATGTTTTAGACTTGATGTCTTAAAATACACATCTGGACTTTTGTTTTTTACAGATACAGAGTCATTGTATTGAGAGATCACATTCTGAAATCTCTCTTCACTCCAGTGGCTACTTTTGGCGACTAATGCAGACTTTGGATTTTGTGGTCTATACGTTTGTTTATTTGTCTGTTAACGCTTCATAAAATACACATGCTTTAAATAGGAGAGATGCAGGAGAGCGATACCACCAGAAGGTCAAAGGGTTATGTGTCTTGATTCCAAAAGCGGGCCAAGTATGTACTTTTAACGTAGTTCATTGGTTTCCTCGCTGTACAGACATACCCAGGTTTTCACTAACAAACGCACAATTAGCGTGTGGCTGACAGTCAGCCTGCCTGTGAATTGTGGAGAGGAGATGCATATGCTCTAAAGGCTTCATACAAAGATTTTTAGAGGCATTTGGCATTTAAAATGAAACCACCTAAACATGGTTTAGTGCTGGCTCTTGGAAAAAAATGGGGATTTTGTAAATTTTGACTGTGTTTTATTATATCGGGGCTTTTGAAAAATCTCTTGCACATATTAGGACCACCAAAAAAAAGGGTTTACTCCCAGAGAAGAGGTTCTGCAATTTAAAATGGGCTGAGTGTATGCTGTAACAGGGGAGAGGCCTTTTGGAGTGTGGTGCAAATATTGCTGCAATGCAAACACAATTAATAGAAGATAATGTCCCGTCTCAATGCCCTGTATACAGGAGCTTCCCCCTAATTCCTGACACATAAAACGTGTACTTTTTTATATCCTCATAAGCTTAGCACATTTTAGAAGAAACCAGGTTTGAAAATTCAGCTGCTCTAACTACATGAGGCAAACAGGAGAGGGAAAATTGCCGTGAGGCGTAGGGGAGGCTTCATCCTGAGAGACTGGTAGGCAGCAGCCCAGGGCGCTGGTCCTGCCTCGCAGCTGCAGGAGCGGGTGCCAGTAACA
>NW_008824810.1:449795-452632 GCF_000699105.1 Pygoscelis adeliae
CGCCCGCAACGTCGTCGCTGGTGGAGTGGGGTGAGAGGCGGAAAAGGCCTTGACTGTGTGTCAGCACTGCGCAGCAGGAACGAAAACATCCCTGTGTTATCAGCACTGTTTCCAGGACAAATCCAAACCACAGCCCCATAGCAGCTGCTGTGAAGAAAATTAACTCTACCCCAGCCAAACCCAGCACAAGGGGTAAAACTGAGACAAAACACAGGAGTGATTTGCATAGGAAAAAAAAAAGGAATAAAAATGTTGAATTCTGAATGCTACATTCAACTTCTGTTACAATAAGCTTGGACAGGTGCCAGAAGCTTGTTCCCTTTGTGATATGATTATATGGCCAGTAAGTCATTTGGTTCGGTCAATTTGCTGTATATCATGATAAATCTGTATCTAGCAGAAAATCCAGAAAGCTCTGCGCTTTTCCCCTCCTGAGGTTCTCTGCCCAACATCAAAGCAGAGAACAGCTTTAGCAAGATCTGGGGGCACTTCTGAGTCCTGTATAATGCTCCCCTCCTGGCTTGTGTAGGTCAACAGGAGGAGATGCTGAGCAGGCATGAGAACAGATGAGGAAAGACGATGAGCAGTAATGGTGGGGACAGGAGGTCATGACTGCTGTGGGCACCATCCTAAATCCCGGTGGAGCTGTCTCCTTCCTTCTCCTCTGCAACTCCCTCAGTGTCTGAGAGGGAGAACACAGCGCTAAAACATACCAGAAACAAACACTAACTCCTTCATCCCCAGAAGTACTGCGTACAAAAATATTTACTAATAAAGTGGCCATTATTCTTTTCTTCTTGATTTTTTTATTTGCGTAATTCAGGAGGTTTCTGATAATTATGCCCAAGTTCATTAGGGATAAAGCTCTGTGTCATGCAAGAGTTCTTGCTGGCATTCCCTCAGGGCACCTTGTCTCTTCCTACTAGTTAGGTCTTCAGGACAAATCCCTCTTCTTTTCAATGGATGGCAACTCTCTGTCAGTGTGCAAACAAAAAACAATTCATTTTTAACAGCGGTCTCCTTAAGCCCACGCCCTGAAGAATGCTTTAACGCAAGGAAGCTGTTGTTCACCATCTGACTGTCTATGCCCCGAACAGGATCCTGTCCAATCTTGCTAGATCTATTCCGTGTAACAAGCTGCTGCTGGAGAAATAGGTGCTGCTAGACATCCCTGTATTAATGACTTTTTTTTTTTTTCAAATCCAGGTTCTTTACCTGCATCTACTAGTTCTCCAGTACTGTTCACAGAGCTATGTATTATATTTATTTTATAGATATCCATGCATACATTTTACTTCCAGATTAGCTCAAACATTCTTTGAGAACAGAAACAGCCTGTACTTTCTCCATTGGAGTCTGAGACTGAGGAAGCCTGCTTGACATTTCAGGGAAAACGGAAAAGTTTGTATAGGATTTTAAAAGCTATGTTATGCAAGATAGAATTGCAAAGGTTTGTTCTTCAGCATAAACATATACTGACTGTTTTTGTCAGCAGTATTTCACAATTTGCCTTCCCCTCTGACAGTCTTACATTATTCATAACTTGCAATCTATTCCTTAAATTTTCAGTTATAAGAGTTTCCTGGTGGGGGTCGCAGAATATGAAGGGAAGTATTGATTTGAAACATTTGAAATATAAATGAAGTTGTTTAGTTCTTCTGGTACATGGAACGTTATAGTCACTGGATCAAATTCGACCTCCCAGCACGTCTGTTTTCGTAGACAACAAAACATGTTCCTGACCCCTCAGTGGACAGCACAGCTCAGCTCTAGCCTCTGTCTAAACATTCTTTGATTTACCCAGTATTTGTTAAAAACAAACACGAATAATAAAAGTTTCAGTGCACTTGAAGGCCAAAAGCGATCACTATTTTATTCTAGTCTGACATTGGGTCAGAATCTTAAGACTTTGCTTTGAAACTACTGGTCCTTTGTCACTTAAACTTACGGAATAATATCAAAGCGGTATCGTCAACCCCATTTCACAGAGAAAGACGTACACAAAGTCTCTTGTCCCATCTCAGGTGAGTTTGGGGCTAAGGCAAGTATTAAATCCAGTGGCAGTCCTGTTTTGGCACTGGGGGAAAACCGGTCGGCGTTGGTGGTACTGCGACGGGCAGGCGTACGTGCATGTCCACACGTGTCTCCTGCTCGCTGCTCCAAGGCCAATGCCAGAAGCCAGGTCTCCTCTCCCTTTCGCCCTCTGAGGTCTAAGAGCTCCTTTCCAGCTGCATCTGACAAGTGAATAGCATTGCCTAGCTCTGGCCACCCACCTCTGAGAAGAACAGGTCATCCTCTAGGAGTCAGACCCACAGACCACCTATTAATTTACTACGTTCAGATTTTTCTTTGGTAAAAAGCCAGTAAATTTGACCCATGATATCATCTATCTCAAGCTTTCTAATACTAAAGAGCACTTGCAGTTTTCCCATCTTTGTGTAGTTCCACTGACTTTAATAAAACATAACAAAATGTTTGCAGAATCCAGCCAATTTAATGGCTTCAAGACAACGATAAGTAGTGTCTATAATTAAACAGTAATCGTATGGTATTTTTGAAAAAGAAAACAAGCTTTCTCCACATGAAGTCAGCAACTGAAATACAGTAGGTGAAAGAAGAATTGTTTTCCCAAATTAAAAAGAAAAGACACAGTTAGAACTTTATTTCCTGAACCATTTAAAATTAGTCCCAGCAAATAATTTCATTGTGCTGTGTTGTTATACCAACAGGGCTAGAGATAAGGTGACTCAGTAGCTCTTTTTCAGTATCTAAGTTAGCTGTAGGACGCTCAGTTGCTTTTGGCATACTTCAAACACCATGCACAGGCACAAACGGCT
>NW_008824810.1:452680-467121 GCF_000699105.1 Pygoscelis adeliae
ATTTTTGAAGTATAAATTATTCACAGAAGAAACTTCTGACAGGGATGGCTAAAAGTATCTTCAGAATTCAACCCCCAGTAATAAATACTTTTGACTAATTTTTTTTGAAAACTCAAAAAAGGCACGATTTTTCCTTTGGAAATGTTTTTGTTCAAAAAATGGTCAAAAATAATTTCTAAAGAGGGATTTAAACCCTGAAAATAAAACTACGCATTTCATTTGACACAAATTATTTTTCCTTCCCAGTTTTTTTCAGTTCAGTCAGTGAACTGAAAAATCAATTATTCGCACACCTCTACTGGCAAATAATTCTTACCATAATAATTCCAGAGGGAATTATTCTGTGACAAGGAGTTTATATTGTATGGAAATTAGAAGTTAAAAAATTGAGGCTAGCATGATAAACAATGAGAAATGTTCTGTTCGGTTTTCTCACTTTTCTCTTTCAAATTATGACCTTCAATCAAGATGAAAAACTAAGAGAGGAAAAGGAAAAAAGAGAAACAAAAAAAAAACCTATATATTTTAAAGTGGATTTGGAGTATCTGTTTTGGTAATAGGAAGAAACCAATTCCCAATTATTTTAGATGGAGCCGTGAGGCCTACGCATGTTGAAAATCAACCCTAATGAAACGCAAGAAAATACCAGAACAAAACCACTTCTGAAATATTTAGTCAGCTTCGTTTGCTCTGAGCAGTTCGTTATGCACCCTCGACTTTGACGGTTTATTCACAAGTAACTCGGAACACACTCCAGAAAAGAATATAGCTGCCTCGTGCCTTATAATTATCCCTAAAGTTCAAGTCCAGCAACATGACTTTTCAGAAGGGGATCGATTAACCTGCCCTTGTAGTAGGCGCGTTCTTCTCCTCAGCCTTCCCGAGTGTCGTGGTTTAACCTCAGCCGGCAACTAAGCACCACGCAGCCGCTCGCTCACTCCCCCCCTCCCGATGGGATGGGGGAGAGAATTGGAAAAGCACAAGTGAGAAAAACTCATGGGTTGAGATAAAAACAGTTTAATAATTGAAATAAAATGATAATAATAATAATATGATAATAGTAATAATACACAAAGCAAGTGATGCACAGTGCAATTGCTCACCACCTGCCAACCGATGCCCAGCCAGTCCCCGAGCAGCGGCCCCCCCGGCCAGCTTTCCCCCAGTTTATGTACTGGGCATGACGTCCCATGGTATGGAATGTCCCTTTGGCCAGTTTGGCTGTGCCCCCTCCCAGCTTCTTGTGCCCCTCCAGCCTGCTCAGTCGGTAGAGCATGGGAAGCTGAAAAGTCCTTGACTAGTGTAAGCATTACCTAGCAACAACTAAAACATCGGTGCCTTATCAACTTTGTTCCCATCCTAAATCCAAAACACAGCACTGTACCAGCTACTAGGAAGGAAATTAACTCTATCCCTGCCGAAACCAGGACACCGAGAAGCATCAAACGGAGACGCCGCCGGGACCCGGCGGAGGACAATGGCTGGGACGCTGGCGCTCGCCGCAGCCTGCCCGGTGCGTCTCTCTTTCTGGTAACGACGGCAGCGCTGTGGAGGGAGAGAGGTGAATCAAAGTCCTTAAACTGGGGTAGCACCTAGAAGTAATATCAGCGATAACCAGCAGAACAGCAAAACACCGCGGGGGGAGCAGCAGGACACAGTGCACTTGTGTGAAAAGGTGCCCTTCGGAAGTGGTTGCAGCGATGATTCTCGGGCAGTGGCTTCTGTGGAGACGAGGAGCAAGGTATAAGCCTGAAAAGGAGAATATTAAGCTAGTTCTCAGAATCAAGTGTTAGTTTTGGGCTAGGCCAAGTATTCACAATTCAAAGATATTATACATATTTGTAATTTCAAAATATCTACCAAGAGAACAGGCCACTAAATCATCCGCCAAAAGTTTTCATGTCTGGATTCTCAGGGTTCTCAAAAGAGAACAACCTGAATTACGTTTCTGCTATGCCCTCGCTTATCCCGGTGGTTTTCCTAAATGTCCAGGCAGTGCCTAGACGTCTCACGGTGATATTGAAAATTAAAGTGTGCTTTTATCAACAGTTCTTTACCTTTCCCCAACACATCTCCCATAAAACAAGACAGATGAAAGAAAGGAAATCTGGTTTTGAAGTACGTGTCTTTTTAAAGCACTTAAGTCCTGGGCTTTTCAGGGACTGTTAGGTTGTGTGTGACTGTATTTATTAACAGAATTTAACTGGAATGAGAACTCAGCCTTTGTTCTTTATGTGTGCTTTATTGCTGATTGTGCGTATTGGGGGTACACCTGGAGCAGAAGGTGGCGAAAATATGTAGAACAAAACCCCGAGGATATGTTCAATATTCCTTTTCTCTTTGGAGAAATGTCTGACTTCTTTCTGGCGGTTTTCAAAGAGAGGTAAGCGGGGTCTCCTGATCAACTGCCCGAAGCGTTCCTGCCCTCTCCTCCCCCTTGCTCCGACTCTGCTTCCCCGGCACGTCCCGCACGGCTCCAGCCGCTGCAGGAGCCTGCCCAGCCGGGTGTTTCGTCGGAGCCACCGTGAGTTGGGTTGAACCAGCCGCTCTGACAGGGTTAGACAACCTCCGTAAAACGATTCCGCTTTGCATTTGCTTTTCTCTGAATTATGACTCTCTTTCTTCTTGGAAACAAATCTTTCCCTGGCCTCTGTGTCTGTTTGGAAGGGAGGTGGAAGTCTCAGGGCTTTGTTTGACGTGTAAAATCCTTTCACCTACAGGACATAAACTTAACAAGAGGGCTTAAAAGCAGAGCTGGTCACAGCCGATGCCTATCGGAGAATGAGCAGGGGAGAAGGCTCCTCACTAAATCCTGATACCAGGATCCACAGAAAGGCCTTTCCTGTTACTGGCTGCAGTAGGAACAGGACCGAGCTATTCATTGCGTAAAAGCTACCAGAGAGGTCTCGCTTTTTCAAGTGAAACCTGGCGTCCAAGAGCAGACGTATGTGGGGTGGGCTGTTCTGCACCTCTTCCGTGCCTACGTGCAGGCATCCCGCCCTAACGGCTGCTGCAGCTGCACGGGGGGCCAGTCCTCGCTGGGTGCAAAGGGACACCAAGCGAGGACGGCGGCGGCGGCAGCGTGCTCCCGCACTGAGTTAGGGCTTGCATCGACTGCTCCTCCCGGGAACAGCTCTCAGGGTAGCGCAAGGCATATATTCTCTCCCTTGGAGGCATCCCGTTACAGCCCATACCCCACTCTACTGTATATGCCATCCCTGCAGCAGTAACTACTACGGGCACATTCGAGCCTTTAAATAAATGAGTCCATAGGAGGTCTCTTAAACAGAAATGCTTTAAAATCTTTTGAAAAGAGCGGCAGATGTACTGCACCACAGAACTGGTTTCCCTGGTGTCGAATTCTGCATGCACCATGGATATTTTTATGCTGCTTTTCTCTATTATAGTCCTCAAAAAGTTATCAAAATCAGTATGAAATTAACCTTGCTTGTTCCTCAAGTAGCCGAAACGTTGCTCCCCTGACAACGGCTCCTGAAAATACTTTATTCCCTACTGTGACACAATAGGTGCTACATCCCGAGTCATTCTCTAAGCTTACAGTAAAGATATTTCTACTTCAGCCAGGTCTGTCCAGCATTAATCGTGGACACAAATTTGTAAGAGCTCACTTGGGCTACCGAGAAGAAAATTTTTCCCGTTGCAGAGAGTTAAGTAACATTTTTGAATGGTATTGTAAGCATGTCCACTTGGATGGTAATTTAATGACCGCAATTTTAGACCTCCCACACAACAAATTGTTCCTTTTCAGTGTTGTGCTGGGAAAAAGAATGCAGGGTACCAGCTGGCGGCTGATACTGTGAAATACTACTTACAGATAAAGGCAGGAAGTTTGGTGTAATCGCTAGCATCTTAGAGCGGCTTTCTTGGGATTGCTGCTGAGCAGATGTAAGACTGGTATTAATTAAATTAAACCCAGAAAAATCGGTGTCTCAATAAACTCAAAAGTGGTGATGCACATTAGCACAACGCCAGGAATTTAAAATCTAATGTTCAGATTTGTATTGGGAGAAAAGAGAAGAAACAGTGACTCCTAAAGACTTTTTAACTTTCATTTTTGAATTTGTAAGCTGTGAAACTTTGCAGTGATATATCGCTTGCACCTTTCATCCGAGGTTTGTGTGTCCCGTGCTTAACGATCTAGCAGGTTGTGGTACAGACTTCTACAACTGCTGTGATACAGTGGTTAAATTCTGCCTGGCGGTATTATGGTGGTTAAAATAGAAGATGTGTCTGGGGTGTATTGACTTGCTGATAATGACTTACTGCCCAATGGACGGATGGCAGACTAAGGCTGGCGAAGCAAGACCTTGCACAGCAGCAAAAAAATGTAACATGACAAAAACTTTCGTGCTTCCTTAATATCCTGATGGCAATGAGCAGTAGCCAAGTCTCAGCCAGCATGCTCCTTAACTTCCGTGCACCGTCAGACAGACAACGACAAGGTACTGCCAAACAGATTGCGTTGTTCCAGCTGGCGGAGGGAGAGCTGCATTCTTGCCCCTCTGATGTATAACAGCATAAGCAGCTGAGATGTTTTGGGTTTTACCCTCTCCTAGTTTTTCTTGATATTTAGGACAAACCAATCAAAGCACGTGTGATATATCATGACAGCTCAGAACACCTAAACTGTATAGTACCTCTGCAATACGTGTGCTTCCCTCTCTCCCATCCCATCAGTGTTTGCAAGAAATGGTTACGTGCAGTACAGCAACTTAGTAGGTGAGACCAAGTGATTCCAGTGAGAAAGCAGGGAAATTTCTAGTGGGAGAGAAGGGAAAAGAGGGACTAAGTGTAACACTGACGTACTTAGAGTTTACGTCTGCTGCTTTTTCTCCATTCTTCAGTGGCAGTCTGGGAACCTACCAAAACAGTCACTAGTTGGTAGCACTGGAAGAAACCGTCATTGTTCATATTCACCGTAGCAAGAGATTTTGCTGCTTCTCTGGGAGAGACGTGGCTGCCAAGGTCCCCAGTTTTGGCATCCTTCACGTGGATAATAAAAGCTTCCTATTTCTGAGGTTAAAGATTAGAGCAAAACAGATGCATGCGAACAGTGTAAAATACCAGCATCCTACCTTCTCAGCAGTCGTGTCCCTAAAAGCACATCACACCTGGGCTCCTTATCCTCCACTGACGCCCGGTTTCTATCCCATGCTTGTTCAAGATCTCAGGCCTGCCATTTAAAATGATAAAAAGATTATCTGCCATTATCTAAAAATACAGCCACCGAGCCTAGGATAATGTGAATGAAAGCTGGAAGCAAATTAGGCCACATTTCAGACAGTGTGAACTAACATCATTTCATTGATTCTAGTGGAGCCAGATGGATTTACATCAGCTAAGAATCTGGCAAACTGTGTTCATGGGTGAAATTATTTGCGGAACATGATGCTGGCAAACTCTAGCAGATTTTATAGCCGCTCTCTTTATCGACACATTTCCACGAAAACTAATCTCTCTGAAGAAAAAGCAAAAACGCGTATTTGGGAAGGGGATGGAAGTTAGTTCTCTACAGCAGCTAACAGCAGCTATATTTTCAGACAGATTTATTTCAGCTTTAACACTTAGAGAATGTGAAATGAAAATTAGAAAAAGCATTTGGCCATCCCACTTGGCTAGGTCTATCTAAGTATTGCATATTAAGGATAGGTATTTTTTATGTGGTAAACTGAAATAACTCGGACTCCGAATTAGCTGTTCTGTTCTACTAGATGTAAGCATCGTTGGATTATTTTTAGACTTTGGACCTAAGAGACTGAAAATTTTCAGATCTGTTGGTCTGTAACATTTTTTATCTAGCCAAGAAATCAGAACGGTTTCAAACGCTTACATACTGAGGTGTTTGTAAGAGGTTTAATAGGTTACTGCCTCCTCCTTTCTATGTTTGAGCTCTGAGCGTTGCTGATCTAGCCCGTAAACATTTTCAGTTGCCTCTGTTTGTTTGGAAGGATGTCATCTAGTAAACTACCGCATTTCAGAAACATGTACTGTTTATTTGGCAAGGTAAGGTTGCCTGCGGCCCTCTGTCTGCAAGGGGCAGGGGGAAAGGAGCGGCGAAGCCGAAAGGACCTGCCCCACTAACGTTTGGCTTCACAAGGAAGACGGTGCGCATCTATCAGAGAGCATACTGGTCAGATACAGGTTGAGATATAAATCGATCCGTAGTGATCCTGTAGTTCTTGTTCGTATTGACCAGCATTTAGCTTGACAATAGTTCCCATTTGAACAATCAGAATATATAGAAATGTTTACTAGCGTGTGAACACAGTAAATCTTACAAACATGTTAACATTTAAATTTAGCACTTGTTTTTGGGCTGGCTTAGTGCAAACACTGGGCAATTCCATGCCCTGCACGCTTCCTGTGAGTCTTGGAAAGTCCTCGCTCCTGTGGGAGAGGGAACTCTGCTGCCCTTCTGGACTTTGTTTTCTTTTTTCATTTCAAGCTCTCCAAACTGCTTGGAAGTAGGCCACTGAGAAAGCAAAGCAAACACGCTCTCTGTGCCTGGGTTTTGCTGTTCCCCACTAGATATATTATATTCACCTGAGGGAGAATAAGAAGCTGTCTTCCCCAATTTTCCATACTGCCTGTGGGAATCTAATTCAATTTCCTCCCAAATTTAGCAGCGAAAACTAAACGGTAAAGAATGAAGTTGAAGAGGCTTCTGTAAATCTCTGGATTCTAAGGTAGTAAGGTGCAGCAGGATTACTGAGAGCAGGTTAAACTTCTTTTCTAGCCACAAAGCTACTTACAGATTTAAGAAGCTTAAAAACCTGATCCAACATTAGTCCTTGCTTTGCAAATGAAAGAGTAATATATCTACCTATACAAAGTTATATTTGTTATTACTGAATTTTTTTATCCTTTATTATTGATGTAGCCCCATTCCACACAGGAATTTATTTTTTTTCGGTGAAGGATTATGATTTATTAGATAAATTCAGGGAAGGGCACAGGGAAAAAGACTGGTGACCAAATGCGTTTCCAGAAATAAACGAAGGAAAGGACGGACTCACATTTCATTACTCTCACTACAGTGGCTGCATTTTACCGGCAGACCACAGGGGTCTTATTCGTAACTTCCAGAAAAAGATGTAGTGCCTTTTTTGGACTTGGATTCCGTGCAGCAACGTGGACCTGAGGTATTCACATGGCTCAAAAAATACTGAATAAAAACCAGAATTTACTTTTCTGCTTCACATGAGCTGGAACATTTGTTCAGCAGACCTACTTGCAGCCAGCAACCCATGCTATTTTCTGATTGCCAACTGTCCTTAGTTTTTGTTGACCCTTTTAGCTCAGAACTTCTTCAGATGGGTAGTCCCTGCGGTGAGCACTGGTAGCCTAGATTGCAGTAATTATCTTGTTACCTCTTTTATGTGTGTGGTCTCACGGTCTCTTCCATCCTCGCAGAAATAAATTGGCCAGCAATCATTTTATTTCTTCACAATAGTGTCCTTTATGCTTGTTTTCATCCCCACAAAATCTGCTTCAATAGTAAAGCTCTGTAGACATCTATTAAGCTTTGGAAATTAGGGTAGGGACCAAAACTTTGGGGTTTTTGACATGACATGGAAAAATCCTATGATATAATGAATAATAATATTCAGCAGACATGACGTTTCTGAGACTGTGAGCCTCCAGGAGAAGATGTTCCACTTGTTAGAGAGATGTAAAGGACGAACAAACTTATCTAAGTATTTCCATGATGTTTACCTTGTACACTCAATGGTACAAGAGTTTGTCACTTACCTGTATAGACAGTTTCTCAAATTATGATGAATTTGTCTCAAAGTGTCAAAAAAAAAAATTAAAAAACAAAAAAATATGTAAAATCTCAAAAATTAATGATTCAGATGGAAAGCTGGTTTTATCCCAAATATTTGGGATATGTATCAGGTCCTGCACTTCGGCCACAACAACCCCATGCAGCGCTACAGGCTTGGGGAAGAGTGGCTGGAAAGCTGCCTGGCAGGAAAAGGACCTGGGGGTGCTGGTCGACAGCCGGCTGAACATGAGCCGGCAGTGTGCCCAGGTGGCCAAGAAGGCCAACGGCATCCTGGCCTGTATCAGAACTAGTGTGGCCAGCAGGAGCAGGGAAGTGATCGTGCCCCTGTACTCGGCACTGGTGAGGCCGCACCTCGAATACTGTGTTCAGTTTTGGGCCCCTCACTACAAGAAGGATGTTGAGATGTTGGAACGTGTCCAGAGAAGGGCAACGAGGCTGGTGAGGGGTCTGGAGAACAAGTCTGATGAGGAGCGGCTGAGGGAGCTGGGGTTGTTCAGCCTGGAGAAAAGGAGGCTGAGGGGAGACCTCATCGCTCTCTACAACTACCTGAAAGGAGGTTGTAGCGAGGGGGGGGTCGGTCTCTTCTCCCAAGTAACTAGAGATAGGACGAGAGGAAATGGCCTCAGGTTGTGCCAGGGGAGGTTTAGATTGGACAAGAGGAAAAATTTCTTTACTGAAAGAGTGGTTAAACATTGGAACAGGCTGCCCAGGGGAGTGGTTGAGTCCCCATCCCTGGAGGTATTTAAAAGACGGGTAGATGAGGCGCTTAGGGACATGGTTTAGTGGGCGTCGTGGTGTTGGGTTGACGGTTGGACTCGATGATCTTAGAGGTCTTTTCCAACCTTAATGATTCTATGATTCTATGATTCTATTTCATGGCATATTTTAAAGGTATATATATTTTAACTTTTGCTTTCTCGACCTACATCTCTTCCTCCTTCATGGCTGAGGTATCACTTAAAATGTATTTGCAACGTGGAATTTTCATCTTTGTCTACATTATAATAGAAAACTCAGTCTCACTGGTGAAGCTGCCTCAAGGTCTTCAGTAAGCTTGAGAGGCATAACGTATATGACAGCCTTAACACGTTTGATGTCGTGCTAAACACAGCAAAGTCCTTTAGGACAGCGGTAACGGTGCTGGAAGTAGTCGCTAGCACTGGGGCAAGCTGACTAAGGCTCCTAACATTGCTAATAGTGTTTTAAAATGCCCAATTAAAACTGTGCGGGATGGTATTTTACGTTCTGTGTGCACCACATTGTGTGGGCACTAATGCGAAGGGCAAACACGCCGACTCCGGTGTAAGTTCAGGCTTCGCCTACCTGGGAGCAGAGAGCTGCCCCGTGGCATGTAAAAGTGAAGAGCCCATGCAGAGGGCTTACAAGCTCGTTTTAAGTCGATTTTCTAAACTTTGGCGATGACCTAGAATGATCCAAAGATGTATCTAAGTGAGGAACATATGGCTGGTCGTTAAAAATGTATCAAAGAGCTTCTCCTGCCTTTCTTTCTTTTGAATGATCTCTTCAACATAAATGATCCCCTCATGTGACCCCCAGTCTGTTGGTTGGCACTCACATGCAGGAGCATCGGCACGGTATTAACAATCACCTCAGTGATATTTACAGCATTCTGATGTCAGTTGTCTGTACGTAAATAGAGTCTGTGAGGAACGCAGCGCGCCCGGGGCTCCTGCTCCCACTACAACAGCCCTGCTCCTTCAACGTGCCAGAGTGCCTCCTGCGCCTTATGTAACTGCCAAAAATATCATTTCAATTGCTTTATGACAAAATAATGAGTCTGTCAAAGATGAGTGGTCAGAAAAGCAAATTTGTTCTCCCACACAATTAGAGTTTATAGCGTTGGACAGCAGTATGAATCTCCAGCGATTCAAAATTGAATTTGCACGTTGGAGGGAAATGTGTTCTTGCGTGTGCTGTAACCAGGCCGCTTAGCAGGAAATGTCCTCGCAGGTTGGGCTGGAAAGATGGATATCAGCTGAGCCGGGGAAACATCAGGATGGAAGTTTCCAAATGCAGACGAGTGTTGTGGGGACGTGGCGTTCGCTTTCACAAGCTCAGCACTGACAGACCGGCTCCCACAACGACCAACAAAAAAAAGTCTGGAAAAACTGTCACCAGCTAGAACAGGCAGGCAGCTGTTCCCTTCAGGTGGAAAGCTGTTTCAAGGCCTGCACCTCCCCGCACACAACCTAATTGCTCATGGAGTTGTTGATATTTAGAACCACGGACGTCAGACATTCTTTGTAAAGACGTACAAAGCATTAGACCTCAGTAATGCCGTTTGTGGCGAGCATATACTGTATCTCAGAACGGCACTTTGCCCTTAACATCTGCTTTATCCCTACGTGGGATTTTGCCCTTAGGCTGTTTGCCGGTGCAGTGCAAAGGCTGCAGCATACGTCCTCTTACATTCGCCATGCCTTAACCTGTATTCTCAAACCTGCTCTACTGATTACAACTCCCTTCTCAGTACACATGCAAACCCACTTGACGTGCCAAGCAGCTGCTACCCACCCACTGCACCCAGTTATTGCATTTCTGGGCATGTGTACATAATACCTTGTAAAGCACTGACTTTTTTCTTTGGATTTCAAAAAACTGTATAGGCATGAAACATCGTCATCTGGAACTCAGTACACAGGATGTGGAAGCAGTTTTTTAGGTTTTCAGAACGTCTCCATTCTTATACGTGCAGCCAAAGTGACCACATTCTTCTAATGGAAGTATCTACAAGGGCTATACGAAATTTTGTGTTTAATGTGCTTTGTATGTAGATCTAATTAAGCCTTTTGTTACCATCTCAGATTTAAAGCAATAACAGCTAGGAACAGCCTTTCAGAGCAAGCGTTTAAAGAAATTACAAATGGTACCTGGGATTTTCAGTAACAATTTATCATCGTGGATATTCACATAAGGTAAAATATTTCCTTACCTCTGGAGCAGAAAAGAAAGGCAATCTTCCTTAAAAAAGAGACGAGACGGATGAAGGACTCTGAACTTGGGCAGTCTTCCATAGGAAGCTGATGTCCATATCCTGACAGTGATCTGATAGGATCCAAGCCATCTAGCAGATCAGTGGTGCTCAGCTGATTCACGGTTAGCTGAAGTGCCTGAGGTCCAGGCTCTGCTGCTTTGTTTTCACACTGCTCACAGTCCAATGTATCTCACCGCAAGAGTGGTTATCTCATGGTCTGTCTGGATGGTACTTTTACCTCAATAGTCTTCTTTCTGTAACCTTAAATATTTCAATTTTCCTTACTGCTTATCCCGCAAATAGAAATAGCTTTTTATTGTACTCTAGTCACCTCTCAGCCCCGCTACGCACATTTACCTCTTCCAATCATCCAGAGAAGTCTGTCCCTCAAGCACAACAAGCATTTCTCTTCTTTGCAGAAGTCTCTGAGATTGTCCATACATACGCTCGGATGAGGTCCCTGGGACAGATTGCCCAATTCCTAGTGCAGCCTTTCTAAAAAGCCAGAAGTATACGAAATACTATTTCCCTGTTTCAGTAAAAATGTCTCTCCACATACAGCACAGAATTAGGTATTGGCTTGTTTTTCCCCAGACGCGGTGCCCTCCTAGTTATGTTCAGTTTGCTTTCCACAGATGCTTTTTGTTCTCTTTCAGTTTTAGCACTGTCTGCATTTTACACTCATTCAGTATTCAGCTGCGTCCTTGATTTGCTGTGGAAATCATGATTAATCTCTCTGAGACAGAAGCGACCTCAGCAAAAAATTGGTGCAAGTGAGAGGAGAATCGGAGCCTCTGTGGTTCAGTCCTCTGAATGTCTTTTTTCTGCTTCTGCTTCTGCTCTTTTACTCCCTACGTACAGTTACTGACACCAACAAGAACTCCAGTTTAAACTCTTCAGATTTCATTAATCTACAGATTTTTTCGTACTTGTATAACACTAATGATGATAAACCAAACCAACTTTTATGTTGCCTATACATTAAGAAGGCAAAAGTAATGTTTTTTGCCACACATTGTCTGACCTTTTGTGGTTTGGGTTGGGTTTTTTTTAAACATTTCTTTTTGTGCCCACTTTAAGTAGCTCTCATTAACTCCACATTTGACATTTTTAATACAAATGTATTTTTTTACCTTGATCTTTGATCTTTAGCTAGTCTTGTAGAAAACCACAGTGACCACATTTGTTCCTTGCTTTCTTCTCCTTGGAAATTGTACACAGCTAAGTTTGAATTATTCTGAGGGGGTTTAGGATTATTCAGCATTGTCACCTCTTTTTTGCTCCGTTGTTATTGTTAGGTTTTGACTATCTATTCTCTGCCCACAAAGGTTTTAAATCAGTCCTTTATTTTTTTCAGTGATCAAATTTGGGGTTTTTTTTCTCATTCACTTTAAATCATACTCCTAGAAAGCTACACCTCTCTCCCCGTTGCTGGTTTTTTGGTGGAGGGGTTGGTTTGCGGGTTTTTGGGTTGGTTTTTTTTTAATTGAGGGGAGTAGAAAGCTTGCTCTCCTTTCTCTTAAACATGGTATTATTTGGAATTTTCTTTTAAGGCAGAATGCAGCACTCCGAGGGATTCTGCTGGGAAGGCTTTCAAAAATACATATAAAACATCCAAAGAAGTTAATTTGCAGAGAGGCATTGATTGAATGAATCTGTGATTATTCTACCGGTTTAGGGCAGGAAGAGCCATTTAGCAATTCCTCCATTTAGGAAGCTAAGTGGCTAAGATGTCCCCACATTGTCTGTTTTGTGTGTGTTTGTTCTGAGTGCCCGTATGAGGGCTGGTTGTTCTAAATCTCAGTTAATAGGGTTTTAAAATTTGACAGAAGGTCCCCAGCTACTTCCACAAGAAAATGCGTTTTGCTGTTTTTGTGAAAACCTGCCCGTATTCGGTACCAAAATCTCTAGTTTCCCTTTGCCTGTTGGGGCTTGGTGGCTAAAATCGCGGAAGATGCCTTGTGCAGAAGCCCTGCCTGTTGCTGTACCGCGTGGACCCCAGCACAGCTACCACGGCGTGACGCCACAGCTCCGGGCTGAGAAGCACTCCCTCTGCAGCGGTCTTGTCCTAAGACATTAAAAAACTGGGCACCAGAACAGGCAGCAGAGCCATTCCGTGCTGTCCATACTCTCTTGCCTGGGAAATAAGGAAAAGGAGGAGGCAGCCTGTGAAGAGGTGGATCACAGTGGAGATAGGGAATGCGGGAAATAAAAGGAAATCAATATGCATGGGAATTTATGGGTATCGTTTGTGTATGCTTATGTACATCCATACATATAAATATACGCGCATGCTTTGTATGTGTATGAAGAGGCATGGGACAGGACTGGATAGAAGCAGAGGGAGATGGAGAAGGCCAGAGGCCGCCCAAGACTTTTAACCCTGCAAGCAAAATCGAGGAAGGCTCAGTCTGTCTCTTCAGGAACATATGACAAGCATAGCATCTAAGTGCAGACAGACTTCTGCACAAGGCTTTCTGACACAACTGTTCTTTACTTTCAGGTGCTGATTAAAAGAGCTGTGCACGTTTACACCAATTAGCAGATGTACCTACATTTATTTTCCCCCACCTCAGTTCCCCTACCAGTCTGCAGCACCCTTTCAGAGCCCTAGGAACCACAGCTTTTCCTCAGAATCAGCCGGCTTTTTCTTCCTGCCTAGGTCAGTTCGCTGCCACTGACACTGATGAGTCCCTCCAATAAAACAGAAATCTCCCCCTGAAAGAAACCCAATCGGTTCCTCTCTCTCATTTATTCTAGTGACTCGCAGAGTCTCGCCTGCTTCTTTCTCCTCTGACTCTCTCTATTTTTTGGTCTTGTCGTTATTGTGTCTCTCTCCTGTTTGGGAGTCTTCCATTTTCATATTCCTGTGGACGGTAAAACCACCCATCACTTTTCTTAATAGCAGTGCCATTTACCAAAATCTTCAGTCTCTCCATGAATAGGCATATCTCATCCACGGACACCCAGGCAGGCGTCTGTCATTCTGCAGTGGCTAGTCATTGAAAATTTACTTTACAATTGATGTAGTCTTTACATCAATATTTTGGAAATTATGTAAAAATGAATCACACCTTCTTTTGTCTAGCATATTCAATACATTTCGGTAATTTCAATTTAAAAGGTGCTGAACCTGTTTTTTTTAGATTGAGCATTGCTCAAATAACAGCAGTTTCACCTGCCTCATTTCTAGCATCGAGGAGAATGCTCCACTATCTACTGTATTACAGATTCTTGTGGATTTTCTCCAGCAGCCACTTACGACAACTGCAAGCTTGTTTTACCCTGGGGATGTATATGTATGTGGCCAGTTGCTTCAGGTCATATTACTTGCAAACTGAAGTCAGCTCGACAGCTGTTAATTTGCACTTGGCCATTCCACGTGTTGTTTTGCTCTAATTATTGGTCACTGTATGGAACAGGTGACAAATGCCCACATGAGAACCCTTTAAATCACTAGATGTACAACCATTAGGAAGACAAACAGACAGGGCCATTAAACACTAGTTTTCTCTCCAGCCCCAAACAGAAACAGATTTTAGCTGGTTTTGACATCTATTGAAAAGGGATGGAAAGAGGTGACAATACCTTACTGTTCATGAAACCAGCTTCCCATTCTGTGAGTGTCCTAGTTTC
>NW_008824810.1:467263-475478 GCF_000699105.1 Pygoscelis adeliae
CCAGGTGCAGAATCTGGTTTATCTAATGATTTTGTCGCAAGGTTCGATTAGGTGTTCTTTCCTAAGTAAAACTAAATGTGCCTACCAAAATACTTCCTCTGACCTTCAGCTACTACAACTATATCAAATTAAAGCAGGCAAAAAAATTTTCCTTTCTGAGCAAGAGAGCACTTGCTGAGCAAGAATGGCAAAACACCATTATAGCGAGCTTCCCTTCTACCAACTGTGGCATTGCAGAGGACGTTAATTGAAGTCTGTTTTCTCAGACTCCCAGGGCCTAATTTGGATCTTAATTCAGGCCAGATTCTCTAAGGACGTAAGCAGAGGACTTGTTTTGTTCCTGAGAGTAGTGAGTTACTCCTGAGTTTTTGCAAGATTATAAACCTGTCTGTAGTGAAAATTATGAATAATTTAGTTGATCTCAGTGGAGCTGCGTTAGTGAAAACAAGAAAAGATTCAGCATCTTGGAGTCTTGGTGAAATTACTGCTTTTAGACCTGTGCGAGCTGAAGGTATTACAACATGCTGCTTGAGTGATGTCTTGTAAAGCATGCGAAAATAATAATACAGGCACAACACGCGGAAACAGAGTGGTTGCCATAGGACACGCTTTACTAAGACTTAATCTGAACTTAAACTCACCTCTAAATAATATCCCGCTTTTTTTTATTTCTGCCTTTTAAAAACAGGTGTAAGTGCAACCTTCACGCTACTGGCTGTAAAGAAGAAAACAAAAGACTACTTTGTGAATGTGAGCATAACACAACTGGCCCAGACTGTGGAAAATGCAAGAAGAATTACCAGGGCCGACCGTGGAGCCCTGGTTCTTATCTGCCTATACCTAAGGGCACTGCTAATATCTGTAAGTAGCTCTGTATAATAAGGAGATTTCGTTATTAGAATTCTGCCCCGTATCGTGAAGGAAGAGTAATGCTGGCAAAAGTTTGTCATTTCTTTATGACCCAGTGTGTATAATTTGACAAGGTGTCAAATTGCAAGTGTTAATTGTAAGTATACATAATCTGTGCTCATAGATGGTTGTAAGTAACTTGCATGAGAACTGCGTGTTTGTATCCGTAGACAAATCCCTGGACACTGCACAGAAAGGGCTAAGGAATGAAAAAATGAGGACCCTTCACATAAAAAGCACACACAGAGGAGAGAAGCCAGTGGGAATATCTGCAGTACTGCTCCAGCCATGGTGCCCTCAGCCCTCCATTTATACATCCTTATTGCCTCGAGATTCAAAACAACCTCAGCTCAACGTGTGAGATGAGGTCCTTGCTCATTTTTTGTCCCTTAAAGAAAGTTAAAAAATCTCAGACCACATTTTTCCAATTAATAACTGTTGTGGTTTAACCTCAGTCGGCGACTGAGCACCACCCAGCTGCTCACTCACTGCCCCCCTCCCCTGGTGGGATGGGGGAGAGAATTGGAAGAGTAGAAGTGAGAAAACTTGTGGGTTGAGATAAAAACAGTTTAATAATTGAAATAAAATAAAGTAAAATAATAATAATAATAATAATAATACACAAAGCAAGTGATGTACAGTGCAATTGCTCACCACCCGCCAACCGATGCCCAGCCAGTCCCCGAGCAGCGGCCCCCCCGGCCAGCTTCCCCCAGTTTCTGTACTGAGCATGACGTCCCATGGTATGGAATGTCCCTTTGGCCAGTTGGGGTCAGCTGTCCTGGCTGTGCCCCCTCCCAGCTTCTTGTGCACCTCCAGCCTTCTCAGTCGGTAGAGCATGGGGAGCTGAAAAGTCCTTGACTTAGTATAAACACTGCTCAGCAACAACTAAAACATTGGTGTGTTATCAACATTATTCTCCTGCTAAATCCAAAACACAGCACTGTACCAGCTACTAGGAAGGAGATTAACTCTATCCCTGCTGAAACCAGGACAATAACTAAAGATACTAAGGTTGGTAAGGGAAGTTTTTACCTGATGTTGACCTGCAGTCCAGATCTGCGTGCACTCTTTTAGATCACTGTAAGTGTTGAAGGGGGAAAGCGAGGGCAAAACCTGAATTTTCATATCTGCTCGTTTCCAGCTAATAGCCATTCAACAACACACATACTCACTATTCCAGCACGCTTTCACGTTATCCAAAGGAAGTTATTGACAGCGGCATTTCCTGGTCCTGGACAGGACTGGGTCGAAAAGAACGTGGTGCTGAAAGAGAGGGCACAAAGACAAGTATGAGCATCAGTTCTTCCTTTCATGCACGTATGAAATGCACAACGATTCAGAATCCTCCTGAACTAAGTAACGGACTTAAATTCCTTTGAAGAAAGGATTGAAGAAGATGAGGGTAAATCACCAAACCGTTTGACAGCAGTCACTAGTCCACAGTTTTGCCCTGATTAAAAGCAAAACTTTCATTTTAGAATATTAGATTATAACAATTTACTGAAAAGTTGTTTGGGAGAAACAGAGCTAGGTACTGCAGTTGAAGGAAAAGCTTAAGACCAGGAGCAGTGTGCAGTGCTGAGAACGGTGTCTAAGACTTCAGAGCAGCAGCTGTAAAGAATCAAAACTCAAAAATTAATATCGTAGAAAGCAGGACCTTATCAAGTTAAATGTGAGAGTAATAGACCAAGTAACAAACCGTGAAGTGTGGGGGCATGAAATTATGATAAAATTCTTACTGAGCAGAAAAAAATGAACTTCCAAAAAGTGGGGGGAAAACATTGTAAGAGTATTCACTTTTTGGATGCTATAAAAAGGGAGCGTGGCTCACAGAATTAATACTTTATGTTCAGAAAAAATGGTGAGATTTACCAGGTTGGTTTTATTTATATATTATATATACACACACACATACATACGTATGTATGCACATACCTACTTTTTTATATATATATTTATATATAATGCAGTTGCTACCCCAGCAATCATCTAAACTAGTGACAAGATACACCTAAACATGAAAGCGGGGATCCTTCTGAACGCAGCTTGCTATGTCAGTTACCCCATTTCCAATCAGCTGAGCACACACCAGACGGAACAGTGGAATTAGCGCCCACCGAAAGGGTGCCTGAAGCTTGTTAACACAACTTTGAACAGTATTGAATTCCATCAGATACACAGCTCCATCAAAAATCAAAACGTTTTGCAAATAATAGGCAGTCTTTTCTGGTTTTTATTTTTATTATTACTATTATTATGATAGCATCATGAAAACGTAACCTTGTTTGAGCTGACGAGTGCTCCGCTTGCCCTCAAATCCTGACTTCAGCAGTGATCAGCGGCAGGAATTTATGGCAAACAGGAAGAAGTATGAAGGATTTCTTCCTTGCCTTCCCAGTTACCAGCAATAAACTGCCTTTCTGAGCTGGAGCCTCCATCAAACCCGCAGTGGTTGCTAGCTGCTGAGTGGAGAGAGAGACCCAGCTGTCATAAGCTTGATCTCGGTGACATCTTACAGCAATACATTTCACATTTTAATGACACAATGAGTGAAAGGTATTTCCTTTTGTTTGCTTTAAATGTTTTTATATGGTTAAGCCTGTACCTCCTTAGGTAGGAAGAAACAGAGAATAATGCATCCCTCTTTCCATCCGTTATACCATTTATGATTATATAGACTCGACAAGTCCGCTCCTCCAACCTATTTTCTAAATGACGAATCCTAACCTATTTAATCTTACCACGTATACAACCATGCCACAGCTCTGGTCATCTGTGCTTTCTTGCTCTCTTCTGGTTCTATGTTGTCATTTTTTTATTCGGTGAGGCTAAAACTACACGTGATATTCCAGACATGAGAACAACATGGATCTTTTACAGCGGCATAAAACCGTGTCTGCTTTATATTTTGTTATTACAGGGATCAGCCCTTGAGTCCTTTTTTAAGGACTGTGACACAGTTACAACATTTCTTCTGGCATCAAGGCTGACAGAAGTGACAGGTTGTATGTTACAGTAGTTAGTTCAAAAATGTCGTATTTGAGTTCCTTTAAAACACTTTTTTGGGTGAACATCACCTTATGGCACTTCTCATTGTTTGATATTATTTACATCTTCTAAAACACCTTCAGGTGATGATAGACATTGAGAAACTTCCTCAGATTGTGAGAATCTCTCTAACCTTCTTTGTTGTGAACATCAGTGAAAATAATTAATTAGGTATTCAGTACTTTTATACCTTGATTGCCTATCTACCCAATCATCTCTCTGGGAGGCCTCCTGCTTCTAGCGTGGTTATTTTAACAAAAAAGAATTATTAACTTTTATGTCTGTAGCAAGTTGATTCTCAAAATACTGTGGTTTATATTTAACTTGACAGATTTTATGCTTTTTTTCCCCCTATCTTTCTCCATTGAGATGACTTACACTTTTGAAGGGTGTCTTTCCAAAATCTTCTTCATTCTGCTATTTTGGGTTGGGTGTTGGGATGGTTATTTTTTGTTTGTAAGATAGTTGATTTGTATAATTTTTTAAAAAAATTGATGGGTTATATGTGATTATTCTGAGTCTCTCATACACCTTACCTCTATCCTGCCTCCCTGCTGTTTGCATTAAATCTTTTTAGCTGCTCTTTTCCTTTTTCTTTTAACTAACTTCCTCATTTTTATCTGCTCGCTCCTCTGAAAGTTAAATATTACCGCAGTGGATTTTTTTTGATCCTTTTCCTTCTCAAGGAAGTTGTTTCCTTCTCAAGGAAATCAACAAGTATGTTGACTTTCAGTCCAGAAGTGGGTCTCTGGTAACTACTTCTTGAATCGGGTCCTATGTACTACTCAGAACTAAATCGGCTTCTCTTCTCGTGGGTTGCCTGATTACTCGGTACAAGCAGCAATCATTTATGGCACGTAGAAGCTTCATTTCTTTTGTCACTTCCTGATTTAATGCCACATGTGTTGGAGCATATTAAATTTTGCATTATTGTGTAAACTCTCTGCACAGCCAGTGTAATTTTACTTACCCTGTTGCGTTTCTGTCACCGTCTCCATCGTGTGGTCAGTAATGCGGCCCTGGCGTTATTTATGCTCTCCCTAGTCAGCGGTGAATTCTGTAAATAGTTGCTGGAACATGTTGATAGAATTAACTTCTCTGGTTTGACCCTAAACTTCCCTTGATATATTACTTTAATTCCCTGGGGACACTTTGTATAATCCAGTAATACAGTGTCCCTTTGATACTCTTCCTTCCTCCAATTTTCAGAGTCTGTCTTTTCCATCTAAGACCAAAATATTTTAAATTTTAAATGGATTTGAAGTTTTTTCATACGAGTGTGCTTAAATAAGATACAGCTAAAAATAGTTGTATAAATGATACACGCAGAAATTTTTTTCACAAAATAAAAAGATCCTTTTTCTTGGGAGTCTCTGAACTTGGGAAATTCGCTCAGGTTCAACAAGAAGCCGAATGTCCGTTTCCAAATCTTTCCCAACTGGAACTTCTGTTGTTTCCACTGTTCTGCTTCTGCCACTTTGTTGTGGCTGATAAGACGTCGTTATACCTTTTCAAGCTACAGCTCATGAAATACAAGACTCCAGTCATAGCCTAAGCCTTGATATAAAGCTGTTTTCTGTATCCTTCTCATTTTGAGTCAACATGAGTTTTTCAGGAGAACACAAAACGTTTTTTCCCTGCTTTGCTTGTGAAAGACACCGAGTACCCTGTAGTTTACTGGCACTAACAATATTTCCGTATTTGTCTCCCACGTAGCATTTATTTTATATTTTCACTCTATCTTATTATTTTGTGATTACATTTATTCCCTTGTGCTGCCACATTCCATGGATAGTTTGTTCTGCAATATGTTTTGGCACTCAAAGTGAACTTATTGAATTTCTCTATACTTGGTATTACAAGATAGCTTTTCTCCTCCGCAGTCGTGTGCGTCTGACGGCACTGGCCCTTTTCTTCCTCCTGTTGTTTAGATCATCTTTGGCACTTACGTTCTTTGCTCCATCAGACAGAGCTGTCCCAGACTGTGCTGGGCTCCCATCCATCAAAGCCTGCTCGCTTTCTGTCAGTCCCTCCGCAACCAATAACCTGTACCAGAAGCGCTTGCCACTCGGCGAAAACCGCCTCCCAGCTGTTACATGACTTTCCCAATTCGCAGTTCAACGTGAGACAAAGGATTGACCGGAACACGGGGAACGTTGGTGGTTCTTTTCGGTCACCGGTTCGGCAGATAGTCTCAACCAGTTTACTGAATTTCGCCTGCAGTGGGTCCCCCTCTGATCGCACAGCCTCTGTCTCAGCAGCACGGCCTTAATCCTCCCTGAATGGGAAAAGACTTAGGAGGCATCACTGCAGCACAGCTGCCACAGAAACAGTTTCTGGCAAAAAATACAGCACTTGAAGTATTGCGCTGATTACCCTCATCTGCGTTTGTAGTTTTCCCCATGAATATTTGCTGACACAAAGCCATCTTGAAGGACCGGGGTAAATGAAGTTGGCCGAGAGGTTGTGTGACGGCAGGCTTTCTATTCAGGAATCTAAATGGCACGTATCCCTGTGACTGAAAAGATCACGCACCCTGCTGTCCTGTCAAAGCAGACTCATAAAGTAGATAGTGTCCCATTTTCTAAGGGCCCCATTCTCCCAAACAACTGGAAGGAACTTTCCAGTGTCTACTTTCATGACTGAGGTAGAGGAGGTGAACCCACGTGATCTCGGTTGGAAGGAACGGGACAGTCCTGCTCAAGAGGTAAAATGTTGCTCCCTGGTGATTTTGATAACATCTTTCATAGAGAAAAAGGAAGATATGAATGCAATAGTAAGTTACAAACAGCAAAGCTTCTTATTGTTCCCATTTTATATTACATATTAATTTTGGCTCATGAAGCTTATAGAAGATGTAAAGCCACGAGAACATGTCACACAAAAGCTGTGTCAGGCTGGGAAACGTGGGAGGGGGGGCAAAACTGTAGCGTATCAAGAGCATTCAGGAAGACAGAAGTGCCAGGAAAACCTGCAGATGATGAACTAACTTCCCTCCAAGTAGGTATCCAGTGCAGTGGCCAGCAAAACACTGCAGGTACATACCTAAAAACCAATGCACTATAAATAACGTGCTGTATATTTTAAAATGGGGCTTGAAAAATTATTCTTCAGCACTCTATCCTCTTGCGTGACCCTGCTGAGTTGGTTGGTTGTGCTGGTTATGGTGGTATCTGTTGCTGGGAAAGGAATTGCTTCTGTCCGTCACTGCTTTCAAACAACTCTATTTTTGCCGTATACAGTGAAGAGGAGCAATGAAAGAGGGTTCTAGTCCGTAAGCAGCAGTATGGGAAGGCAAAGTGTCTGTTATAAGATACTCAAAGTTCTAGAAATGGTCTGACTTCCAGGCTTTTTGAAGTTTCTAATATTCTATCAATAAATTACGATTACTTGAAAAAAATCCTTTCATCTCACTGGCAGTTTCCTAGAGAGAGAGTTTTCAAAACCGGTTTGGAGTCACTAAAAAAACATCGTGAGAAAAGGTCCAAATTTTAAAAGGTGTTACCCAATAAATCAATAACTAAATATTTTCTCTGTCCCATTTATTTGTGGTGATACTGCTTGGGAGGGCAGAGGTGGAGGGTAACAAACTTCATCTAAGCAGTTCTTTTTCCGGGAGTTGAAAAATTTTCAACCTTTACAGAACAAGCAACTGCAGAATTAACGGTAGCAGGAATTCTAGGACTCTTGCAATGAAACACGTGAAATCGCCTAAGAATTGTGTCTTTCACTGTGTATTGGTTTGGCGATACACGAAAACTTTACTCCTATGGTCATAACAGTCACTCCCTTTGAGGGATTACAAGATGCTAGGTTCCTCCAGCTTCTCAGGGCTTAAATTACCAGAGCATTCAGAACTTCTGAAACTGATGCTGAGGATCTGATATTGCAATCATGCCTCAGTGGAGGAGTTGCAAAGGGAAAAAAGACTCACTGCAGGGAGCGCTGTCATGCTGCAGCACAGATATTCTAGCAAAAGATCAGATGTGGCATTAACAGCCCTGCTCTCACTCTTTGCTATGGAATACAGCTCTGTGTTTTGCTCCCGTTTAAGAGTTGAAATGTGCGGTGTAGAGTGCAATTACGAGGACGTCTCTTTTGTCAGAAAAGCTCTCACACAGCTTTGATCAGCAATTAATACGAATTCAAACTTGCTCTGCATTATTTACTATCGAATCCTGCCATGTCTTCACAGGAGGCAGTCTTAATTCTCAGTCTCCGGGCTGTATTCACCTCACCTGGATAATTCACCGAG
>NW_008824810.1:475507-508164 GCF_000699105.1 Pygoscelis adeliae
TGCAGTGTTTTTGCAGCAGCAGGAGTCTGTCCCTGGCTCCCTGTCATAGGGCAGGTGCACGTCCAACTCGTGTTGGAGAAGAGGCAGAGAAGCCCATGGGAAAGATGGTAGCCAAGACCGAGTTGACAGAATAATTCCTTCAATCCCACACGTACTCCCTGCCCAGGAAGAGATGCAGCCTGGCTGCATTAATTGCGCTGCTGGCGGGAAGCACACACAGGCATTGACGATGGAGGGGATAAGAGGGACTGCAGGGTATGACCCGCCCTGAGACGGCAAGCAGCAGCGCGGCCCCTCTCACCGAAAGCTCGACGCTGTTCCTTTGCGTTACGGGTTTCAAACTGACACAAACTGTAGAAGAAATCAAAAACTTGCTTGCTTTGCTAGCATCTGATTTGCTTATTTCTCCATTCTCAGTAGTCAGCTCCATGGTAGCTAATAGCTAAAACAACCCATTTCTGGAAAAAGGGGAAACAAGAAAATTACAGGGCAGATGCAGAAGACCATGTGAAAGGAAAACACCAGATTTTCTTCTCTCAAGTAACGCGTGTATATTTAGATGCACTTACAGTGAACATGTACCAAACCACCACCCTCAATTCAAGTCAAAAATAATAAATAGTATTAGAGACTTTCTTCTGCAATGTTTGCCATTTCGGGGCAGTAGCTACCCCTGAACTTTCTTTGTACGCTTTACTTGCTGTTTCCTCGCTATAAAACTATTACTGTTAATAACCATCCCAGTGATTTCAACTGGAAGATAATTTAGACTGAACATTGCTTTGGTTTAACAGTTGAATATACATAAACGCAGTCACTTGGTTTTATTTACTCTTGATGTCTAGCTGAATAGAGCTGTGCATCAAGGGAAGCAATGGGCCTGATTCTTCATCTCTCTCTATAACCTGTTCACATCATTTCACTGCTGCAAAGTACTCGCAGATTTCAGCAGAAGGCTGACTGGAAACGGTCCACGTCACGTACCGTACCGGTTTCCATCCGAAGGGCCGGCAGCAGCGGGATGACTCCCCACAGCCTGGGGTGTCCCCAGCAGTGGTGCCACGGGAGGAGCCGCGCGGTCGGGTCCCCGCCCGCCTCCACCTTGAGAAGAGAGGGAGAGGCAGAATCGCACCTCCTGTGCCGCCGTACCAAATACGGCTCAGCTGAATTCAAGAGCTAGCCTCAATCTGTAACTCTGGATCTCACAAAAACACTCTTACTAAGAATAATTTTCCCATCACGTGTGCGGTTTTCACAGAGTGTTAACAGACCCTGCTTCGTGGCCCTACGTAACCAGCTCTTCTCCAGACGAACTTAGATGTGCCGTTCTCACTCTCTTTAGCAGAAAGGGCATAAAGTAGTGCGCTGTCAAGGCCAGTCACCGCACACAGGGATACCTGGTATTACAAAAAAATCAAGCCGGTTACAGAAGATCGCACCGACCCAGAAACTCAGTCCAGAAATCGAAAAAGAGCTTTTTCAAACAGAACCCGAAGACAACTTTGCAAGGTTAATACGGAGCCCTTAGGCTAGCAGGCGTCTTGTTTTCATTATTCTCTGCCCAGGAAGCATTTATCGCTATGAATTCATTGAAAATTTTGAAATACAGTAAACTGGAGAGAGCAGACTTGCAGGAAAACCTCTCCCTTTGCTACAATCTGTTCAGGAGAGAAAGGAAAGGATATTTGTATGCGCGTGTAGGAGAGAAAGAGGTTTGAGGCGGGGGAGTATACCCAGAGGAAATACAAATACCATTTCACAGTGGAAGTGTGAGTGCGAGAACGCGGTATCTGTATTTTATCTAATATGTGTGCAGTTTCCATCAGTGCATAAAGGAAAACTAATCCTGCTAATTTAAAACAGCTACAATGACTTGCAAAAATGTAAACAAGCTGCTATTGAAACTTCAGGGAAAATTGTTTGAAAATGGATTGCCTTTTTGACATTTAAGGCAAAGGGACAGAAGTTCTCTTACATTATCCTACCTGAAAAAAGCACTTTTCGTTACTTTTAGAACTATAACAGCATTGTTCTATTATGATGATATTTTTATTTAGCTTTTAACATCTCATGATTCTAAAATTTTGGAAAATATGTGTTAATCTCAGCAGAAGTAGAAATAATTAAGTTTGCAAACAACATCTGAGTGTGGGGCTCGGTTAGCAGCAGGTGCCGTTTCCAGCGCGGTGCCCGGCGCTCTGCCAGACCACAGGTTCCACAGGATGTGAAACCAGAGAGCTGCGATCCTGACACGTGCCCCAGGACTGGTGTGGGGAAACACAACAGATCTGTTTATGGTCGCCATTCCGCACATGCAATTACTTCAGCATTGTCTTAGCCGTGCCACGAGTTAGAAATGTTCCCAACTTGACTTTACAACCTGGCTTACAGCGAATATCATTTATCCCTGAGACATTCCTTCGCTCCAGTTTGCTTAGTTGCAGAATGAGGTCCATACCATCTCAGAGGAAGACGGAACTTCAAGGCAGATGTTGAAAGAAGTATAGCAGATGTTTAATGGAGAAACAGATTTCTGCTATAAAATGCACGCCATCAAAAGTCAATAAAACTTACAAAAGGCAAACTGTATTTAACTAAGAGGATGCAAATATCCAGGATTTAAATGCCAATCTGTAATTTGTGACTTTAACCCAAGAGACTAGCAATAGTGCCATTAGCAATGCCGTTTAATCTAAAGAAAATGGCATTTCAGGAAAGATTTCCTGTCCGTATTTTTGTGCTACACACCTTTCAGGGCAGACCTGACAACAAGCTGCATGTTGGGACTGCATCACGCAACATGAGCCCCCGCATTGCTAATCCAGCAGAGGAGTTTTACTCCTCAGCAGCCCCACCTCTTCTGGTAAATCTCACCTGCCTCTGGAACGGTTTCCTTGCATTCATTCAGCTTAGGAATTGAAATGAAAGCGGGGGGGTGGGGGCGGGGGGGGGAGGAAAAAAAAAAAAAATCAACGAGAGGCTTAGTCAATATGACTAACCTAATGCATTAGGTTGTTTCGCTCAATTACCTTTCTTTTCCATCGCTTAATTTAGATAACCATCGGGTAAAAGAGGAAAAAAATAGCTATATACAGTTAATGCAACAGAAGGTATCAACTGATTTAAGCAGCTGGCCAAAGCACTTAGCAATGCATCTATCCCTTGGTTAAATCATTCTCCTAGACCTGCATAATACATGCATGACTGGTATTTTTATCTAGAGCATTAAACCTAATGGCTGGTTAGTTGAAATACAAAACTGTTCCGAACAAATTCATGAAGTTCAGAGAGCTGGTGTAGGTCCCAGAAATACCCATCTGTCAATACATTTTAGCGGTCCCTGCAGCCTCGTACTGAAAAATCTGAAGACTCTGCATTTATAAAGGGCTGGGTACATATTGGCAGTTGCTTGGGTTTAACTATGTATTGATATAATATTCTGAAAATTAGGCGAAAATTGTTTTCGGAATCGTAGATGTAATAGCTCAGCCAACTACAGCAAACAGCTAACTATAGTTTTTTTGTGTTTTCTTTCTCTACAGGTATACCCAGTATTTCCAGTATTGGTAGTAAGTAATAAAACCAGTATTGTTTTGCATTGTCATTCAGCTTCTTGGATCTAATTTCCCAACATCCTTTTCTGTTGTAGATAACGTTTCTCTGAAAACGTGCTCTATAGTGCAGGGCCTACGTGTTGGCCTTCCTCTGTCGCATTAACGTCTAACTGTCCTACGTGGTCAGAGACAATGTCACTCCGGACCACACATCTGCCTTCAACTGCAGATTGGCTGATCGGTTCTGATCAGCAGATGAAAACTGAGTGCTATAAAACTGAGAGTTACACAGAGAATTAAGAGTCCCTTCCACAGAAAATATTTGTTGAGCATCTTTAAAAAAAAAAAGTGTTTGCTAATAACAGAGAAGTATCGGACCATTCATTTTCATGCGAGTATGTGCGTGTGTGTAAATTCGAAGAGCAAATGGAAGAGTTTATAAATGGAAGAGTTTTCATTTTTAAGGAGTAGCTTAGCAAATGCAGTGTTCCTGCTGGAATCTTTGCATTAACTCCAGCAGCCTTCGAACTGGGCTTTACTCCACAAAATAAACAGAATTGTGTTCCTTCACAAAAACCTGCTTTCCTGCATGCAATTAAAGCACCAAAATATTACACTTAAACTATAACAAAACCATTACACCGTTACGTAAAGAACTAGTATATCAATGAAATAGATGATTAATTAAATAAAACACTCGAAGGGACTAAGTGCCCAGCAGCTCAGCTGTGAGTCTTGCTGAGTTCCATGGCTGAGAAGTGCACACAGTCATGACACGTTCGCTGATTACAAACAAAGCAGGCGGGTAGAAATGGGATCCTGCTGCGGCCGACTGAAAGAATATTCCCCCCAGCCTCAGCCTTGCATAGGCATTAAACACAACTTGTGTGATGCAGGACTAACACAATGATAAAATATCGCAGTAGTAAAATGCAATTTGCCATACCTGATATCCAACTGAAAAGCTTCTAATAATTTGGGTAAAACTGCCTCGCTCCTTACGATGCAGGCTCAGGTCTGTCAATTTATAAATCAGCTCAGTTTACTTAAGCTCATGAATGGCGCTGATTTGTTAAGCTCTAGACAGCAAGTTAAATGCCATCAAAACTAGCCTCCGTGCAAACGAGAGCAGCGTTAATAGCTGAATGCCCTGGCATCTGGTTTGCAGCTTCAAATAGTGAAACAGCGTCAATGACAATAACGTGCAAATGAAAGCCCTCAATCTTAATAATGTAATTTTCCCGCTGTAGTGTCTCCTTCGGCATTTGCATGACTGCAAATGCATAGTGATAGCTGTTTTCAAAACCTCGTGTTTATACATGTATTTTATAACCAAAGAAATGGACTAAATGAAAGAGACGTTTATGTCACTGTTCTCCGGAATATTCCTGCCATTAATAACAGAAACGGGATGAATGGGAAAATAGCTCTTTGGAGTTCGGTTGTGCTGTAGTTTCGTAGTACTGTGTTGCATGGACTATATGGTCGTGTTTTCACTTCACACTCCATACAGCCTTCGTCACCACATCTACCACTTCTGAGCATCAGCAGATGTTGGCCTTTGAAAACTTAATAGGGAAACTCAAATACCTTTTAAACACTGGTGACCTGAAAGGATGCGTTGTTGACCTCTTTGTATTTTACACCGGGGTGATTAGTACAGTTTATCTATTACGAACGGAGAAAATTCTGTTTAACATTCCATAGGAAGTACGAGAGTTTCTGCAAGTCTATGCTTGATCTTTAATCTGCTGTAAATGTCTTGGAACAATATGTGGTAGAATTCAACAAATTTCTTTACCCACCTGGAAAGGATGAACCATGAGCATCTCTTCATGAGCACAAGTAAATACTGATACTCTGCTTGGTTTTTTCATGTGTTTTTTCTTAAATAGCTCAGGGGGAAAATAGTTCTACTTGCACAATGTTCTGAACATCTTTCCAATAAGATAGAAATAGCAGAATTATCGTTAAACGAGGATAGAACCCATAAATTTATCCTGGTGTCTAAGAGAATTTAACAGAAGTACAATTAACACATAAAAACAAACAAGATTAATTAGTTGTGGCTGCTTTAATGGATTCTGCATGATTTCTTCTTTTGTCTATGCTAATACAATGTTTGTGTTCATATCGGCAGAGTTTTTCCCCATCTGGGGACAGGGAGTTACTCTCAGGAGATACAGTTTGGGGTTTATTTTGCCTGGCAGCACACACTAACGGGGCAAGGAGGAGGGGGGTATTGGCTTTTGTGTGCTTCGAGCTTTTCCTAGTGTATAAGGAGGATATAATAAGGTTGGGGCGGGGGGTTATGAAGACTGAACTGCCAGCATACAAAGAAGATGCCGCTGCAAGCGAGGTTCATTTAACACTTTTAAGACCGCTTTCGCAAGCAAAGAAAAATAAAATATATTTACCTCTGTGCACATATATGTATCATTCTCTATTCCTTTTTTTCCTCAAAGGATCTTGTATTAAAGCAGCTCATCTTAAAGTTTGAACACAAAGAAAGAGTGGTCATTAAGTAAACATCCTTTCTGATCATCAAGAAGAAAAAAAAATTTTTAAAAAATCAGAGCTTTCCCATTAAGGTCATTTGTACCTGCTGTTGTCTATCAGTTGAATAATAGGTTCTCTGGTCATTTCCAGCATTCTTGATTCCAACGCTGGCCCTTTCAGCATTTTTCAGCCATGTCTGGAAAAATACTGGTGAAAGTGGTAGCAATTAATGAGTCCCAAAACCATTTCGTAATTTTAAGCAATGCTTATATACAGTATGTAAATATTCTGAAAACTACATGATTTTCCTTGCTAAAATAATGGCTGTACAATTTTACATAGACCAGTGCATCAAAATGTTCGTTATTGTGACCAAATAGCAAAGTTACTAATCTGTACATGTATGCCTTCAAAAAGTTGACTCCTCTGAACTGTAGCTTCTATCTTTATTCCTGTAAAGCACAACTCCACTAATTATGCTAATCAGTTTGTTATAAAGGGTATAATTGGATACAGGATAGGACAGCCATGATGTGCAAATAGCTCTGTGTGGGTGATTATCACCTTAAAGCCTGCTGGTGGCAGATGAGTCAGAGTTTAGAGACAGAGCGTGCACCCAAGAGCAGGATGCAATCGTGATAATCAAATGGTATGTTCTGCTTTGTTCTCTATGTTTTTGTTCTTCTTTATAGCCAATTTCAAATTAAGAGAACAACTTTTTTTTTTTTTAATGATAACGAATGCAAGACACACAAGTGAAAAACAAGACTGAATGGGCACTCTTTTATTTTATTGTTTTCTTAACCTTGAAAGATCTAGTAGGTATTTTTCTGGAACTCAAATAGTGTCAGGATGAGTGTAGCTTTATTTGTTTTACTTATTTGTTATGAAATTTTAATGTGGCAAATTAAAAGGTTGTGAGAGCAAATACTAGCAGATTTTTTTTTTCTTTTTTGTAACAACACAAAGTATTTTGGACTTCATTTTGCCCCCTTGCGGTGACCGAGAAGTTCTCATTAAATTTACAGCCATGGGATCAAAGCCGTTGCAATGCCAAGCTCTGGACTAGAGTCTATACACAACACCCACACGTGTCGGTAGGATATAAACATGCATAACTAGGTCGTACATTACTTCTCTATTATTATTTGAGGTCAAGTTTTACAGAGAGCACTGTACTGTTGAGAGACCATTAAGATGTTTATTTCCTTAGAACGTTTAAATATTGTCTTCAGACTATGTATTATTTTGGACATACTAGCAAAATGTTCTCATTTCAATTCAATTTTATCCAAGTCTGACTTTTTAATAAATAATACTGTTAATCAGGCTCCTAGTCTAAGGCAATCACCTTATCTAAGTAACTGATTATAATATCGAGCCAGTAACAGTACTTGTTTTCCCTCCTTTACTTTAATACTTTGAAGCGCTCAGAATTTTTCACTTTAACAATTAGATTTTCCATTATATTAAAACATTACTGGGCTGAAAGAAAGTACTGATAGCCTACGTGGTATAATGCACTCATTTGAACCCTGGATCTGAAAGAAATTTAACATTCCAAAGAAAAGACATTGCGAGTAGTTTATTTACCTGGTAGGATTCATAACAAAGCCGGTTTTCTTCCGTACAGCTAGGATTTGACCCGTGAAGATCAGTAAGCAGAGCGCCTGCGCTGACCCCGGCGCTGAGCAGAAACCGTCTCTTTGCGGAGTGATTTCTAGTGCAGGGCCAGAAACGACCAGCGCTGCTCCGGGGAGCACCGACTGGTTGTTGGGGGGGGACTTGGGGGAGCCTTTGTTTCAGATTTTGCTTTGCCAGATCCACCAATTTGAACAGATAGGAAGAGCCATTCTCACCAGTCTAGTAGGCATGGCCGCTTACAGCTTAGTGTTGTTTCTCATTCTTCATCCCACTTTACCTTCATCATCTTGGGTTAGTTAAAAACAGCGTATCAGTCAAATTGTCTTTTCAGCGCCTTTTTATTTGCTGTAATATGTGGAAAATTACTTAGCTCGCAGTTGTGTTTGTTTTAACCATTAATAAACAATCAAGTGATAGTACACCGTAGAAAATAAGATACCAACATTTCAATATGTACCGTGGTACCTGTGCAAAACATCTGGCACTTGCAATATGCAAGTTCAGCTACAGTTACTCAGGGAAGTTTGTAGAGAGCAGACACGATCCATGAAGATATTTAAAAATCTAATTATCTATAAAGCTTGGGGAGCCATTGCTAGGAAAAAACGCACTTCTATATTTTACCCTCCTCTCTTTTCCTTTCTGTCCCTTAGACGTGTAATCAGTTTATTTCATAGAGTGTAAGGGAAGAATGAGGTTTCCAAATCAGCATTCTGATTTTTAAAAAAAGATCTTGATTTACTGTTCTTCATCAGTTGTGAATTACTGTACAATAATCCCAGTCGACCAGCCAATTTCAGCATCTTTGTAGGAAAAAGCAGAATCAATCAAAATAAAAAGGAACAACCCCGCAAACTATCAATAGAATAATTTACTTTTTTTGTCACGAGACAGTACCTAAATATTTCCTTCCAAAAATACTTGAATTCATTGTGCACTTTTGCAAATATTTTAGTGGGAATACTTACAATTGAAGAATACTCCTTCAGACCTCATTAGTTTGAGAATTGGCCAACACATTTGTTAAAATCAATGGATTTTTTTTTTCCTGATATCTAAAGTTTCCAGAGCTGGATCATTGGATTTTTTTTTTTTTTTAAAGCCTCTAAAAAGATCACTTTCTTTTACTCTAAGACAACAAGTGGACACGTAAAGGACTAACGGCGTTTCAATTCTTCAACAGTTATAAAAGCTGTTATGGCTGAGGAGCTGCCATAAAACAACCACATCTTCACATTTATGCAGAATTCCCCTTTCTTCAAAGGAACAGGTATGAAACTTCCTACATTGCTCCAAAAAAGATTGCCTAACAGCGGCCAAGTATTTTTTTTTTAAACTTAATAAAATAAAGGGGTGGGTTTTTTTAAAGAAGTTTTTCAGCATTTCTTCCCTGTTGACGAGTTAGATTTTGCGGTGTTACGAAAGTGCTGAAAGGCAAATTTTACGTGAGGTAGGTTACCGTGACCTCAGACAGACCTAATGAGCTAGAAACGCTGTAATAATGATAGTGTGGTCTTTGCAGTAAGTGATGGAATATGATCTGAGCTAAACACACCCAATTATTCCAGCGGTTACTAAATCTGCCGTTGATTTCAGTGAGCATTATTTTTTATTATTCCTAATTTTTTGTCTAATGTTAACAACTAAACCCACTGTCGTACGTGTAACTCCACTGTGCTCAGCAGACGTCTACATTTTGGAATAGACGTTTACTCTCAACTACTCATGCTTTAAAACAGGCAGTGGCAAGGCCAGTTTTCTATGACTGGAAGCGCGGACTTCTGCTAGAAGCATTAAGCTTACACTGACAATTTTTTTAATGCTTTTTTGTGTTTTAAACAGAAGTTGAAGGAAAGTTAAAAAACATCTTAATCAGAGTCTCTCACGAAACTCCTTATCGTTATTATAAATTAAATAAGTAATGATAGTTGTCAACACAAGTGCTCCCTGTCTGCCGTGAGAGCGAGCATTATTTAAGACTTACTGATTTATTACTAGTAATTTTCAGCACATGCATTGTTTGTGGACCGGGTCAGCAGAAGCAGTTTAGGAGATGAAAATACGCTGGTCTGCCGCAGAGCGCAGATGCCCAGGCAGCAACGTAGTCTTCCTATGCTCCATCACCTGCGCTCTTCATCCCTGAGGAAGGATAGCCCCCCTCAGTGGGAATACATTTTAATTTTACTGCCAGCTCAGTACTTTGTTGGAGTGAGAAACCAACAAAGTGCTGATTAATTTCTGCCAGCGTCACGACGGGTTTTTTTTCATGTGCAGCTCTCTGGTTGGAATCGGGCTGAGACTACCCGTTCGTTTCCAGTGCTCCCCCAGTCTGAAACCATGATGTCGCCCATGGTGCAGACTGCAGTGCCAGGGAATAGCTGAGACAGATTTTCTTCGTTTAATAGCATAGGTAATTCTGATACCGTATATCCAAAAAAAGAATTGGGAGGGGAAAAAAAGGAAATGATCATACACCTAATAAATACCATGCAATCAGTTTCTCCTTACTTCATGAAAGTAAGATTTTTTTTCCAATAGTTATTTTCTGCATATAATTGGTTTTGGAACAATAGTAACTAAAAATGCAGAAATTTCCAATGCAAATTTAAAATGTCATATCTGATTTTCTGCTCAGTTGTATAGCTCGCATGCCTCTACCCTTTAAGGTGCCTACAGTAGCTTCACTTTTAAATAACAACACTAAAATGTACTTTTAGAAACTCTTTTTCACATTTCTGTAGCCTTGTTTGCCCAGAATAACTGTCATAGAATATATTAGAGTAGATTTATATATCTTCTAGAATACCTACACCAAAATTCATTAATTACTCTGGCAAATAATGACTTTAATTACAGAATACAGTGTCCATACGTGGAACTGTTCTGGAAAAGCTTGGTTTACCTAGTCAACTTCTCTATAAATAATACCCTTAGTGGTAATCACTGAGGACTAGAAATATTTTCACAAGTTGCTATAAAAGAATAACTAGCTGCTAAATGAATCTTCCCAGTGCCTGTTCAAAGGATGACTCAACTGCTCCAATATACTTGTGGGAATGACAGTCAATATTCCTTGACTTGGAGGTCTCACATACCTTTTTAGATAAAGCATTTAAAGTTGTCTCCATTAAAAAAAAAACCACCAACCAGAAAATTTCAAAGCTAAGAAGGTCTTTATCAAGAAACCTGTAATCTTGGTGATAATTCATTCCATGAATAAGGATATAAGAAAAAAATACTATCTTTACCAAAGATTTAAAAAAAAAAAAAAAAAAAGCACTTAATAGAAGCATTAAGTCCCCGGGAGCATTAACCACATTACCAAGCAGCCCAGAGACACTGAAGGCAGCGGCTGGTCTCAGCTGGATGTGACCCTGAACAACCTCATCTAACTTTGAAGTTGACCCTGCTATGAGCAAAGGGTGGAACGAACGCCCTCCAGAAGTCCCTTCTAAGATGGTTGCAATTATCACTAATCACTAGTAATAATCACTAGTAATAATATTTAATTGGTAATCTTCAGGCACCGTAAATATGCTCTTTATTGTTTTGGATGCCCATTAAGAAATTCAGCTCAATGTAATTAATTTAAAGGGTCAGGGAATTTTTAATCATTTTGCAGTAAGTCACAACCTCCATTTTAAGTAAGTTTGCTAAAATGAGCACAGATCTATGGCATTTATAGGATTACTAAAAATCTGTAACACTGATTTTTCTGTCATACAAGTAATCATTTTATTTGGACAAGACAAGAGATTACTTGGGGAAATCATCATCAGAGTAAGATTTTATATTAAATATTACTGATTATATGAATCAGATTATATAAAATATCTGATTTCCTATATAGGACTTACAGTTTATTAAATAACAGGTATTCCAGAGGGTTAGTCCTAAGGCATTACAAAGCTTTGACGCTATTACTTTTACTTCTGGTAATACCTAGGCCATTTCAATTGAAGACCATTATGCATGTGAATTTTTGGAACAGGTGTGCTACACAGGATTCAACAACAGAAGTAGGATATTGGAAGCTCCGGTCTGAAATGTTACGGGTTTTCTGCAACAACCCTGATGTTGCACAATGGCTAAAAGAGAAAAAGGCTCAGGGGACAGCAGGACAATGCAGTCAATAAAGATTGCTTTTCCTTTTTTAGCTCCTGATTTTTAGACGTATTCTCTAACGTCCAGTCCCTTTAAAATCTTTAGGTCAAGCCTAAGTGTTCCTAAAACTACCAGAACTTTAACAGTGAATTAACTGTGCGAGTAATTTGCCAGTGTGTGCTTGAAACTTCTTTAACATAACCAGTCAGTCGGTGTTTCAGGAGGAGGAGGAGGAGGAAGGTGGTGTCTCAGGTGCATGGAATTACAGTCTTTCAGTGGGCTGGGGTTATCGTGCCACCTCAGTAAGTACGGCTTTTAGGTACCTTGTGTCATACACTCTGACTATTGTGGTTGCACTTCCTATGTGTGTGAATTGGTGGATCTGAGCAGTAGAGGCAGGTTATTTTTGATCAATGCAGAGACTGTTTGAGAATCTACCAAACTGACTCAGTTTGTCTTTCTTCCGTGTTCTTGATTGATAAGGAAAAAGCACAAAAATGCAAGAATATGATGTAATGATATGGTTATATCACAACTTGACTGATTCAATTGCAGAAGACTACCTAACAGTAAATGGCACAGTGCAGGTCATCATCCTTTCCTTGAATTGTTCTCTATGTGGGGGGACTTTTGGGACAGCCATCCCCCCCAGCCGATTTCTCTTCACCCTTGACAAATGGGTCAGAAGATACTATGGAAAAAAAATCATGTCCTCCTTCCACATCAGATGTTTGAAGCCCCAGTCTTTTTGTCGTAGCATCCCTGCAGGTCTTCCGCTAAGGTGGACGTAACAGTGAAACACACCTTCTTCCAAAAGACCTATAAGCCTAGACCCCTAACACCAACCAGGTTGTGACAACTGCAATATACTCACTACCCAACTGAGTTCCTTGTAGGTAGAAATGAAGAAATAGCTCTCTCCCCACTAATAATCACCGCTGCGTAGGCTGATGTGACCATTAAGGAAAATTCTGTTCAGCTCAGAAAGGACACAACCACTGCAGTAATCATAGAAGATGATAAAAATGTGGTCCAAATCTGATGTTGAAACCTAGGCAGATGAAAACAGAGTAAAGATTATAACAGAAAAACAGGGAGAGTATAAATACCATTTCCCGGATCAGGGCCCAAAGAAAAGCTTTCTTTCCTCCTCCCACAATCCCATACTCTCAGCTCCAACACCGAGCACCATTCTGCTAAGGATTATCACTCCCCACTACCCCAGCCCCAAAGCACGTTGACCAAAGGAGATGAAGCTCTAAAGAGACATAGCTAATTCTCTCACTGAGAGACGAAATGCTTCTACATGTAGGTAACACATTATGTAGGGCCTTTAAGAAATGTAGATATTTAATGTTCTTCCCAAAAAAATCAAGCTGTAAAATATAGCAGTAGAGGTGATAGGAAATAGATACAACACACAAAAGTGTGAGGGCAAAAGAAAAGGCCCACTCTACTGGTAAATATATTTCTTCTGATAACAGAAATATAATTCACTCAAAAGGCCCTAAAACAGGATGTTACGGTAAGATATTTGTCTTTGGTAAGAAATCCCTATTTGTCTGATACTGTCATTTTATCTCTACAGAGCAGATTTAACAGAATATGTTCCTGTTTTGTTCCTGGTGTTAGAATCACATATATTGCTCTAGGATATCTTCTCATCGAGAAAAATTCTATTTTAAACCACGGAAGATAAATTGTTATGCACAGTATTTTATGTCCATTTGGTGTTTTGGGAATCATCAATTGCTTGTTTTCTTGTTCACTGTGGAGTCATGTACTGTTCAAGTGCAACCTAGACTAGTCCAGTAATGGATGTTTGTAATCTCTGTCTTTGTCCATATGCTTGCCTGTTTAGAACAATATCACAGATGTAAATAACAAAACCTGATTTTTCCTGATGCATGCAGATCCTCCAAAGTTTGATAGGATATGGCCGAATATTTCTTCCCTTGAGGTTTCTAAACCAAACCAAGGTAGGATGCTGTAAAATTCCTAGTGGTCTAAAATTACTGACATTGCTTTCAAGGAGTCCCACATGGTGGCAAAAGTAGTAACAATGATAATCCAACTCGTTTTCTTCTGGTGCTAAGTAATGCTGTCCTGTGAGAAAACACGCCTAACCTGAAAAGTCTTCCAACACTCAGATTATGCACATCATCACCGCAAAAAGTCTGGAAAAGTAGACGCGCAGGTTATAAGTACTGATATACAGAAAGCCCTAGATAACGTTGGACTTGTTTAGACAGCAGTCTATATTTGGAGTAAGTTTTGAGATTCTTGAGTGAGAAAGGTTGTCATTGTCTACATCGAACCCATTTTTAATGTCTTGTTTCCACTTTGTTTTCCCAAGTGAGCCGAGAGGCATTCTCAGCTTGCGTGCCATCCACAATACAAACAAGTTCTCTGCAGGGATAGACTCGTAGTGTTCTGCAGTTTGAGTGCCACACAAAAAATTGCTCACAGATTGTGGCATGACCGTTAGCACTGAAAGAGACAGAACAACTTTTTAACATGACTAATAAAAGTAAGATTCTTTGTTATTTGAAGTTGTATTCAGCTTTACTTCACATTTCAAAATGATTGTTCTTTATAAAAAATAACATCCTTTTGTTCTCCTTATTTACTGGCCTTTGCTCCCAAAAAAAATCCCTGCAGAAATCTGGCCTGTGGCTTGCTTTGACTGTTCAAAGGGTGACCTTTCTGTGCTGTAACACATACAGATGGAGAATAAAATTAATGAAAAGGTGATCTAGAAAATAGCTACTAAACTGAACAAGATGTATTGGGAATCTGTTGGGGAATTACATTGGAAGGGCTGTAGTTAAACCCATTGATCACAATGGCCAAATCAAAACATACACACATACGTAGAAAGTCTCCCACGTTATACGTGCAAGTTTCTATGTGCCTAACAAAATAGAAAATACTAATTGATCTGTGCTCTCTATAAGGATTAGCAATGTACTTTAGTTTGCATTATTCACATATATGTTAAATTAAATATCCCTGATGAAGTGATACTTAGCATTCCAATAACTTCATTTAGTCCATGTTATATTTCCCAAGCTTTTGCATGTGTTCCTTAAACAAACAAGAAAAAAACCCAGATTCATCTCTGCTCCTCTGCTCTCTGTAAGGATTAGCCTACATTATTCACAGGAATTTTAAATCAAAACATTCCCAGTGAAATGATAGTCAGCATTTCTAATGGATTTCATAGCTTAATTATACCGCTTGTGATCCAAGACTTAACTTCGTTGCAAAATACATCTTGAACAGCACAAAATTATTCTGTGTTTCTTCCCCAAAAATAAGAGTTTTAGTAGATTTAGTTTTGATGTTTTGTTAGGGAGCACAAAACACAAAAACTTAAAAGCATTTCTATTCAGATTATGTGTTTGCAGCATATTGTTACAGCGTTTAACATTATTGTAGATTAAATACTTCAGTCAAGGATAGCGTATGAAGAGAATAATTACAGGAATCTGCCCATACCTAGTATTATTTGATTGTGTTTTCTTTGTTTATGCTATCAGGCCAGAATAAATATGCACGTAAATTTAATAAAACCCTTTGCAGACCACTCTGGTTACCATATAGTCATTGGTCATGGATTGGGAGAAACCATCAGATAACCTCTAACTCAAAACTGCCGAAGTATGTAGAGGTGAATTACATTCCCTTTCTTTCTCTTGGATATTACAGCTCAAATGATTCAGTAGTTGATAGTATAGAACTCATTTTCCCTAACTTTCACCCTTTCCTTAGAAAAGAATAACCATTGTTAAAGTTAATTGAAAAGTTAGAAAATAAGGAAGTTTGTTTTAATCTTTTGATTTGTTCCTATATGATACCTTCTCTAATTTACTGTTCATTTTATTACCTATCCAGTCGCTCCCAAATTAGCTATGTCAACTGTTTCTTCTGTTCAAGTTGCAAACCACAAGAGAGGTAGGAATTCTTGGATTCATACAGTGATTCCATAGTGCCCTGTGTTGTGAAAACATTACACTGTATGAATCTGGAATATCTGTGAAGCGTACCCATCAGCTTACTGGTGAGGCATCTTCATTGACAACAAGAGAAGCATTAAGTCGCATAAACATAAGCCATACAAAGAAAATAATAAATGTGCTGCTTAGGCAGTCGCTGCTGGCATATAAAGTGACGTGGCATTTGTTTTTAAAGGAGTTAAATGTACAAATGTGACCATTCAGACTGTTGCCTAGAAAGCAAATGTTTGCTAGAGTCTTGTTTTCCTCACTGATGTGCATAAATTGTAAAAGAGGATACATAAGCAGATTAGTTGAGGGCAAACAATACATTAAATGTCATCGTCCATATCCTCAAGAAGTATCTGTAAATGCCATGGAGTGTAATGCATAGTTATGTCTTTTAATGCATTGTAAGTGTGCCTTACATCTTCATTTTATTGTAACAGTGTGCAAATTCGGAGTGTAGGCATTACATTTTGAGCTGATGTTTCAGTGTTTTATCAAAACAATGGAATTATACGGGCATAACGGAGGACGCCAATATTCGCTCTGACTTACAGGCAGCCTGTTTCATTTGCATATCTGTCATTCACAGTCTGAACCCTGAGATCTTCTCATTGTTCTTCCTCATCAATTTATCTGTAAAGAGTATGTATAAAGATGTTTTGTCTTTCTGTAGCTATTGTGGATATCTCGTTATTCATGAAATACATGTTAACAGGGAATAGGGATATTAACAAATGTTTGAACTTAGTGTGACCCATTCAATGAGATCATGATAACGAGCCGTACTGTTTGTTATGAAGCAGGTCATTTCCAAGGTTACAATGAAATCTCCTTTGTTTGCCTTTTGTTAGTGCATAGAGGAGGAACACAGAGTTACTGGAAAAAGAAAAAGAAAAAACATTTTAATGGTTTCTGAATGCACTTTTCTTGAAATACTTTTTGTGCTTTTAATTAGGAAATGACACTGATAGCTGTCTCCTGCATTACCTGCCTCAGTTTAAAATTACGCTTCCCTTCCATGCGTGTTTACCACTGTTTCATGTGATGATGTTTCACTGGTCGCAGCTGAAGCTCCAGCTGAACCTTGTCCCCACAGCACAATAGTATGTCATCTCAAAGACGTAAATGCGTAGCATTATAATGGGGGAAAAAAGTATTCCATTTATAGAAACAAAACAATTAAACAATCAACTTCTTTATGAGCCTCCTTCAACGGGTAATTTTATCATGCTTTCTACAACAGGATCAAGATTGTTGCAATAGAATCATTGTGTTGGAAATAGTCTTTAAAGGCTCATACAGTCAATCCTTCTGTGAGCTGGCAAAGGATTTGACAATTCCTGAATCATCCAAAGACAATTATCAAATCTAACGTGGCTTCCTCTTCTCCCTTTTCCCTTCACATTAAACCTATCTAGCTATCTTTACCTCTCCTCTGAGGTTTTATTTTCCAAACCATTTACTCCTTATTGTTATTCTGCTTTAAACTGTCTCCAGTTTATCTGTGTCTTTTCTGACATGTGGTACTCAGAACTGAAAGCAGCATTCTCTAGCGCTGTAAGCTCACGTCATTTCATTGTTGAAATGAAAAGGTAAACCATTTGCAGCCTGATTTTGATACTTTCCCCCATCTCTTTCAGCGATTGCATAGCTTTGCCAGTGCATGAAAGTGGTTGGGCTGCTAGCCGGAGACATGTGCCTGAAAGACCTTAAGCTGTGCTTCTGACAAGTCCAATGAGCAGGCTTGGTGTGCTGGTTAAGGTGAACCACATAAGCTAGAAAGGCCATACAGCATTGACAGGTATTAGCTTCCCGGCTGGCATGATGCTGAATGCAGTTCTACATGTTATGTTTGACTGGTTTAGGGTAGCACCTCATGTAGCCAGTGGAGAAAATAATTCCATTTCAATCATATGAGGACCCTTTACATAGCTTTTGTTATAAACACAGAGGGATGTAAAAATGATTCACTGATCAGGCCAACAGCAGTAAGCAAAATAAGTTCTTATTATTGCATTAGCAAAATGGGAGGAGGGCGGCAAAAATTAGCAAAAAATTGATTTAATCGTTACTTGCCATGCCTTTTTTTCTTCCTTGGCGCCATTGCTAATCTTTGACATTAGACTGTTTTTGAGTTAACTGGGCGTTTTCCTATACCATGTAGCATTTACCAGTCTGATGATCAAGATGCCTAGAGCTTTCCTGTATCTTAGTATAAGTTAGCTTGGAGACAAGGGCTTTCTTTCACACAGCACAGTTGTTACAGAAGAGCAGTACCCATAAGAATGCAACCATGTATAAGAATTGGTCTCATTGTCTACCTTTAAAGTTGGTGAGCCACATCTGAACTTGGGTGGTCCTTCTGCGTAGTTTGATATACAGACATGCTCCTAAACGTAAGTCCTTCGTAATTATTAGATGTTTCTTCAGTCCAAATCATAACTTGGAGCAAGCCTTACTTTATGTACAGCTTTGTTTCCTGTGCTTTTGTAACGGCTAATTATGTGTGGTAGTAATATTATTGAAGGTCGCATCACAGTTTCAGAGTGGAAGTAGTGCAGTCATTCATTCACAGAATATTCTCAATTTCTTTCTGCTACTTTAAACACAAAACATGATGTAGCATAGTCTGATTTACTGGCACTTCTTTATAGTCTGCATATTTTTGAAACATAAAAAGGTAGCATTCTGCTGCCCATTACTGATTTGAAAAACAAGGTAAATTATTTCCTCTAAATTCACCTGCAGTACGTTTAAGTTTAGCCACAAGTCTGACAAACATACCAGTATGGGGTGCTGCGGGGTGGCTGGCTGAGATGCTGAATCATACTGACCAGCTGCGAAAGGCAACAAACATTAACACTTTTTTCCTCCCCCCTCAACGTCAAGTGGTAACACACTGAGACTGATTCACCAAATGTTTCACTGTACTCCAGCAGTTACAGGCATCGGAATTATCAGATTGGCGTGAACCACAAAACATCGGTTTAGCAGTATAACATTGAAGAGAACAAGAATGCATCTGTGTTAACTAAATGTGTATATGTAAATGGAATTAATGTTTCCTGGCAGCAGAAAGGCAGCTCTCAACATTGAAACATATGTTGTGCTAAGCGTTGTACAGTATAAGAAAAGACGCTATCTATTTACAGTCCCCTACATCAGACAACAGCCAAAGAAATACGTATGTATTAGCTGTGCACAACATACTCATAAACACGTACTGGTATTGCTGTTTCTTCATAAAAATACAGACAGGCACAGATACTGTATCTGACGCCCTATGCCGACAATCGGTGGGCTCATTAGGTGCCCCAGCATAATCGGCAGCATACCATAGGAAAGGCAGCAGAGGGGACTTGGCCCTGTCACGTATGGAAACATTTTACACCCTCTGCTACAGCTTTATCTAATCCCAGGCAACGTTAACTTCAAGACCTTGAAGCCCTTCCAAGTCGCTGCATCCAGTACTCCGTTACTGCAGGAAACACACCATAATCTCTTTCACCAGTTAATAAACTACATCTCTAAAGCATCAGTGGTTTTGCTACAAATTGGAAGAGTGTTCGAGAACCTCAGTGCCCTAAAGGCTAGATACCATCTAATTTCCAGCTGAGATTTCTCAACGGCGGGTTAACACCCATTTGTTCTTGTGCCGGTGTTGTCTGTTAGCGCAGATACTCACTTAGGATGGCAGAAGGCTATCTCCTGGATGTATTTATAGCCCGGTGATATCCCTTGTCTTCAGTTTCCTGGACTAAACAAGCCAAATTATCCTAGTCTTCACTCCTTAAATAGGCTCTCTACTTCTCTGATCCTCCTGATAACCTTTCCTGCATTCATCCTGGGCTCATAATCTCAGAGTTGAGTGATCAGACTTAGACAAGCTTTCTACACAAAGCTCAAGACCTTGAAGCCCTTCCAAGTCGCTGCATCCAGTACTCCGTTACTGCAGGAAACACACCATAATCTCTTTCACCAGTTAATAAACTACATCTCTAAAGCATCAGTGGTTTTGCTACAAATTGGAAGAGTGTTCGAGAACCTCAGTGCCCTAAAGGCTAGATACCATCTCCTAATTTCCAGCTGAGATTTCTCAACGGCGGGTTAACACCCATTTGTTCTTGTGCCGGTGTTGTCTGTTAGTGCAGATACTCACTTAGGATGGCAGAAGGCTATCTCCTGGATGTATTTATAGCCCGGTGATATCCCTTGTCTTCAGTTTCCTGGACTAAACAAGCCAAATTATCCTAGTCTTCACTCCTTAAATAGGCTCTCTACTTCTCTGATCCTCCTGATAACCTTTCCTGCATTCATCCTGGGCTCATAATCTCAGAGTTGAGTGATCAGACTTAGACAAGCTTTCTACACAAAGCATAGCTGTGCCTTCTAGAATGATATTGATACATTTCTAATTTCTACTTCTTTCCGCATAAAACCAAGCATTGCTTGTGATTAAAGACTAAAAGGCGCTAGCATTCTATGCTTAATGAAGGGGTTTTTAAAAAGCGGCTGTCATGCCAGCTGCATTTCAGATGGCTGCAGTAAGCGTGCTTTCTATTCAGTACACATTTCAGAATTTTCATGATCTTTTCTGGCCCAATTGTTTTTCATCTCAGAATATAAACAATGGGTTAATGCTTACCTCAGAAGCACAGTAGAAGCAGCTCTTAAATAACACCTCTCTCCTTTCCTTTTCTTCTCTGTTAATTGTTTTAGGAGGTGCTGGCCAAAATTGTCAAACTAGAGATTTGTTTGGTCTTGAAATAAAATAGTCTGGTTCCCAAGGTGCCTACCAGTTACAGTACCCCAAGTACGGCAGTATTTTTGAATACTCACCATTTATGTCAGAACAAAGCTTTTATTTTACTTACAGTTGCGCATTTAGGCATGATGAAGCCCGACAATTTTTGTCCACTGTATTTAATATTTTTAATATGAGGAAGTTTTTCCCATGTCTTGATTTATACTCATCTCAAATGTGCAAAAAGATGTGCATTTCTGTCAGCGGAAACTGAGCCTCCAGTAACCCTGAAAGGTTTACAACTGCAAATGCTTCAGTTCCATCAGGTCCGCCACCAACAGCCAACCTGCGACGTCATGCCATGGTCGTCGGGTCACGCTAGCCTGCCTGAAACAAACTTCGCTTTCATTGCAGATAAACATCTGCTGTTGTCCATGTTACATTGATTAACATGTATGTGCCATTCATTCATACTTCTATTCATGGTTCATTTTTACTAAGCATGTAATGTGCTATTACTCTGCTGCTGTATACATTTTGTATACATTTCTGTTCTTCCTTGAAAGACTGCGAATGCTTCGGGCACTCCAACCGGTGCAGTTACATCGAGCTGCTCAATACGGTCATTTGCGTGAGCTGTAAGCACAACACTAGAGGTCAGCACTGTGAGTTATGCAGGCTGGGCTACTTCAGAAATGCTTCTGCAGAGCTGGACGATGAAAATGTGTGCATAGGTCAGTCCCGGGATAACTGCGGCTTTTCTTCTGTGCCTTTTCCGCTACTGGCAGCTGCTAGGGACCACTGCTGCTTACTTGCCAGTTGAGCCAGAATGAGCTTTTTCAATGGATAAGAACATCTGTGTAGACTTTTCACCTCATTGCCGTTGCCCCTGTAGCCCCAAGGAGGTATTTTGAATCCGTAGATGACGATGAACCTCCCTGGCTAAGGTCCTGGGAAGACCCTCCTAGGAAGCCCCTGAGAAACTGTGCTGTCCTTCTGCAGGAGGGAGCCACACTGGAGCTGCGCATGTGAAAACTGAAGGGTTGAGTCATAAATACCTGTTCCTGGTCTAACTTTCGGAATTATTAGTACAGACTCTTGAATACTTGCCTGGAGACCTACAAAAGTTGCCAGCTGCATCAAAAGGACACGGGGAGTGGTGTTTATAAACCCCTTTTATTCACTTAAATTTCATAAAAACTTGTTGCAGCTAATTCTGCTCCCAGGCACAGGGCTGTAAATGCAGCGTTACCTCCCCTCTCCTTAGAGGGGAGACTGAAATTGTGCCCATGTGGTTAGGAGCAGAATTTGTCAAATCCGTTTGACATGATGTCTACTTAGAAAAGGGATTCCTAGGCGAAAACGGTGCTTTAGACCTAGCACCTGCTATAAATATCCAAAATGCAGAAGTAAAGAAAATGCTAGAACGTAATTTAAAAAGCATATCAGGAAAAAACATAAGGTCTTTATCACACTAGAAGAATATGCATTGTTCTCATGTCACCACAGACAGTATATAGCAAAAGTTAGGACACTTTCAGCGAAGATTGAAGGTAGTCAATAAAGGAAGCCTCATACGATGGCCGGCAGTTAACAGGTAGCCACAAAAGGCGCTGTTCTACTAACAAACAGAGGTGGAGAATTTATTATATAATGTTTCTTATAGACATAAGCATCGGTAGAACCTGTTCTGGATTTTCACTGTGATTTTTTTTTTTTCTTTCCATTTTCCAGGAAGCAAAAAGAATGAGTAGTTGTAAGATTTTTTCATGCCAAAATAGACTACGGGTGTCTAAATTGTATTTTAATATTCTTTATAATCCATTGCCGAGATTCAAGCCAGAAGCTGTTTAGGTTGCTATTATTTGTTTCAGTCTGCAGCTTGACAGATTTACATTTTATTTTGTGATAAACACCCAGATCCATCCACGCACTGCATTTCACGTGTCCTTCTTTTAACTTTGCTTGGCAACACATTCAGAAAATGCATGATCTCCTTTGACATTAATTAGTCTGAGCTAGTAAGAACTTTAGTAGGCAAGTCATGATTTTGTATGACTGTGCTGAGGAGATTAACCCAACCAAATGTTCTTGGAAAAGACCCGCTGTCCCTCATATTTGTTTGATATAGATGACGGACACCATCGGTATGACTTCAGGGCTGTATAATTTCAGCTGCCTAAATAGGCCTAAATTACTCTGTTTGGGATTTTTCATCAGCTCATTCAGTAAATTGTTTTCCCACGTACGCTGAAATGCTAAGACAGCAGCTGTAGCTACGTGAGACAAGGAAGTTAATACACCAGGAGTCAAAAATAAGTAAATTTTAAATTAATTTGCAAGTGATGTATTTAGAATGTCTTAGTAAAACAACTGTGCACTTCGAAATTGCCCAGGCTCTGCAGAAATAAAATTTAAAAACCTTTCATTTAACAGGAGTCTTAAAAAAAAAGGCCAACAAAAAAAAGGCAATGTGAGGTATTTGGTGACTTTCCCACCTTAATGCAAGCAGAATTCTCTTGGGCTCCCATGAGAATCGTTCCATGTGAGATGACTATAGGATCAAACCCTGGTTTGCTACATATTAGGTAATTTGTTTTAAATAAATAATATTCTTGTTGGACTAAGACAGTTTTCAGGGTCATAGTGATCATACTGCATACAAAATGTATGTATCCTAGCTGATTTGCCAACTTAAGACGAATTTCATGCTACTTCTTGTTTAAAGTCAGTGAAGTGAAGCAGATACCTAAGCACTTTTCAGAAAACACAGAAGTTTGTGCTTAAAGTGCTTAGGACCTGGGGCTCCCAAGATTTAATCCTGCAAAGCGTAGAGTATTTTCACCTCTGAGAGAGGTTGATGGATTCACCATCCTTCTAGGTCAAGCACAAAGAGTCTTGCTCTATTGGAAACGCTCATTTCTCTTCTCTCTGAGTTTAAAAGCAGTGTTTGGGGGTTTAAGTATGAGTGGAATATTGGCATGAACATTTTAATACGCAGATTTCCAGTGACCTGTGCAAGTCTTATTCCCGTATGAAAGTCTCATTTTTCCAGGCTAATTCTTTCCTCTTCAGCCATATATGTAGAAAAGTAAAAAATGTTTGGATAAGCTAGTTTAATGGCAGCTAACAGGGCTTTGGCTCTGATTTATCAAAACTACTTATATACTTTTCATAAATATATATGGTAAGTACATGGATAACAAATCTGTGAATCTCAGCCGATGCTAACTAAATGTAAAAATGTAAAATGTTTCATTTTTAAAACTGACAAGTTACAAAGAATTGAAATACTGAGAAGGTTTTTACCAGTGAACCAAATGCAACTCATTATACAGTGGGCTTAAATCTAATTTCATTATGCCCTTAATTTCTTTAGAAGCAAAATAAATTTTATTTCCCAAAATGAAATACCAAAAACTTGTGGATTTGTCAGTTAACTGCAAAATTACCTCATATGGGCAACTGCAGTTTCTAAATAAGTCAAGGTATTTTAAAGTTAAAAATCATTCACTTGACATGCTTACAGTGAAAAATAATTTTACAACTTGAAGAGCTTTTTATTTTTACAAGGTCTTGATAAAGTCATAGTAACTCTATTTCAGTGAATACACGCACTGGCAAGCATGGATAGCATGGAAACCACCAAGTAGACCCAGAGTAATAAAACATTTCCTTTGCCTTACAACGTAAATACTGAAATGGAAATTATTGTCACACCTATAAGAAAGCCAACCTTGCAGTCACTTAGGCTTAAGCTTCAGTTAACACCTGTGAGACCTTTAGAAACCCTAACGATACATGGTTGAGTGAACCCTCAGGGTTGTCCTGTAGCCACTGTCAACCCAGACTGATAAGCAGCAAACCTGCAAGCTTCAGCCCATTTTCCCAACCTTCTTTTTTACTGATTTTCACTGTGTTTTGTTGGCAGCATCACACTGATATAGTGAATCTCAGTGAACAGATGACTACTACTGTCATCTTCCCATCCTTCAGACAGTCACCAGATGGAGGTTAAGAGGAAAATTCCTTCCCAGTTCAGATCTGCAGGGGTTTTTTCCCCACCCTGGAACCTGGTGCGTGTTCTGCTTATTAGGGTGATCTGGGAATGCTAATTTAATGTTATTTAATGCCCTGTTGTAAGGGCATTGGAGATGCTGACTGCCTCCCTGTGGCACACCAGAATTGTGGCTTTTGAGATTTTTAATGTCTTAAGTATTCGGCAGGTCTTGGGAAGTGTTCCACAGCCTGTGATACTGTGTTGGACAACGAGCTTGGATGTTCGGTGGACCTCTGTAGGTTATACATCTATGGTATCAATTGCGCATTGGGAAAGATGGAGGCTAGGTTCAGTTACTAAAGGTTACGGGGTCTGTGTGGTGTTCTGATTTGATCTACTACTTTTGTAAAAGGGCCTGGCTTAAAGTTTTGTTTCCACTATCTGCTTTCCCTTAAACAGCACAATGTGGGCCTGGTACTTCTTACGTATTTATATTACAGAGTTCAGTAGGAAAGCTTTCACTGATTCAGGGTCAGCTTCTTGTTCTCTGGAAAATACAACGTTATGTGTCTATAAACGTTCAATATCGCAGGCCACAGATTTCTTTCACAAACACTTGTTTAAATCACTGTAACTCCATTATGTCCAACTAAGCTATTTTTAATGTACAAGAATCGGGCCTTCTGTTCCTAATGTAATTCCAAGCTTTTTGTTTTTCAAGGTTTTCTGTAAACACTTCAAGCAAATTTTACTTCCTGCATTCAATGTCTATCTCAGTTCTGTGCCTGTTTACATAAATATTTCATACATCTGATTAACATCAGAATTGCCAGCTTTTCAAATGGCACTCACTGTGCTATAATTCTGCTCAGCCTTGCACAGTATTTTTGGCGTGTCAGTTTTCAACTTTATTAATGAATGTTGCTAGCTAATTGACTCTAATAATAATCGTGGAATTCTGTTTGCCAAAGGTAACTATTCTTCTTCAGCATGCCAAATGTTCAAAGAGCCATCTGTAATTTAGAGTTAATAAACACTGAGACAACAGATGACAAATGTCTTCCTGGTAATTTTTTTCCTGTTACAGTTTTTCCTTTGGAATTTTTTTTGTATTTCACTTCCCAGTTCAACTCCATTTTGTCATTTACAGTATCACTGAGGTTTAACCTAATGCTAGGGAACAATTGCCAAAGGCAGTCATCAAAATAGCACTGGTTCACAGACATATAAAGCCAGACTCCCAGCAGGTTGCCCAGATTCAGGAATCGATTTGTGTATCTTTTGCCTTCAACAGCAGCAGAGATCAGACGCTGCCAAAATATGTCTGTGGTCTCAGTTGACAGTGGAGTTACTCTGGGTCTACATGGGTCTACATACAAATAAGATACAGCCCTTCATTTAAAAAAAAATTAATAATAAATGTACTGAAGGACAGGAGTGCCAAAAATGAGCTCTGCTAGCTACTGTCTTGTTTTCTTTGTTCAGCTAGCTGAAAGCTGAACACAGATACTGTAATCACGGTAAAGAAAAGGGCTGTGAACGAACAACACAGTAAGTGTTGTGGGAGGGAATGGGTTACCCTAGTCATTCTTTAATTAGGCGAACACACGTGGAAAACATACAGTGGGCTATGAGCCTCATTGCATTTTCCATCTGCCCACTGGGAGGTGAGAGAAATGAAAATAGCAGCGTAAAGCCAGTTCTGATAAGTTTTGCATTACGTTACTGCTCACCTCAAGCTTTTCATTGTGGAATATGTAAAAGGTTTATTAATGTCACTGATAAATACAATCTCATCAATTTAATGGCAAATATCCACATAGATTATTATACTGCTCAAAACCATAAAGGAAGACTATCTTGGAAATAAGTAAAGTGCATTTATATAGCCCTGTAAAGACATTCAGCACTTCCGAAAATATTGCGTACTATAGATAAGCCTATTTTAATAATGCGGAACGTTTCACCTTGACGGCACATTGATATATCCGTACTATACAAAGCCTTTTTAATGTTCATTAAATTGTCAAAAACATTCTTACCAAAAGAGAATCTGTTACAATCGCTTATCCTCAAAGAACATGGTATCTTCTGCCTTTATATCTTTTCCGTTTACTTCTTCTCTTCCCATCATAAAATGCCTCTTCCTGAAATGACATATGCAAACAAATAAATGGACCTATAGTAGTTATGTTCACTACTCTAGATATCCTTAACAGACAGTCTTCCTTTACCTTTAGCGCTGGAAATGCACCCTTTATTGGTATTGAATGAATTATCACCATATGTAGACCTGAATCCAGTGTGTATGTGTTGTCTTGTTTCTGCAGACTGTTATTGTAACCCTTTTGGTTCAGTCCATGATCGCTGTAATGACAGAGGATTTTGTGAGTGTAAGGAGGGAACATCAGGGCCTAAATGTGATAAGTGTCTGCCGGGATATATCTGGCACAGCTTGGGCTGTCAACGTAAGTAACTCTGAGAGTCGCCCCTCTCCTGCAACTTTGCTGCCTCTGCGCCTGTATGCTATCACGTGCAGCTACTTAAGAGCAGAAAATGAGCGAAACGCTCTACGAGCTGTAAGAACGCCATACTGCCTGAACCTTTTTGGAGACTCCCAGATGAGGACAGTAAATTGACTGTGCCATCCATTTATTTCAATATGTTTTCAGTGTCCGCTCTCTTTCTCTTGCTAATGCCTGGAGGAGCTCCCACTGCAATATGTAAATATGCGTGTCTTGCCAACCGTGAAATAAGTTTTGTATACTAAAACATCAGCATATTAACTCCAAATTTAAAATTCTTGCTAAAAGACAAAAGGTGATTTCTCTGCATGTTCACTTTTTTCTGTATTAAACTTCAACTTCTTGAGTAACTTAACTATGCTTTCATACTTTAAAACTATGTCCCTGGACAACAAAGCTGCAGAACGCTGGCTCATTACCTGTTACAATTAGTGAAAACTAGACAAAAGCTAAAGGTAAAAAAAACGGAAGTATACTTGGCATCCTTAAAAATAAGGGCTGAAATTTTGCATAAATATTGCTAGCGCAGATGTTGTTTCAATGCTTAGTTGTATATTTAGCTTCTCTTCTGGTTAACGGGCCTTGTAAACAAGTGAGTGGAAATACCACATTGGTGTCTACAGGATTAGACTTTTATTGCGAATTTCTTTTGCAGTAAATTTATTACTTATAACTTAAGAGTTATTCTTTATAACTGTTTTGATCATCTACTTCCGGAAACTCTGGAGAGTCCTCCCATGTTCTTCTTTCACCTTTCCTCCCTGCCTCTCTGCATTCTTCCACACACACATTAAAGAGATTTCTACAAGAGCTTGCTTCTGATTTTTAAGAGTGAGAATGTAATTACTGACACCAATTAGTCAAATAGTATAAAATTGGCCATATAGCCACACAAATGCTTTAAATGCTCTAAAACAAAGGCAAATCTTACCTCATAACTTTAAAAACAAAACAAAAACCCAACAAAGCTAGAGATTACCGCTGCCTCTCCAAGCGATGAGTACCTCTGAAGTAGAAAATCTGGGCTTGTGACAATTCAGCAAATATATCTGGAAAGAAAACCAATAAATAAAGAATTTCAGGAAACATTGTGATAATTCACCAGTTAGCATTAAAGCTAGTACATGAAGAGAAAGGAAGTTTGCATGGGCAACGCAGTGAAATGTTACCTGAGAAAATTGGACTTTCTCAGCTTCTGCCAGAAAGCTCCTGTTTATATTTGGCAGGTTATTTAAACCGTACTTTTCACATGTGGTTGTTAACTGTACTCCCATTTTCTGGATACTTGCACTTGAGTTTTGATTCACAAAAGTATTGAGCACTTACAGTTGCAGCAGAAAGCAGGCGAAGTAGTGTTTCAAATCTCAGAGTTCTCGATTATTCATATTTTGAAAAATCAGATCCTAGGTATCTCAAAAAAGCACTCAGAAATCATAGGCTCTCCCTCTGCCTTGCACCCCTTATGTAGAAGCAGGTTGTCCTTCTACAGGAGGTTATGATTCTCTGCAGTAGAATTTGAATAAAGTACAGTAAACTCCATGTCCACACAGCGGGTCTAAGAAAGATGTTAAGTAGCTGAGATACTGAACAGGTCGGCAGGTCTGTGGAGCAAATTTTACAGTCATATAATTAATATAATAATATATATACCAGCTTGTCAAACCAATTGCTTATTAAATGCAGTATTTCCTATCTTTTCAGGTTTGGACATTATAACCCCAATAATGTTCTTTTAATGAGGATTTATGGAGCCCAACATATAATTAGCCTGATTTTAGCTGAATCAGAGTATTTGTAAAAGCTTTAGACAGTTTCTGGAAATGCAAGCTAGTGCCTTTATATTTGCTGACAAAACTAATTAAGTTTCCCTCACTATGTGGTAATTTTCTGAACAAATCTCAGTCTGATTGTGTAACGGTTAGATATTCTCCAAGTTTGACTAAATTATCTAATCAAATTCAGAAGAAAAACAACTAGATGCGGTTGTCAGCTTTATGGAACAGACATCAAATTGCCATGTTTTACCAAGCACACACTGATTTAAATCTCATTTCAAGTCTTTTCATGGAGGAACAGAATTCCAATTCATTTAATTTTGTAGCGTGCCAATTTGAGCAAAGCTCAAAAAGATGATTTGTCTGGACATGTTGCGTGTGGTTTTGATCTGTTTGCCTGAGCTTGTGCTGTACAGAAATGTATATATGCAAAGATGGATACACACACACGCACTCAACAGACCGATACGTGTTTGTTTACTTTTTGTTATACATAGCCTCTTGGCATTATTAAGAAAAATCTATTCTTATGGAGCTTTGTTGCTAAAAACCTAGGGCAACCAGAAGCTTGACCTATAAATAAATAAGTTAAATCTATACCATAGCTAGTTTAATTACTTGTATGATTGTATTAGTAAATGGAGTGTCTTAGTTTTATATATTAGTAATCCTATTTGGGAAAAACCAACGCTGAAGTCTTGTGGTGTTTTCTAAGGCTCACAGTACATCATTTGATAAATTACTGTTCGTAGTCTCCCTCATACCACAGACGGGCAAAAGACACAGAAGCCAGTCTCCTCAGAAGTATTCATTTAGGTACCTCACTCTTACTGATCTCGTCTAAAACCTTTGAGGATCTAGGCGGAGCGCTCATCACTTGCGTCTCCGTGCGTACAGAGGTCAGATGCAATTTTAGACTTCGCCTCCCAGATAAAAAGCGCCGTGATAACAGCTGTTATCTTACTGAATTCAGGGTTTATGCTGCATAGGCCCAGCGGTCAGCAGGGTCCGGTTGGTACAGGAAGGTTTGCTGCCCTCAGAAAAAGAGGCACAATAGATGCGGCTGTGCCTTGCACTACTTCTAAGCCCTCCCCCAGAACCATTCGTGCCGCAGGCGTCGTGCGTGCGGGGACGCTGCTGGGGTTTAGCTCTCCGCCTCCCCCCAGATACCGACAATGGTTTTCTCACCAGCAGGCATACATAGATCAAAGTGCAAGGAATGAATTAAGAACAGAACAGCCTGGTCCCGAAACCCTTTTAGAATTCCAGAAACACGAGAAAATACATAGCTGTATTTCATTTTTCTATATTATAGAAATTAAACGATTTCCTTTAAAAATGAACATAAAAACAGAAGAAAAACCTCCAAGCCTGGCAAGAAATTTAACCAGCAACTACAGCTGTTTTGGGCCAGCCTTAAACTGAACATAGTGCTTTGTGATAAGAGGAACCTGTAACAAAAGGTAGAAACGTTTACACACAGAAGAACTGCCTGAGTTTTAAAAAAAATTGATGAAGGCAAGATATTAAGCAGGCGCATTCATTTGATTTTCTAAGTGTACTGCTCATAGTCTTGCAGCTTTTGTATTTCTTGGCCATGACATTGCAGGTGACTAAATTCCGTTGCATACATAGAGGAGCATTTAAAAATAGCACCTTTCAATTTCACGCACACAAGAATTGACTCCAAAACCAGCTGCATATATATCCAATCAGGCAAAGAAGAAGTGACTCTTTTGCCAATCTCAGTTCACCAGCACAGCTCGAATTTTCATTAGATGTGATCACCCCACAGAGGAAAGGGTGAGGGAAGGTCCAATGATTAATGTTATTCACTATCTCCCGTCATATGGTCAAGGAGCAGATAAAGACGTTGAACCTGCAGCCCCACAAAGGCCTAGACCGAGTACAAGAGTTACCAATGGTAGCTTGTACCCGAGTTAAATTCAGTACCTTATTTATTGTGAATCACTGTTTTAAATCATCTTGGTTCAATGGTGTAAATCTTAAAACAATTAGTGATGAGTTTTCAGCCAGATGTCTTATGTCAAGCTCTGAACAGTTTATTTTATTTTACCCTTTTTTGTTAATTTTAAATAGTTTTTATTAAAGCAGGCAAAGGATTACACTCTTACCTTCAGTGCTTAAACTGCGCTCAGTGTTTGTATCTGTCTTCCAGACTGAACTTGTGTTACTCTGCGGCCTGTTAGATAATTCATATTCTGTCACAGTGTGCATTCAACTTCATATATGATTATCTAAATATAAGCTTTTGTGTGTGCATTTTATCATGTGTTAATGTTAGAATTATGTTAGAAGCCGAGGCATTTGATCAAAATCATCATGCAGATTGAATTGCCAAAGAAAATCAAGCCTGAAATTGTTACCCTGGAACTTATATTAACATTTGCTTTTGGAAGTTTGTGTTTACAGTTCAGCAAGAAAAGATATGTTACTATCCATTTCTTAAAAAAAAAAAATCTTTCTTGAAAAAGTACATCATGCACTTCTTTCTAGACAGATTAAATTCATAACTGTAATTGTTATTATAACCCCCACTGAAGGTTAGTGATCTTTTATACATGTTTGTACACAGATGCATCCTGAGAGTCCTTCAATACCTACACACTGACCTTGTGCCTGGGGAACTATACTCTGTAAAAAGAAATAGAAATTCAGAACCGGGATGCCCTGCCTTCCTTTTCACCTTTGCAAGTGCCTCTGTGGGGAGCCATAGACGATCCGTCTGTATCTTTTTACATCTTTTTACCAGTAGCAGTTTTAATGCTTTTAGCTGGTCAGGATCGAGTGGGATCTCCCCTCTGCACAGTGCTGTACGTACCTCCGGTTCTGGTGTGTGCTGGTGCCAGGACTGGTGCTAGTTAAGTGCACTGCCACGCTTGGAGCTGGAGGGAAGTAAAACGTAGAAAGAACTCATTGAACAGGATGAAGTTCCGATGGGGCTGAACATTGCTGTCCCCAAAGAACAACCTGCCCCTGGTCTCTATACATGACATACTAATTTCACAATGCCTATCTTACATGATTGTTATGCCAACTAAGGAAATTGTGTGTGTATAGGGGTTTGGATGTAAGAGGAACAGACTCTGCTTCAAATGGCTCCAAATTTAAATCCAGAATAATTCTCCTTAAATCAATCCAAATCCCACTGCTGCAACATCAAGGCAAAGTATGGCTTACAGATGTAAGACAAGCAAGGCAAGACTACAAACAAAATTACAGCATTATCTGGCCTGATTCTCAGATGATGTAAAAAACCTGATGTAAAAAACCTGATTCCACTCACCTCAGGGGAAGCATGCTGATGACTTATACGTGTAATGCCATACTGATATCCTGGGTCTTTTAAACTTGAGAAAAGGCAACGTGAATGTGCGTATTAACGCATTCATTCCAAAATACATGACCCACAGAATAACCATACAGATGCAGGGGTACAGAGAAAATTGTTCACCAAAGTATGAATATCATGGAATGGTATTATTTTTTTAATGAGATACTGGATTCGAAGGAGAAAAAGAAGGTTGATATCTCTCTGGGGAGAGGATATTTTAGTGAGAATAAACATGTCAGAACACACACACTGTATTTAACAAAAATGATTAAGTGAAGCATCTTTCCTCTAAAAGAGCACAGAGGAGAAGATGAAGACATAGGATGCTTTCTCTATATAGTTACACAGATCTACATAGTTACTGTGGCATGCCTAGGTTGGGGATCAAGTCTCAAGCTGCTTTTAGTACTGCTGCCTGCAAAGCGTGTGGAATACCGCGGAAATGGAAGA
>NW_008824810.1:508184-539709 GCF_000699105.1 Pygoscelis adeliae
GAGGGGCATTGGTGAGAGCTCAAGGACATTATCTCAGCATCTCTGTGCTGGGAGGAAGGCTTCTGTGAACAGGATGGGGATTGGGAATTAGGTAACACCTCTGTGTGGGGAAGCCAAAGAAAGTAACAGGTCATAAATCAACCAGAGAACGGGGCATGGGAAAGGGGGCTAGTTAGCATGGTTAACATCTCATTAAGAGGCACCAGGCTCTTAACAGACTGCAGCTCTTCACTTCAGGACGTTTACTCTGATAACCTGGTGATCAGACTTGCTTTCTCCAAAGTGAGAAGAAACGGTTCAGTGGCAACGTTCATACACCTGACCTTTAATAGAACAATTTTTCCCCAGCGAGGTGAAGGATTGGATGGGAACAAAGAGGCTGTTCTCCTCTTGCTCTTGCCCAGGTGTCAGCTTCAAAGCTGCTATTCCATGGCTGTCTAAACTGCTCTAATTGCAAGCGCTGCAGTCCCTCTTCTCCCAATTCCCAGCTATTTAGTCCCACACCCCTAGCAATCTCTCAGGCAATTGTTTGACCTTTCATTGAACCATTTCAGATCTAACTCAGCAGGACACTAACCAAAAAAAGAGGAAGTTTTCTGCTGTGTTAGTTCTGTGAGATGAATCGGCAATGGGCTGAGCAAGCAGGAGCACCCTGGGAGAGCATAACCCGCTCAGCTGGGGAGCGATGCAACCCTGGCAGCCGGCAGTTAGGCTGGACTGGGCTGCCGTGCAACTGTAGCACATCTGTGGGATCAGTATTCTCCTCTTTCCATCGTTAGATCATTCACATTATAGTCGAGCAAGTTGCTGGTATTTTTACCAGACAAAGCCACATAATTTCAGATGGATATGCAGGTGGATAATTAGGCAAATTTCCTAAAAACTTTTCCCTAAAAAAAAAAAAAAACTATACTCTCCCAAAAATAGTTAAAAACCCCGCTAACCTACAGAAAAACAAACAGCTCCCTAAGATTCTCTTGTACTGAAGCAGAATCATAACTTTTTACAGACAGCAAAACTAGGATTCTGCATGCAAAATGAACGGTGGTGACGGACGTGAGCAGAGTGCATTTCAACACAGCCCAATTTAAAAAGAGTGAATACAATTTCTAGGGTCTTACAATATTTTTGGTGCTGTATCATGGGAGAGTTCTGAACAACTAAATATTAGGAAATTCATGAAAAGTTAAACAAGCAACATTATTTGTTTTCTTTAGTCAGATGATTTTAAAATGGTTAATATTTCATAGCACAATGATAAATATTTTAACATAGTATACTGCAGTCGGTTAGGAATAGATCAAAAAGATACAAAGTAAGCTCCACTAGATAAACTTTTATTAGGTACATGAAATAGAACATAAAGCTTGATAGCACTCACCATTTAATCTATTCACGTTCAGAAACGTATTGAAGGGGAAACTTATAACTCAGTTAGTTGTTATGAATTATTAAATGTTCATTTGAACAGTGATGAGCAGGACTGCCTTTCCTCTGAAAAATCTGTCACGCTTTCCTTTTAAGCCTGCTCAGTGGCCATAACTTCGATGTAATTTGCCTGCTCGCTGCCTTTTTATGAGGACAGAAATAAAGAGATCAGTAGCACCACAGACATGCCCAGACGGGACGTTTTTATGAAGGGGCCTTAAAAGGATCGTTTAGGAGCAAGTAAAGTAATCTCCATCCTACTTAACTGCAGATAAAAACTACTGACCTGAGGCAATTAAAGATGGTCAACACTTCCTATCTTGACATTGATGCAACTGATGGCATTGCTGACACTAGCACATGCTGATTAGTAAGACTTCAGTGGATATTGTTTTAGCTTCCTTCACACATATGCAAATACAACTCTCCCAAGAGATCTTTCTGTTCACAGGGATGGCAAAGTTTAGTTTAGAAGGAGCTGATAGGTTTTAACTTGCAAGGTGCTGACTGCCTCCCCTAACAGAAGCTAAGCTCCCCCAGAGTTATTAAAAGTTAAAAAAATGCCTTTAAATATTACGCGTTAATAAATGGATGCCTTGGAAGTAGGTATACCAAGATTCAGTCTGCCTGTAAATTTAAATTTTAAAAGACTAGCTTTCACCTTTAATGGATTTCAGAGTTATTCTAGGTACAGGGGCACACCTGACGTTAAGGTCTTGTGCTTCTGCCATGAATTTGAACATGCTGAAAGGATGTAATCCTAAAGCAATCAGCGTTTCTGACTTCAGCTTTGTATTTCTACAGAGCTGAGTATTGTAGTATCTAACAGCTAATGAACTCAAGGCTTTTTAACTATGTACTACTACTATTTGAGGTACTTTCCAAAAGATTTGAGATGTCTTTACTCATTGACAGTATTTGTTATGAGTAATCTATAGAGGTGAAAAAAAAAATAATCTCAGACTGCAGGATTTAAAGAAATTTAGTTGAACTAAAGGAGTTATTATTTAGTATCAATAGGTTGAGTACTTCAGCAATTAATTTCTGAAAATAATCAAGACCTTTCAAGATCTGAGCTCTTAACTGAAACACTTTAACAGAAGTGCCTTTTTACATTTCCCAATTCCCGCTTCACCCTATTGTTTTCTGACCATCTTACCTTGCCCGTTTTAGAGCTGGTCTTCAGAACCTTCCGCTCCTGTGAGTTGTGTGTTTCTCTTCATGCTTTCATGCTTTAGACAGCAGAACATCTTACAGTAGAAAATTAGAAAGCCTGTACTGAGTTAGGCCAGGGATCAATTTACCCCAGTGTCCTCTATTTGACAGTAGTGGGCTTGAGTGGTATTTCATTCAGTGTAGGCAGCCAAACTCCAGGAAGCTACAGCTTACGGATTTTCTTAGCCAAAGAGTTCATCAGTATCTTCATGTTTAGTTGGTCTCAATGAGCCTTTCATCCACTAATTTGCCTAATAGCTTCTTGAGACATTCATACTTTTGTTATCCAAATGTCCTGGGCACAAGTTCATGATTATGCAAAGTGTAGTAATAATAATAATAATAATAATAATAATAATAATAATAATAATTTCTTTGTTTTAACTGGCTGGCTGACAACTTCATTTGGTAATTCCTAGTTCTTGGGAGGAAGGCGTAATAACAATAAATGAATAATCATTTCCAATTCACCTCTTCCATAACATTTGTGATTTTATAGATGTCTGTTTTATTTTCCTTCAATCCATCTTCCCTTTCTTATGCTGAAGAAACCTAGTTTATTTAATCTCTCCTTTTATAGGACCTGCTTATATCTATGATTGCTCTTCATTCTACCTTTTTTGGTAGTACTATATACCTTTTCAATATGCAGGACTTCATGCAGCGTTCGAGAGCTGGGCGCATCATGAAGTTACATGGTGACATTGTGGTGTTTTCCGTTTCATTCTTTTTTTTCCTGTCCTAAAAAATTCAAGAATCTATTTGCCTTTTTGACTGATGAAAAGCATTAAGTGAACATTTTCAATAAAATACCCTGAACTACTCTTAAGGTCCCTTTTCTAAATGGTAAAAGCCAAGTATCTATAAGGGTGCATTACTCTTGAACACTGAATTTCATCTACCATTTTATTGTGCTGTCACCCAGCACCTTAGAAATTCTGAAGTTCTTTACAGCCACAATACTTCTGTAACGTGAGCAAACTTTATTACATTACTCTTCACTCACTTTTCTAGCACAATTCTGCATGTGTAACTCCTGACACAGTTCTTACAGGACTAAGTAGCAGTCTGACATTTATTCTTACCCTGTTTCCTATTACTCAATCCATGATTATTCCATGAAAAAAAACAAAAAAACTCTTACTGGTTTCTTTGAAAAACACTGCTGAGGGATCTTGTGAAATACTTTTTGGAGATTCAGATACATTACCAACCTGATCATTTGCGTCCACGTGCTTACCAATTCCTTAAAAAGTCATCTACTAGGTTTGTACACCATTATTTCCCTCTACAAAAGTTCACTCCTCCGTGCTCATCATGCTCATTCATCTATCTGCTAATTCTTTCCTTCATTACAGTTTCCATCAACTTGCTTGCTGCAGAAGTTTCACTTGCTAGTCTTTAGTTCTTCTCAATCTCCTTGGAGCTCTTTACAAAAATCACATCTGCCATAGTCCCTTCTTACAGTTAACCAAGCCCATCTTGGCAATTAAATGAGTAAAATCACAGGTAACAGCCAGAAATTTGTTTCTGCAATTTTTTTAAATTCTTGGATCAATATTACTTGCTTCTGGTGATCTGATGCAACAGACTATCTTCCATTTTTTAAGAATGGTTTGTATAAACTTTGAGACACACCTCCAGAGCATGCCCCCATCAACATAGGCAGTAGCCCGGTAACCCCCTCAAACACTTCCATAGTTAATACTTCGTAGATTTTTCCCTTCCCTACCTTACACACCATTCTTTTGCCCTAGAGACTTCCTAGAAAGTTTCTGCTTCTGATGTGTTTAGAAAAAAAAACAATTGCTAATTTGTATGACTTTAGTACATTGCTCAATCGTTTCTGGCCTTCCTTGGTACTTTAGCCTGTTCTTACAGCTCAATTCTGAGAATCTGTACTCTTTTTCCTTCATTTCATCACAATTTCAACATTTTTCTTTACTGTTTGTAAATGTATTTCTTTATAAAGTTTTCTTTTACTCTGCTGCTAACAATGCGATTTTTATAAAAATCCTTTTACATAGTGGGGGTTTTTTGATACTTACTTTACTCTGCATCTCTGATATGACCAGCTCACCAAGTCATCTGCAAACATTCTGCCCCTTTAGCTTCCCCTTGCAGCATTTCTTTCTAATAAGTGCCTACATGATCATCTCCTCTTCCCCTAGATCCATACCCCTGAGATATGTACTAACCCTTCCAGTAACTTCAAAGTCATCTTAAAGTTAAGCATGCAAGTCAATGTTTTGACAAGGAACATGGGTATGATAAAATCAGGAACAAAAGCTTGATCTTACAAACATCAGCCCAGCTTTTTGTCAGATCTTTGACTACTGCCCTTTACGGCACAAATTTTAGTCAAGCTATTTATATGAATAACAACTATGAAAGTGAGTACAGCTTTACAGGATTCAGCCAATATATATTTAGAGGGGACTGATAGCCCGTACGAAAGTACCGTGATGTTCTGTAGCATATTAACGGTATCGTTCTTTCAATTTCTTTCATCCCTGCACAATTTTGAGATACGATTTTGTTGATTACAAACTGTTCTTCTCTCACATTGGACTACAGTCAATGGCAAAATCATTAAAAGAGAGTTTTAATGGAAGCCAAGTCAAGCCCGTTATAATTATCTTGGAGAATTATCTAAGGAGAATAATTAAATTGTTAATAAAACTTTTACCTATAATCATCAGGTGAGAAGAGAAAGATGTGACAGTGCTGGAAGTTTAAAGATTTCTACAGAGAAGGGGAAAGAGAGTTTGATCGTAATTCAGTTGTTGGTAATTAATGTCTATAGAAGATTACTTAAAACTGAAATCAACTTGAAATAGTTATATTAAAGAGACTGTGTTCATTAACATCACTGATTTCAATATACAGCTGGGGTCCACGGTGATTAAAGCATTATGCCCAAAACTATTTTGTATTTTTATAACTACAGCTTGGACAAGTACTTCTTTATAAGCTATTTTTTTCCCTCCAATGACCATGTGTCTTTTTGTTCAGATGGAGGTGGAAAACCGCGTAATAACAATCGCACTGATGCCACTGGCTGAATCTAGAGACAATATTTTGATTTGTACTTCTGTTTGCAGATCAATTTACCCACTTCATTCCCTTTCTAGAGACCGAGTGGAGTAACTTTCCAAATCTTTCACACTCTACAGACATTTATGAAACCCTGTGCATTTTCCAGATGTACAAAGAATAAAGCATAACCAAAATCTTGCTCCAGCTTATGGAGCCAGTGGCTGAGCTGCATATTGAGCATCTCTGAACAGCCAAAGACAGACACCTTTATCTTTCTATGACACCTATGTGCTAGCCCCTGTTCTTACTCTATTTCCTGCTTAAATTTGAAGGCTTTTCTAATGGACCCAAGAATCTATTCTTGCACTTCAAAACTGCTAGGTTATAAGGAGCTCAGCCATAATCTCTTTGGAGGAGGAATTCTCCCTTGAATAGTTATTTAGGTTAGCCTTAAGAAATAGCACCGAGCAGCTATAGGTCAGGGATACACAAGGGCTACAATCCGAAGAGCTACCAGCTTTGTTACTCACATGCACTAACCAGTCCCCATATATGCTGACAGGTGCAGGAGGAAGAAACGCCTCCAGGATCCTCAGTATAGAAATAGCTGACCATAGGAGACAATTCAGCAGGGTGTTCTGTTAATGAGATGCTGCATCACTGAGCTCTGAATGTTACACATACTTTAAATGGGAAATGAACTTCCCTTTTAAGCCAGAAGATCCTTGAAATAGGACTCTTACTTTGAAGAGTTTAGAATTTCATTTCCAAGGAGAGTAAAGAGAATTTCACCACATGTAGCTCGCTCTTTAAAGAGCTGAAGCTGCATTTTGATAGCGAGGCAATAAGCACTGACTAGTGTCCAAGGAGAACAAGTTACTCTCACAAGGTTCAAAAACCTGGCTTACTTCCTACTGATTTCAAGAACAGGAGTATCCCACAATGAGATTTAAACTGGGGCCGTTAGTGCAAAGAAATTCATATTGAAGGCAAACATAGCATCCTTAAATCAGCCCCATTATGTTGACATTATGCAGCAAAGTGCAGCTCTCTGCAAGGAGGCTTCAGTTTGCGGAAAAAGCATCCTATTCCGCATATCTTTGCAGACAGACTACAACAGTGTATTACAACACAAATGTCTCAAAAATTGAGCCAGATGTTTTGAAATGCCTCAGATTACATATGCACACATGTCATTTGGAACACAGCTAGGGAGAAACGTGAAAGGCTGCATGTACACAGCATAACTTCTGCAAAGGTTTGAAAATTTAAGTCAAGATTTACACTACCTATCAAAATAAAGCCATATACTGCTATAATTTTTCTGCAACAACCTGAGAGCTTTGCTAGTTCATGCAAAACCATTACCGATTTAAAACACAACTGAAAAGATGCTTGGAGAAGTGTACTCCAGTTATATAGTCTCTTTTATTCAGTGGCAACATGACAACTTAGCGATATTGCTGCAGCCCACGCTGCTCTGCACCATTAGAAGACCTTGACTGTTTTGCAAATACAAAACATTGAGCCAGTCAAGATGTGTTGAGCACCTCCCTCACCTCCTCCCACCCATCCTGGCTTTGGCCCAAACCCCTCTGTTCCAGTTCCAGCCGCTTCCCTTTAGCACTCATCTTTCTCTTTTAGCCTAACAACTACTCATTCTGTAGCTTTCCTGCAGTCTTCAGACAACCATCATCCCACTCAGATCTGCCACGTTACCACTTAAGAAACACTGTCTCACAAAGGCAGCATAAAACCTTTGCATTTCTCACTCCTCTCATGCTCTCACTTCACCGGGCCTGTGTTTCAGACCTGAGCAGGAACCACGCTGGAGTCTCTGCTGCCCAAGACGGCACGTCTGTGCAGAGGTTGGCCTTACGTGCTGGCTAGCCGTGCTTGCCACGTGGCTTCATGGAGCAGGAAGAGGCTTGGTGTTTAGCCTCAGCGTTTGACCCCTCAACAAGGGTCCAGGCATAGACCAGTGCTACAAAACGTCATCCTACCTGGAATTACAGCCTTTTCTCGTCCTCCAATATCACGTGCGCCCATCAGCCAGCACTCTACACAGGCGTGCAGCAAACACGGGCTCCCATCATAGGAGGCAATGTAAAGGAATACACGCAGTTCTGGAGGAGTTGTGATCGGAGAAGTCAGATTTCCATTGCCATCGCTGCCAAGGCTGCTGAAAGAGAAGGACAAGCATGTGATAGGAGTTGTGGGGGCTCAGGTTATGTGAGGTAGGCGTATGCAAGGGGGGATGGCTGGGGGCAGAGGACAGGACTGGATCCAAAGGGAGAAACTTGTCAGGAAATACAGCTTCATCAGCCAAATTCTATTTAGCAGAAATCAGTTTTCCATTTTCTGTGAGAGTTCTACAAAGAAACATACTCAGACATTATGTTTTAAAATACACTCGGATGTTATCTTTTAAAATACACTCAGACGTTATGTTTTAAAAGAATATACAACATTCTAGAAGTACATTTTCATAAAAATTGAGCATTTCTTGTGTGACCCTTCCTTCTCTAAGCCAAAGGTGAGTACATGAGTTTGTAAACTTGTTACAGGCACAGCTTCTCAGGAGCATGAGAAAATGACCAAGGGCTTGGCTTTTCAGTCTGAAGTGTGAGTGGAAGACTAACACAATTATTTCTTTTCATCATGAAGTTTAAGGGTGTTGATACAACATATCTTTAGAAATATATAACACACTGATTATAGAGGAATTTATTTTGTCTAGATTAATGGAGATATCTGTTATTTTTCAACTCTGGCATGACTTGACAATCTAAAAATTGGGAAAAAAAATTTTAAATAAAGCAAGTACTTTGAAGTGAAATCAAATTTTGCAGTTATCTATTCCTTGAGGATCTCAGGTTATTTCAGTCTTCACTAATAATTAAATTTTAACACCTTTGTGCATCAGGGGATTGATAAACAGAAATGTAAGTACGTGAATCAGCATGTCAGAAGTAATGCAAGAACCATATAAAGCACAGAGGGAAACATAAGTTCTTACTCATGAGAGTCTTTTAACTCTGGACTTTTTAATATCCTAAATTATCTTAACATGTTGTCATAGTAAGCAATATCAACATCCATGTTTAGAGGCTTTATCTTTAGTTCGTTCGCATGCAGAAAGAACTTTTCAGACGTTAACCCAAACAAACACGTTGAGCACTGTCTCTCTAAGTCTAAGCCAGCTCTATTGTTACTCAGATGTTTTCTACACTGTAGAAAACTGTAGCGTTGATAAAATGAGATTAGTGCAATCCTGTTACTATTGCAATAACCTATTACTGGTAGCCTGCATAATAATATTCTGAAAAATACGTAGGTTGCCTGCATGCAGTCTTCATCGGTATTGGTCAATGTGCAATACTGAATTACGAATTCTAACTGCGTACTTACCAAAACATCGCTTTTGAAAAGACAAATAAATAATCAGAGCCGTCGAAATTTTGTTAAGAGGCAATATAATTAGATAAACAAAGACAGTTATTTTGTGTTTTGGTGTGAGCATCTTTTGGACATTTTTGCTGAATGATGTGATATTATAAGTCAGTTTAAAAAGTGTTTTCAGCTAAAACAGTGGCTAAGTCTATCATGTTGGTTACACCTGCGTAGCACATTGCAGAAAAACTAGTGTGCGTGAAGAGGGTCATGTTGGCAAGCAAGGACCTATTATCTACGTTTTCCCATCTAATGGCTGCTCTGTCATGAAAATAAATGCACAATGATACCTAGAGCAAGTCTGTGTGTAGCTGTCAATATTGTTGATGAAAACTACCATGAAGCAGCTGATAGCTTTAATTATTTGATACATTAATTTACTAGTTCTCATTTTTGCCGAGTGCTACATGCCATCATCTATTCTGATGAAAAGAGTAGGAAAGTAAAGCATTACACCAATTAAAACCCCACTTACAGGCGAGCATATTATCATCCAGTATATCTCAGAAAGGAATTACGATATAAGAATCTGCCTGTTGAGTGTCAGTTTTTAGTTTTACTGAAATAATTAAAAGTAGACAATAACAGATAATATTTTTAAAGGCCAAGATAAAACATTTGCAAACCTTTACCATGTTCCTGATATATGAATACGAAGCTGCTAAAGTTCTGAGTGGTGAGATTAGAAGGAGGTATGTACATGACATCAGTATTTCTAATTGTCAGAATATTTAAACCTCTTATGCAATTGCATGACACTTAAGGGGACAAGACTGCATATGCCTTTTTTAAACATCATCGTTTATAAGCCTTTTTATAGCTGAGAGTCTCCAAACTCCCGTGGAAACAGTAATCAACTCTGCTGTTGCATTTATCTAATAAACAGTGCAATTTAGTAAGTAGAACCGGAATTCACAGGACCTGTGTTCGTTCCCTTCTTTTGTTAGCACAGGCAAATCATTTGACTTCCCTTGGCATCAACTTCTCCATTGGTCACTGGCAGTAACAACTCTTACTCTGAAGAGCTTTGAGACCCCTACAGGGCAGTGTTTTTAGCCCCATTCTAGAGCTAGCTCAACAAAAGCACACGGAAGCATTTCATCCACATTCAAAAGAGTAAGTCAATGTAGATTCAGAAAGAAGATCTGATTCCCAGTATTGTTGCTTTAGCAAAAAAAAAAAAAAAAAAAAAAAAATCCCTCACATTTCATGTTTTGTAGGAACTATATAAATGTTTTACCTTTACCTTTGCGTTGTAACTAATGTTCACATAAACTCTGCATGGTCATCTCCTCAGAGATTCTACGCCATTTACTTTGCACATTGGCGTTCTGGTCTCCTGTAGTAGAGTATTATCCTGGCATCTTAAATCTCTCCGTTTTGAAAAATGCACACAAGAGGAATATGTAATGACATATAAAATAAACTTGGCTTTACCTTTACTTGGGGTCGGTGTAACATAGCTGATTGTAAGTCACACTTATGTATAAGTGTGACTCCCTTTTTTTAGTTACATTTTAATATCCATTTAGTATCCATTTTAATATCTTTGATATGTATGACAGTGTAATTGAAGATTGCTGATGTTTCCATTACAAATGCTATTTTATGTAGATTAGAAGTTGATCATAAGATTTATTTCCGGTGGATTTTGTTACTAATTTTTCAAAATGCCCCATGCATTTGGCTTTAAGCCAAAGTAGCGAGAAGAAAGTTCACAACGTTCAAATTATTTTAGATCACAATTAACTTTAGAATAGCAGCATTCAAAATTTAGCTTAACATGAATATAACATCTTCTGTGTAAAAAATAAATAAATACAACTAAGTCTGCTTTAAAAAACTAGCCATTACAATGCAAAATTATTACTTTGAATTCAAAGAATTTTTCTACACAAGGTTTGCTATACACAGCAAGTACTGTAAAATAAAATTTGCAGAACCAGCCTTACTCCATCTGAGTGACACTAAACTGATTATTAAAAATTTAGCTCTTTCTTAACACCAAAACCAGGACATGTGTTATTAAGCTGCAGCAACTATGCTGCTGGGCAGCAAAAACTTTAAATAACTCATTAGTCTCCTCTTCTTTATCAAACACATCATGAACACTTTTGCTCAAATTGCCAGAGAATGCACACGCATGCGCACATGTATCATATATTTGGGGAGCAAAAAATTAGGAGAGAATAAATTTTTTAAAATACTGTCATTAAATAACATAAGATTACAATTTAATCGTAAGGTTCTCACTCAGCAGCTCTCTGAAATCATTTTAAGTTTTGTCTACAAAGAACTTCAGGATCCAGGGCCATGCAGATGTTTTGAGGAATACCGATACATCCCGTATTTGTCCTCAGATTAGTACTATTGTGGAATTAACGTCATTATTAACAGAAGCCAGCAACACATTCTCTCATTCACTCTCTCCCCTTCCCTAAAAAATTTTAGGAAAATAATTACTAGAATAATTCTAATCCCCTAAATCATTAGGAATTCTTTTCAGTTGTGATTATCTTCTCTGGTTTTGCTGCCAAATAAAGTAATAAGTGTGGAGGACTATTTCGTGGGTTTTGAAAGTCTTCAATGCAGCATTCATCGGGAAGAATGGCAGGAAGAGAAACTTCTGTCTTTGTAAACAAAGAGAAAGTATTCGTGTTCTTTTGTGTCCAAAACATTACTGCAAGTCAAACACCCTAGCAGCAAAGTATGCAGGAACATTCAGCCTTTTATATAATTCATAATCACGTATTTGAATTGCTGACCTTTGCACGCTCCTGCTTTGGCTTGCTCTCCAGGCTTTCTTCTGCCATTTTGTGCTCTGTAAAAGCGATACTTGTTGCAGCTCTATTTAATAGTCCTTGGGAACTTTTAAGAAAATACTGTTGTCGTGCCTGAAGCCAAAAATGCTGCTCTTCAGGCAAAGCCACCCTGCTAGCTTTTTGGATAGGACTGAACCGCCTGACCGTAGGTGTCCAGTGCCACTGCTGCGGAGCAATGGCAGTTGGGGGGTTCCACAAGGAGACAGCAAGGCAGGACCAGGAGGGGACTGGCGGGTCGGCAGGGCAGGGAGCTCCCCAGCACAGGGTGCCTCCCGCAGCACCCGAGCCAGGCGAGCCGAGCAGCTCCGGCGGCAGCGGCAGGGTCGGTGACAGCCCGCGGACTGCCAGATAAGACTCCAGCGGCGAGACAGGTCCGGGGTCATAGAATCATAGAATCATAGAATCATTAAAGGTTGGAAGAGACCTCCAAGATCATCGAGTCCAACCGTCAACCCAACACCCCCATGCCCACTAAACCATGTCCCTAAGCGCCTCATCTACCCGCCTTTTAAATACTTCCAGGGATGGTGACTCAACCACTTCCCTGGGCAGCCTGGGTCGCACCGGGAGGTCAAACGTGCAAGGCCAGGGTGGGCCGAGCCCACCGGCTCACTCGGGCAAGGACCAAGGCGAGGGCCTGAGCTCGCGTGCACCCCTCCCAGGCTGGCGGGCAGAGGGTGCGTGAGCGGAGGCCCCAGACGAGGCTTTTCACAGCTCTTGCTCGCAACTGGGGGGTTTCCACAAGAGCCGTGTCCAGTGTGGCACAGCTGCACCGGATCAGAGCGGACGTCAAACGCAGGCAGGGAAGCCGTGCGCTGGGTGGAGAGCTTGCAGGCAGGAGGGCTGCAGGCTGCCCGCAGCGGGCAGGGGCTGCCAGCACCCCCAGGGCCCCATGTCCGAAGTGCCCTCTGGCACCTCTAATGGCAGTAGCTGCTTGTGGTTAGGGAACCAAATCCCACCCTCCAACTGTCCACAGGGCCTTTTGATGACCACTTCATCCTCTGTACCCGAGGAGTTTTTGTGCTTAGCCAGTTTTTATTGATAGTGCTTACAGCCAAACCCTGACCTTGCTGTTGGCACTAGACAAAAAAAAAAAAAAAAAACAGAAGTTTCAATGGCTTCTCTTCCTAGTTAAGGAAAGAGAAGACAGATCATGTAAGAATGTTCATTTATCTTCAGGAAGATAGAGATAATGGCACTGCAGCTTGCAGCTTTGTAAGTGGAATATGAATGATAGGGGTATGTAGTCCCTTTTGACCAACTAAAGCTATGATGTAGCTTATCGCTCTCCTGAGATTACCCTAAAATATGATAAGGGTCATACCAATTCAGTGGTGCTACTCTATAAGCAAAGCAATAAAAAGAATGGGGAATTTTTTTTCCCCCCACTTTGGGAATCATCTTCTTTTGGAGAAGTATAAAACTGGAACAACCAAAACCAGAAAACTGAAAGCTTAATCAATCATTTCCTGAAACCGAGGAAGATTGGAACGTATTATCTCAACCATAATTCTTAGGTAACTAAATCTGGATTTGTTTTCAGCCATTTTAACAAGCAATCTTGTGTTGTTTCAGCCAAAGCTGCTATGGCTTCTCTATCATGCAAGAGTATCGATTCCAAAATTCAGTTCTCCCCCTTGTCCTTTTGACAAATTTGATGTATTTATTCTCATTATCTTTTATTAATTAAATCCAAGGATTTTAGATTACGAATAGAGAATGAAAATGAGAAGGCACAGGCACAACCTGTGGAACAGGGTAACTTTCTACCTCTGCTATTCCTTACACCATGGTTAAAATAAAATTTGTTCTGTAGAGGATTTTGCGCTTTCAGTAGTGAAACGTAATCAGCTAAGCTTACCCAGGCGGATGCTGGGATAAATTGGTATCTATTTACAGGAGAGAGGAATCGCCATCCATTCTGTGGCTGTGCACCGGGGAGAACTCTGAAGAGTAGCTGCATCTTCTTGTAGAAACTCGGAAGACTTTTCCTGCAATTTGATTAGAACTGGCTTAGCTTTGAAGTGAGAATTGTGCAGAAAGAACAGAAATTACACGTAGGCAAACAATCTAAAAATTCTACCAGAAATTCTCAGCAAACACAGTACCTCCATTACCCACCTATTCATTTACTCCCCGATAACTTAATAAAACTGGTTTGATAAAAAAATCAAGTGTCATTTCAAATGTGCCTCTAACGGGCATTTCTAAGACAAGTCAAGATGGAGATGTCTGCCTTTAGAAACTACTCTCGCTTGGTCAATGTTTATTTCCTTGTATTGTTGGCAATATAATTAATCACAACATTGTTTCAACTTTGCACCGGAGATCTTTGTATTAATGTTTGTCATTTTGTGACCGTAATTTTGACACAGTAAGATACGCTTTAGGCTTGTACTTGTCTACACTGATTTATTTTGTCTTAACTTCAGAATGTGCCTTGGTAGATAAGCACAAACCAGTTTCCTTCTCATGCTATCAAAGCATCTACCTTGTCTTGATTTGACAGTATCCTAAGATAGTTTTACTGATCCCACTACAGCAAATGTTAAATTAGTGTCACTTCAAAAAAAAAAATCATTATGAATATCTCATTTAAAAGAGCAATAGCTGTTTTTCACATCAGGTATGTCTGTGGTTTAAAACCACTGAAGAAGTCTGATCAACACTGACACGTGTATTCGTGGTAGCAAAACATTTAAAAACCATTTGGCAGTAACTGGTAACAATAAATTAAATCGTAATAATAATCTAACAGTAGATCTAACTGGAAGACAGGCAGGGGGAGAAATCTAAGTGACAAAACCTCCAAGTCAGTTATTAGCCACTGGTTACTCAAATGAATAAGATACTTAAGTTATAAAAGTTTGAGGTTTTGTCCTGTGCTGTGCAACACTAATTGTACCAGTGAACAACGATAGTTGTAATCTTTCAGAAGAAGCCTGACTACTTGTAAGTTTTCCCCATGCCCTTATATCCTCATTGCTAATATTTACTTTATATGGGTGAAATCTCGTGAGCCAGTGGAGCTCCACATAGAGATCTTTAACACATAACAAGTACATATTGTATTTTTAGGACTGTTTCCAAATAATGGAAATAATTTGTTGTTGCTAACTCTGGCAATTTGAAAATATTTTTATTGTGGTCACTTCTGTTCTGATACAACCGGAAACAATTTTAAACCTTTGCATTTGAATGAGACGAAGTGTTTTGCATTCCCCAATTCCATTAATGTCTATTTGACAAATTGTGGGAAAAATATTACTAATACCTTCACGACGGCAGAGGTTTTCTTGTGCGTGTTTGCTATATGTTTGTGTAGATGTCCATGTTCTTATTAGGCATACACACAAGCTTCCTCATTTGTTGCAATTTCTTTTATATTCTGTGATTGTTTTTACCATTTATTGATTACATGATCACATTTTTAGAGAATAATGCATGTTAGTTACAGAATCTTTACAGTATTCATAGGAACTAATTCTGTATTTGACAAGAAATTGCTTGTGCTTGGCCTCAATTTACTGAACTTATTTACGTAGTGAGATGAAACCTCCTGTTTTTTTCATGGCATTTCAATGTGCTGTTCACAGCTCTCTATACACAGACAACCACTGCATATACTGAAGCTACCTATGAACATCATTACTGAAAACATGGGTTTCACTGTGCTTGGTTTTTTACTCACTTATTATGCCGAGACAGAATATTCTGCTAGCATGTGTGCTGAAAACTTCCTCATAAATGAATTGCAGAAACATTCTTTACTAGATAAGAAGTACCAAGGAAACAGGGGCATTAGAGGAAAAAAGCAGCCAAGAATAATTTCTTCAGCCACTAGACCTGCGTGCTTTCAAAGTTATGAACAATGGGTGGAATCCAAGGTCAAAAAATTCTCATGATTTCAGTAGTGCCATTCACACAAACTACTGGCGAACAGTATGGAAAATTCACTGCAGCGAAGTAGGGTCAAAGCTTGCATCAGTGCTCTAGGACAGACCAAAATGTTGTGTAATAGATTCAGAGCCGTCAACCCACCAACCTGTCCAGGGACTATAATACTCATGATCTGGGAGACAAAAAGGAGAGAAGCGAAGAGATGGTTTTAAAAAGAGAGAGAGGGAGAGAGAAGGTCTGTAATAAATGATACCACAAAAAGAGCACACTGAAGAAAAATAGTGATGGGAGAGATGATACAAAACATTGCTTGAAATGAAAGACTTCAGAATTCAAGAAAGGAAGCAAGGACGTCTAATAAAAAGTTTTCTTTCTGCGGCTTTATCATTAATGGTCTTTATGCTGTTCCCACAAACAATGAAAATTTCATAATAAATCCAGATTTTGATGCAGAAAGTGAACACCACCTATCCCAGATCAAAAAAGGTGTCCCTTTTGAATACGTTCATTTCTTTTTCTTAAGTCAATAGCCCGTCCTTTCTCATAGTGATGGGGCTGACCCACCTGAGTAAGGTGCTACTGCAGGCAAGCTGCACAAAAATTCAGGTAGCACGAAGAAAGGTACAAAACGTATTTTCTCCCCTCTTGGATGGCCTTCGGGAAAGACAGGAGGCTAAAAGAAACCGTGTTTAAGTCCAACAGCGTATTGTTTTTCTGTCTGAGCAGTAGGCAGACCAAAAGCCCGGTGCGTGTGCTCTGAAGCTGCCCAGACACAGTCACCAGAGAGAACGCAAGCCAACGGCACAATGCTGTGCCTGAGGTGGCCCTCCAGGTCAAGAACAAGACTCGCATTTGTGTTACTGTGTCTGCATTGCTGCTTCAGAACTAAAATCAGCCACAGCTGGCTGTCTCTTTTCTTTCAAGAAGCTGAAAGGGTGTTAAAGTTGAGTTTTGGACAGACTCAGAAATTTTCATGTATTATTCAGATCTGAACATTTAAGAGCAAAGTAGACATTTGTCAGACAACTATGCTACTCTCAATACATTTCATTAAATACCCAGTATAAATTCTATGAAACACTAGCTCATCACTTACCCCTTGAACTGCTTGAGCTGGTTGAAAGACTGGATATTTTCCCCTTGTTTTCCTTTTTTATTCCATTTCCAAATGTAACAACATTGGAATTATAAATCAAGAATATTTTGTGACTTGCGGCAAGGCATCTTTCATCATCATTCACAGAAGTCTTATCCTAAGAAAGAGGCTTCAGTATTTTATTAATTATTACTTTGGAAAAGATGTTTACATTTTGATTCAAAAATAATAATATCTCTTACTAATTGCAGGGGTTTGTCGGTTTGGAGCGGGGAAGGGGGGTTGCCCCAAGGACAGAAAAGCTTCAGATAGCTATCCATTTTTACATGTGGCTTTTTTCTGTCTCCTTTGCGCAGTGTTTTACGGATCCCATAGTCAGACCATAGCTTAGATTGTAAACTGATGAATTATGAAAATAATATTAGAAAATCTTCCTTTATTTTACTTTAAATATTTCACTTCCCACAGTAGCGCAGATCTGAAGACTGTGTTCAGAAATATCCCCCAAAAAGGCCTGCAAAGCTCTCCAGAGCAAATCAGATATCTCTGTTTTGTTTCTTAAATGATCAGTTTGATGTCCTGTCCTCTAGTTAATGAAGATCTGCCAGCAAACCCACAGCTAGTTCAGCCACACAAGTCTTAACAGTCATGTGTGATTACTTCAGAACTAGTTCTTTTACTTGCATCCCTTCTCGGTGTTTTATTCTTTGATCAGAACTTGATACCGGATGCCTTTCAGATTAACTCAAACTAATTTTTCCTTATTGTTACTTTTAATGACGAAGCTAAGGCAGAGCTGCTTCAACACCGCTCAGCAGTGGAGGTAACATTTCACTGCTTGGAGTAGAAGAAGGGGCAAGGGCACGGCAGGCAGGAGAAGGTAGGAGGGGTGCAACGGGCAGGAAAGCCCCGTATTGCCAGACTCGCTGCTCCTGCTGCTTGGGGAACCGAAAAGGCCGAGGGCCAGGCACAGGCTGGGGCTCCACCAGCCCGACCTGCACCCACCAGCGCCAGCTGCAGCAGCTCTCCTTGGGCTTCAGCACAGAGCAAGGCGTCTGCAAGGTCCTGGCCCTTCCTGCCCTGCCCAGCAGCTCCCCGAGGTCACTCGGGGCCTTCTCTGAGTAAAGCCTAGAGCCTCTTCTGAAATAAAATGTGTTATAACACGTATCCTGGAAAAATACTGTGCTAACGTTAGAAACATTGTTAATTTTCTCAACAACAATTAATATACTTGCCTTGCTTTGGTCTTGGCAGCATGTCAACTACTTTTGTTTAAGGCATAAATTTTGTTTTAAATTCCAGTGAAAGTACTTTTCTTTATGCTGCTGATGTGCCACACTCATTAGCTATAGCTAATCCAATTCCTAAGCTGAACAAACATAATTAGTTAATATTAAAGTTTTAAAAGTAATCCCGACCACGCTTTCAGGAAGGTGGAAATGGTATTAGAGTTGGTCAGAATAAAATTAACACAAAATTGGCAAAAAGTAAATAATGGGATTTCATAACATTTTCAGAATTGTTTCATTTAACTTCCAAATCACCACAATTGCTATCTACACGATACATATATGTGTGTACATGTGTGTGTGCAAGAGAAAGAGATACAAGGACGAAACTAAGGAAAAGAGAGCTGTGACAACACGAGATTAACAATTCAAGAATTTTCAGCTACATAGTAGTTTGCTGAGAACATTAAAATCTACCCGTTTGAACTTGAATGCGGTTCTGTGGGCAAACTTTTAAAAGCATGCAAGAATAGTGAAGGGGAAGCTTTTGATCCATCCCTTCTTTAAGTACATTTTTAAAACTTCCTAATGAGAAATAAACTGATGCTGATTTAAAAATCAGCATCTATAACGCTGCGTCCAGAATGTTGTCGACAGCAATGATTAGAGGCACTTGATAGCAGCCCGCATCAGTGTGTCGGGCGGAACAGCCGGCACGCAGCAAAACGCCACTTCAGCCACCCATCTCCAGCAGTCCGTAACTACAGGTCAGAATCCGGGCTGACGGCCCCTCAAAACAACCGGCTGTAGTTGTCAAAATAGGTTTAAAAATAGGAAAGCTATTGGAAAATAAATTTGCTTGACTGAATACTTGGGAAAATTTGGATAATATATTCCGGGCCAAACACGAGGAGAAATAGCTCATCTGCTGTTTAAGAAGTGGTATTTAATTAACTATTGAATTCCACTCAGTTGCTGAAGGCAAACAAAGGTCGGTATTGATGGGACAGATACTCCACCGTTTTCATTGCCTGAGCTGTAGGAAGCATCCCAGCAATGAGTAGTCTAGAACAAGCAGATTCCGTAGCTGTACCATCAGATAAAAAGTGTTTTGATTTTGCATATTGATACGGCTAAATATATACAATATGAATAATAAAGTCAGCTTTAAAGATACATAGCCTCAGTTATAAGAGATGTAACTCAAATATTGACTTTTAAAATACAGTTCATTTTTTCGGCCTGTTATCGTTCTGTTTTTCTGGGTTGATAATCTCATCACATTTATTTGGTGGTGATTTACTGTTCCTTTTACATAATATAAACACTATTTTTTGTAACTTATATAGAGAACATTAAAATTCAGGCCTATGGCTGTCATCAACAATGTGTTGTTTGTTGTACCTAATATTCAAATTTTGATGTTACAACTCCGAAACTGGACAACAACGTTAAATCCATAGCTCTTAAGAAAAGCCTTTGATTGCTAAAGGAATCACTGAAAAAAATTACTTAACTGTTCTCTTTTGGTTGCATCTATGAGTTTCTAACTCACTGCGTTATTATTTGGCCCACTTGGACGCAGAACGTTAGAAAGCAGTTGTCAGAGTCCTTCTAGAGTAAGAAAATTATTTTTCTGAAAGCGCGTCAGGACAGAGAAGATTACCAGTAAGGTTGCTGGTGCACAAAATTGTACAGATTTATGTAGAGCTGCATCACTTTGGAACTTGGACTGTTTCAATTTTAGTTCTCATAATATTTAGGTTGTTGTTTTTAAAAATAAGTAAATTAACGTTTATAAAACTACTTTTTTGTAGCGATAAATAGCAATGTTTAAAGTAAAATTAACAATATTTTCCCTATTCTGAATTTTTTAGGGTATTTGCAGGCTAAGGTATGCATAAACAGCGTATAATGTTGAGTCTGCTTCTAAACCAAATAATCTTTTCCCTAATTCTCTGAGCGAAAATTTTTACTGTTACGTTCTGCCTAGATAGTAGGGGCAAGGTCTTTACTAAAATTGCCTCTCCTACGGCAGACAGAGCTGTAATCTAGCACATACTCTACTAGTGATACCATCTGGAATAAAACACGGGTTGACACGTTTAAGTAGTATGTTCCTCATATCTCTACATATTTACCCAGTGAAATATTTCAATTGATATTAAGTAATACAAAGTAAAGCTGTCAGTTTTTCAAATACGGTAGTACTACGCAGCTCGAAGACTTTTGCCTGTGTTATTGTCTCTTAACTCTTTTGTCAGATCTGACTTCTGAAATTATTGTATCGGGCTACAACATCTAAATAAGATAGTTTTAAGATGCCAGTTACCCTTGTACCAAAGTAGCAAATCTAATTAAGAAGAAATATTTAATCTGTAATGGAAATAACGTTATCTTTTATTTCCGTATGTATATACCATATAATCCCCACCAAATAGCATGCTGAATTTCCTGCCTGTGCTTGCCTTATCTTTTCCGTGCAATTTTTTCGGATCATTAATACATGCAGTTCTCGATTATAAAACCCTGCCTTCTCATACAGCTCTTTTTACTTCAGCAAAGCCATGCTGCATTTTTAACCGCTGCTCATGCTTGCCAAAAGCTCTAGATACGTTGCCCCTTTCAAATAATAAAACACACACACACCTACAGTTCCAGTTCAGTAGTAACTATAAAAATGCAGACACTGGCACAAGGCAGGTATTAATATTCATATTATTTCATTATTAATCATTATTCATATTATAGTCATTAATTAATATTATCACAGTCAGTGGTCTGAAGCGAATGAAACGGCTCTCCAAGACTACAGCCTAAAAAAAAAAAAGAAAAAAAAAGGATGAGAAAATATCAAATAAAATAAAAAATTCAAACTTGAAGTGTTAAAAAAAAAACACATCCCCTGTTTACATGTCTCAGGAAGAGGGGGGAGGTAGTGTTTTAATTCTGGTTTCAGGGCAGAGTTTCTCCTGTAGATGAACTTATATTTATTCTGCTTTTCTTTCCCTCCCTCCCCTGCTGTCTTGCAGCAAACGTGTGTGACAACGAACTGCTGCATTGCCAGAACGGAGGAACGTGCATCAACAATGTGCGATGCCAGTGCCCTCCGGCTTACACTGGCATTTTATGCGAGAAGCTGAAGTGTGAAAGGGATCCAGGAGGCTGCAGCCAAAACTCCGGCCGGGGGGCAATATCACCCGGGCCTCTCTTACTGCTGACTGCTCTGCTAGGAGCGACTGGACTCTGCACCCGCTAGACTCCGTATGGTCGATGGCATCGCATTCAGACTGCTTCAGATGAACGTGCCACATGAAAGCAAGACAAAACCCAAGCGTTTGCTGCTGAAATTTGAAAAGGAAAAAAGAGAGAAAAACTAGCCACATACAAACTAAGAGGGCCTAACTGAACTAAGCCATATTAATCAGTTACGGACAGGGCTCTGAGTCAAGACTCTTCACCTCTGACTCGAGAGAAGCGGGCAGCCGCCTAGTCTGTCAAATCAGTGCTAGCTGCGAAGCTTACACAGGACCGAAACGGCTTTGACAGCCCCCAGAAGGGGAAGGGAATTTAAAAAACATTTGCTACTCCTATATGGTGCGCTACTGTACCTCCGCCCGGCGTGTGGACCGACCAAATAAAGGCATTCTTTGCTGTCAGTGCATTGTGGGTATAAGGAAATCTGTAAAAGCTGCCATATTGGCCTGCTTCAGTCCCCGAATCCTTTCCAACCTGTGCTTTAGTGAACGTTGCTCTGTAACCCTTGTTGGTTGAAAGATTTCTTTGTCTGATGTTAGTGACGCACATGTGTAACAGCCCCCTCAATAAAACTCAAGCCAGTCATATCCTTGTATACCTTAGCAGCACTGCATCAGTAAGATGCTGTGTTCACCTACCGTACAAGAGTGGCTATAGGACAAAAAGTGTATTTATCCTTTTGTATTCAAATGAAGTTATTTTTCTTGAAATAATGTACAATGTAGATTTTTTGTATTATTGCCTATTTGTGTTACCAGACAATTTGTTAACGTATTTAATTCTAATCAGATAAGAGAAAAATATGACTTTTTATTTAGTCCTTTTCTTTTTCCTTTCATTTAATTGTGCAGAGATTTCTCTGTATGGGCAACGTGCTGGCATCAAAGAATATCAGTTTACATATATAACAAGTGTAATAAGATTCCACCAAAGGACATTCTAAATGTTTTCTTGTTGCTTTAACACTGGAAGATTTCAAAGAATAAAAATTCCTGCATAAACAGTTCCAGGATGACGTATTGCTATTTCTTAAGGCCTTTTTAGAAAACAAAAGCGTTTTGATCGTTTTACCACCTAGCATGTGGAAGAAAAACAGATCCAACAGTGGAAATTACATCATCACAATCTAACCTGGTTTTATTTTTACTACTGTCATTATTTTTGCAAACAGTTTTAAACGTAAAGGGCGTCATTTGTTTGAGGAAGATTTCATCAAATCCCAAGCTTGGAAAAGGTATGAAAAGTTGAATAGTTCTCATCTTTGTTCTCTCAATTCATCACAGAAATTATTCCAAGACTAATTTACAAGGTATTACAGAAGCTAGTCTTTAATTCCTACTGTTTTTGTGGATCCTGGCAGTAATGAAGTAGATATAGCCACAGCTTATATTGTTTCTCCAAAAGCTTCATTAAAATGATATGTTTATATATGTACTACTCTGCCTAAGAAACTGCAAAACCAGCAGCAATCACAAGAAAAGCCAAGATTTAACTTTTAATAAAGTCAAATTTAATATTTAGAAGGAATGTCAAAATATACAGCAGCGAGTAGATAAAAAGTGCCGCTCCAGCAAATAAAGTTTGTTTCAAGTATTGCCCAAGGTGTAATAAATTCTTGTTTCTGCCTTTTATTAGGCCAATTACTGAGTGTGACAGAAAAGGGTAGCAAGAATAGAGAGGCAAGCCAAAACCACAGCAGTGTTTCAAAGTCCTGGGAAAAAAAAAATAAAATCCAAAGGTAGCAAGACTGTATGAATTCGTTTCCTGGCCATTTTCATCATAATGGCTATAAATATTTTACCAACATTATAGCCTAGTATGGAAAACAACTAATCAGCAAAAGAAAAATTCCTGAGAGAAACAAATTCTACCTGGCTGCCTCTTCCAAACGGTGAACAGAGCCGAATTTAGGGCACTGCCTTCTTGAATAAGCTCTTTCCGCTGAGGAAGCAAGTTTTGCAGGCCAGCACCCAGCCGCCAGAAACGGGTAGGCAAATCAGGTCTTTGTTTCCAAGAGAATCCTGTGAAGATGATGACGGTGAAGACGACAAGCTGGTGCTTGTTCAGGCTGTCACCTTGGCCCTTCGTGTAGAACGTTTGCTATTCGCACTGCCGCTCTCTTTTCGGTGGGCTAAATAAGGTAAGGCAAAGACAAATTAAGAGCTTGGCTGGCTGCCAGCCACGGCCTACATGAGACTGCAGGTATATATTAGAAGGATGTTCACGACAATAAACAGAAAATTATATTGCAGACTCAATGAGGAATATAAATGCTAATACAGGTGACATGCAGAGCTGGAGATTACCTACAATTAAGTGGATTTCTGATATTAAAATGTGGAATTTAAGTGTTCCTAAAGCTTATTAGCACAGACCAAATTCAGATTGTGTAATTATTGGAAAAGATGCACTTTAATTGTCATTATAAACTCAAGGCTTTGTGAAAGTGCTAAGAAAGCATGTTATGCACGTTTGGTGAGAAGGGATTCTGCCAGCAGTGCTGAAGTATAATGAATATCGGATCGCAATCAATTCAGCTGCATTCCAATTTTACATACTTACGATCTTCTAAACCAGGGCAGAGTATATGGCTTTCCACATATTTAGCTACCAGTTCGTGCATTTTGTCCTCCCTCACCTATTAATAAAATTACAGTTTTATACAGGAGTACATTCAGTGGAAATTTTTCTTATCAATCATCCTTTTCTTCAGCTTCATTATTTTTTCCTCTGAACTCCACGGAACTCCACTAATTGAAAATTTTGAATATAAGTTCCTGCTACTGTATTCCAAGTATATTTGTAATATTATGTGTGCATCTTTGAGAGAGGAGGAGATTTACATCACTCAGCATTGCTTTACCTGCTTTTTTATTTAATTCAGTGGAAAACAAAGGCAGAACCTGTTCCCCATTTCAGAAGCTGTGAAGAACAACAGACTCCTTTTCCTGAAGATAGAGTAGGATCCTTCCACGATAACATGTAGTCACGGTATCTGCTTTATTTTTCACCTGAAAATATATACCCCTTCCAACATATTCTAGGTTTCTTGGAGTGGGTATCCTGTCCCTGCGAATGCCTGTAAAATAGCAAACACATAGATGATACTGAAAAAATCACAAGAGCAACACGATCACTAACCTAGGATTTTGGTTCATATCAAAACACAGAAAAAGGAACCTACTGAGGAATTATTTCCTGTATGATATTTCTTTCCTGGAAGAAATATCATTTCATCCAAGAATTGACCAGGCTTCACATGGCTTAGTTGTCCAGATTGTAGCTCAGAGTACAATGACCTTAAACCTAGCATTCATAATTAAATTTATGCGTTGTATTAGTTCCAGTTGTTTTGCTAAATCAGTCAGTCCTAGTCAGCTTGCAATTCCTGTCTTTCTAACTAGAGAATTGGTTCTGATCCAGGATCCACATGGTTTAACATCTGAAAATGGGGCAGCTTGTGACAAGGTGCTGCTCCCTGGGAAGGGAGCTGCAGAAATTTCCACTTCAAGCTAGCCAACTTTCTCAAAGGGACATTAAGAGAGAGGCATCTCTCTTAGTGCTACATAACTGTTTCAAAAACAAACTATCCAAAGGAAAAAAAAAAATCTAGTCAGACGCAAATTGACCCCAATATTGCCTTCAAACGATAATTGATCTAATACTTTATCATGACTGAGCCACAGATAAAAATTTATTTCATGTAGTGAACGGAACAAAAAAAGAATGTGCAAAAGACTCCTCAAATTTAGAAAGAGCTCTTCTGCTTGCACATAATTTTATACATCTTTCTCATAACTCCAAGACACCAGGGGGATTTGTTATAGCCTCACTGGGATTCTAGGTTTATTAAACCATTGAATTAACTAGATTCATCCATGCATGCTGTTTATTCACCTGTGAGAAATGTGAGTAATATTTTTCATAGAATATGCAAGACCAGATTTCCAGCCAACCTGCAGCCCAGCCTTCGTGTTTGTCCTTGCAAACGCAAAGTTACAGATGTAAATATTAAGACATAGTCAATTGATTCATTCCTAAGAAAAACTGTAAGTTTAATTATTTATGGATGCAAACATTTATCCGCCAAAATGCAGATCTGGCATTATAAATCAGAAATTTTAAATTAACCAACTTAACACCTTTCCCACCACCATACAGTATCAGAAAGAAGAGGGTGTAAGAAGCGTATGCAAAACAAACAAGCAGAGCAGCAGCATTTTGCACCATATGGGGCATTTCATTTAATGAAATAAAAGTTCATCACCAGTACAGTATGTTCACCAAGACACCATTTTTGCCACAATATGCAAGAGATGAAATTCCAGTACAAAGCGTGTGTTTCCCTTCGTTGTCTTTCTGGCCAGCATTATCTATACAGACCCAAGCATATACGTGATGAAATACTGCTCAAGAAATTTTACAGCCTCAAAGAACACAAAGACCAGTGTTATGCAATCCGTAGACCTAAACAGATTGTAAAGGCTTCAGGGTTGAATTCCTGCATACATTGCTAGCTGATACTCATTTCTGAGAAGGACCGGGATAAAGGTCACATCATGGAAGTGCTCTGAACCAGAGCCTCACGGCAGTCAGTAGAACCAAAGCGACATGCCTAGTTACAGAAAGCATGAGGACGGTGTTAATCCCGCATCTGTCAGCAGGGGCAACCACATCCCACCCCGGGACACACCCGGGCATCACCCCCCCTTCAAAACTTGTGCGTGGGGGTTTACAGATGTGCGCCTGCTAGTTACAGTTGCTAAGACACCTGCGACTTACACGATGCTGCTGAATGGAGCTGCTGTGTCCTGTTGTCACTGGAAACACAATTTTTGTACTAGAAGTGAACCGTGGTTGAGAAATGGAAGTAATAACGGTGTATTCTGGGAAAAGAGGGCCAGGAGTGGGTTTTGGGGCTATTGCTTGTTTGTTTTGAGAAAATGAGACTGGTTTTGGATGAGCATTTTCTGTTTCTCACATAGCGTAGTTTTCACTCGAGTACTCTGTGCAGGTCCTTGGGACATCCGAGAAACAAATTACTAGTAAGTTAATTCTGACATTTATACGTCTGAACAAGACCTCTCAGGAGTAACGACATCAGTTCAATCCTATATACTGGCAGTCTTTACAGTTCAAGACTGCAAGATAGGCTCAAGACAGAGCACCCTTCTTCAAAGAGAAGGAATATTAGAGGCATTGATAGGGGTGAAAGGGACTTGAGAAGTCCTACATGTCAGTGTAAAAAGTTAAATATATATATACACACACACATCAACACTGAAGCCAAAGTCTCCCTAACTTGGATGCCTTAGCATTCTAGATAGAAACTGCCTGATTTTCACAAGTACTCCGTGTTCACAACTCCCAGAGGTTGTCCCTTACTGTTATTATAACAAAGGTACAGTGAAGTGGACTCTTCTCTGTTTTAGTGGAAGAGGAAGTGAAAGTCTTTCTACATCATACTGTAACATACAAAGCAACATATATGATAATCTATGAAATCAGTGCAATCTTTAATATATAGAAGAGTTATGCAAAGTTTATGGTAGAAATCTCAAGTGTAATATTCTTCAAACCGTTAAGTTATTAAAAAAAAGTCACATTCTATTATTTTAGAAAACTCTAAATATAATTAAAAATCAGGTTTTATTCATTACTAACCTAATCCAAGTGATGGAACTTACAGAGCCCACAGCTGCAACCCGAAGACGGAACTCAGAAAGGAGTTTAACCTTAAATTTCTTCTCCAGGAGAAATATTGCAGGTTCACAAGTCACATCTAATAGAGCAGAACCAAATTCCAGCACCGTCACTGCAGCCTAGATCTGGAAGTACTACGATCACTCCTGATCTAACAGGCATGCTTAAGCATTAAGTTTGTAAGTATCTCTATAAATTCAACAAGCTTTGAGAATTCAGATTATTGGCCAACGAAGTTTGAGTCTCTTAATGATCACAGTGAGGCTTTTCAAATTCTGCGAAGTTGTTTTTAGTTCTCTAGTCACGTGTGTTCCAAAATACCATTTCTGGGACCACTGGTCACTCCAAAAATCATTTTATAACCTTAAAATGGAGTCACCGATTTTACTCAATCTGTAATCAGACACTTATGACAATGCCATAGTAGTTCTCTCTTTTTAGATTGTAATATTAACTAGATAACGGAGGAGAAAGGTTAACATTGTCCTGTACATAGAGTCATACAATCATTTAGGTTGGAAAAGACCTTTAAGATCATCGAGTCCAACTGTTAACCTAGCACTGCCAAGTCCACCACTGCCAAGTAAACTGTCCCTAAGTGCCATGGCTACGCCTCTTACATATTTTTGTTCTTCCTTAATGCAGAGGTAAATCACAACTCAAGTCATTATACAAGTGATATTTTCTTTCTTTCATCCCCTCTGTTTTCAGTGGTATCCAAACCTAGTACCCTCATTTATTCTACAGAAATTTTAGTATTTTCCAGTTCTTCAATGTATTGCCCAAAACCAAATCTTCATAGCTATGTTGCAGAAGGTAACGTTAGCAAACACAAAATTAAAAAAAAAAAAAAAACAAAATTTTTACATTAATCTCTTCAAAACAAAACAGACAAAAATCAGTATAAAATCCCTTCAAACCATTTTGCTGCATACCACCATGCAAAATATCTCAGCAAATATTTTCTATTTAACAAGTCTAAAAGGGTTATTTACCCACTTGTGGTATCACAAACCACTTTACATACAGTCAGTTGACAACCCGTGAAAGTCAAAGAGATTCCTGTGTGATCCCAACAGAAGAACAATGTTCATACATAGTTCATAAAAGCAGTTCACAGCTACTATGCTAGATCCAAAGTTAATTAACGTAGTGCAGCAGGATACGTTTGGAGAACAATATTGCCTGTAATGTAAAGATCAGTACAAATCTAAAAAAAAAAAAAAAAAAGAGGAAAAATTCTACAAGTTCTCCAATTTCTGACTCAGCTCCATAGCATGAACGGATTTTTTTTTTAGAAATTTTTTCTGGTTGCGATATCAATTGTTTTGAGATTAATGCATTCTCTACTTCCAGAAGTGCAACACCACTCCCCCACAAAACTAGCAAAAACACATTATGAGATGTACACTCGTTCAGGCCCTTTGCCAGTTTGTGCAAGCCATATTTTAAGCTCCCCAATTTGAAGAGGCCTCGATCTAGCTGATGCTTTCATACCTCTCAGTAACTGTTTTCAGTGTTACCTGAACATGTAAACGAAAACATTTCAATCCTTGCGTATCCACTGGGAATACGGTTCACTTTGCACCTGCAAATAATTGTGGATGCAAAATCAGTGGCTGCTGTCTGTAACTGTTGCTTATAATTGACAGTACCGAGAGATCTCGTTCAAAGGCTTGGGCTCTCTTGGACTAGATTCTGTAAACATGTTGAATGAAAAGATGTATTTGCTTACTGTAACTAAATAAAACACAAGGCAAAATCATTCTTACAAGATTCTTATGATACTCAAAATGTCAAAGCACTTCCATTTGTCACAATTGAGATACTTCAAAAACCCTCAAGGAAGAGACAACAGGCTAGATTGTTATTCTCTACAACCTATAAATGCTCGGATACTTTGAACAGAAATTCTCTATCATTTATCTTTTAATAGAGATGAGGAAACTGTGACCCAGAGAGGTAAATGGAGTTGTCTGAAACAACCCAAAAAGCAACTGGCAAAGGCAGGGGACAAGTTCAACACACTCAGGCTCCACATCACATTGAATATGAATAAAGTGTTACACTACAAGAGTATTGAAAACCTCTTAGTAGCTTTGGTTATAATTACCACTATTTAGAGTATTAGTGTATATCATATAACGTGTAATATTATTACGCATAATGTATATAACTATTTACAAAATATTACTTCACACCTCCTCGTTTTAGAATGGGAATCAGACCAGTATGTGTTCTCACAAGCGCTGTGCGGGACAAATGGATGTATCCCAAATGGTGTGAAATTATTCCTTGCCTGAACAGGTAACTATGACACTTCAGTAAGGGTTATGAACACCGAGGTCATGAAGAAGTTAGTTTTTCTATACTGTTTTTTTAATGAGAATTCATAACATAGAGTGGATGATAAATTAAAGATAGCAATCATGTTTTTAACCATCACGATATCTTATAAATTATTTCCTAAAGCTTAATAGAAGTCATTTTAATGACAGGAGAATTTAATGTATTTACAAAAATTCACTAATAAATTTGGACCTCAAGCACTAAAACAATTTAGTTTATTATTTACTTTTTGCTAGTTTTACTGACCTTATGGATAATAAGTCTATTAAATTCTTCCTGCAAAACAGGCCTGCTAAATACATGCCCAGCTCAAAGCTGGCACATATGCCAAAAAACAGCAAACTAAAACATAATGCCAATCACATTTATAAGTTGAGATTTGCTCACCTAGTAGAGCTAAAAAGCATTCACAGGAAATGAGATTCAAATACTAAAGCAAAGACTTCAGCTTCACAGTGTAGAAACTTAAAAGGTTAAATCCAGAAATGAAGGTTGGAGCCCACACTGCAGGAGCAGAGGTTACTGAAAAGAAAACGTAGACCAGCAAGAACAACACGAAGTAGAATTAACAATTCTGATCTCACTACCCATCAGACACGGTCCCCAACAGAAGTGTATGTGAAAGGCATTGGAATCCAAAGGGAAACAAAACAAAAAGCAAAAAATCCACTTTTCTCACGAGTTATAATATTTGGGGGAAACCCAACACCGGGAGAGTGAAAAGAAAGAGAATGTAAGTTGCCCCCAGACTAAAAATATACTAGGATCTCAGGGAAAAAGCCAATCCAAATACTACGTACATACTCATAAATCATAGCCATGGCATTTGGCATTGTAATCTCCGATTTGGAAACTGCAGGATTTGAGCCTCGCACAGACAGAACACTCTCCGCTTGAGGATTTCACCTCCTGTCTAGGTGAAACACTGCTCACTTATCTGCTGGAAGAGCCTAGCCCCGTCAGCACCACCTCTGCTTTGTCTTTGGCTCCAGCTGTGAATTCAGCAGCACAAGTCTGGCCATCTAATCCAGATGTTCGTGAAGCAGCTGCTTTTCAACGCCTTTCAAGAAACCACGTCACAGGCCTCCCTCAGGGCAAAGCAAGCTCAGTGCGGGAAGAATCCCATTGCCAAGATCTGTGTAAGGCCAGCGATTACGTCTGCTCTTCGCCACGCACCTCCTGAATCGTTAAATGTAATTCCTATAAGGAGATAGAAAATGAAATGTGTTCAGAAGAGAACACTTTCCCTCCAGGCCTTCCATGGGCATCTGCTGTCACCATGTTCAACACGGGACCGAACTAGGCTCTGAATGGCTACGCTGACTCATGCAATGCATTTCTTGTTAACATCTCTTACCTCTAATTACTGTTGCTTGGTAGGATGGGAGAACCGGCACGTAGAGCACTCCAGTAATTACATTTATTATACTGCTTTCTTTTGCCATCCTACGGCTTGCTTTCTTCCCTCATGTCAGAGTTTTTTCTATGCCCTCATAAAATGTATTTATTACTTTGCTCTAGAGATCTCCCACGGGCAAAAAGTAGGTGGATTGGTACTTATGAATTAGCCTTGGCAGTGCTCTTTTGCCTCCCTAGATCTGGTGGAGAGTCACAACTACTTTTACAATTCTCTCATTGAGTAGGATGCAAGGAACGATGACTAAACTGTGTAGATTTAGTGGTGAACAATTTTTTGACAGGTTTCTTGTTTACCGACAATTTCTAGCATCTGAGTATCTCCCAGACTTTCCTGAGGTTAGCCTCATGACACTACTGCGAAGCAGGGAGGCATGCTATTTCCATTTTATTCATGGGGGCTGAAGCTTGAAGATGTTGAGAGACTTACAAAGTCAATTACAGAAAGAGAGATTAATTCTGACACCTCGTCCACCGCATTAAGTACTGAGACCTACAGTTCCCTACTCCATCCAAATTACACAAATCTGAAGTTAAATAGTCTTCCATCTGCATGTATTTGCCACCCACTTACTTCAAATTATCTTATCCAAGTCTATTTTACATTACACCTCCCA
>NW_008824810.1:539729-544119 GCF_000699105.1 Pygoscelis adeliae
TTTCCCTACCATGCTTGGAGTTTCAATGTTGTGATATATAACTCACACATTTGATTTTGCTGTTTTGGGTTTTTCTCTTCTGCACTTCAGCCTAAGGCTAGAAGGAAACCACAACTACTGTTTTTTGAAGGGATGTTGTATATGAGTCAAAGTAATTGGAAGCATCTTAACAGTCTGAGAAATTAAAAGACATGCGTACAGAAAAAACAGTAAAACACTCAAATCCTTTTCCAAAAGAAAGAGATGGCTATGGGTTGTTCCCCGCCCCCCCCGGTCTGATTTTTTCATTATTGGATGTATTAAAGCTCATATAATAATAATATTATGACTTTATATATTAATATATAATATCTTTTATAGCTTGAAATACCTATAGCTTAGGCATTTAATTTCTTCCATAAATGTCTAGATACTGACACAATTAGGTTTTGATACATAGATATTTCTGCTTACTGGAAATCTGGTAGCAAAAAGACTACATTTTGAATGGGCTCATAAATATATATTGAATTTAATTTTTTAATACACAAAATCCATTCTCCTATTGTTTGGTTGGTTTGGTGGCTGCTTGAGAGAAATATTTTCTATAAATATTTTTGTTTTGTACAACTAATTAGCCCATAAATCAGTACATTGTAATATGGCAGAGATCACCCTCAAGCCAATAGAGAGCAACTGATTGAATGTACTTACTTTCTTCATAATTCATCTATGTCTAATGTCTCTGCATTTTCTTCTGCTGCTTTCAAACATTGTCTTGCCACTTTTTTCTCTCTTCCCATTCTTCAAATACATAACAATAAGCATACTTTCTATTAAACACCAGATTTTTCCTGTGTTTTGAACCAAGTGCAGCCGGCTGACGAAGTACGTAAATAAACAATAACCAGATAATCATAGATCAATCGGTTTGATTCTGTAGTAGGAATTTTTACATGATTTCCATTTTCACATTATTTATTGGGGCCATCTACTAATACCAAAAAGGTGCCAACTCTCAAGCAAAAACACGTCTCTAAAAGGGGGGAGAGGAAAACTACAAATATAAAATTCTGTAACAGGTGCCAACAACTAATTGAGAAGCCAGTTCAGGATGGCAACCATATTAAAAAAAAAAAAGGGTAAGCACATGCTGAACTTGGATCACATGCTTTAATAACACCGAAGCCCCCTTCAGTGTATTTTTTTCTTCTTAATCCATAATGCCTACTTTCTTTTCTTCAAATGGCTTGCAATGGCTAAGCAGAGGTAGGATTGTTCCGAGGCAGTATCACTTGTGAGTTGCACGCTATTAGTCATCCAGCCCTCTACAACTTCCAAAAACAAAACAGCAAAAAAAAAAAAACACAAACAAACAAACAAAGACAGGCGTGGCTTTGTCATTATTTCTGCTGACTTAAGTTCCTGAGTGGTAATTCTTGTGTGGCAATTAGTTGGCAGTCTTAGCACAGCTGCTAATGGAGATGTGCACACTGATTAACAAAAATTATCGGTGTTTTTTCCCTAGCTGTCAATCTTAGCAAAGGAAGCCATGTGGAAGTGGAATGAAGATGAGCTAGCCTTGCATCTCTCAAAACCAGGCCTCAGAGAAGGAGGAAATAGATTGACAAAACGGTATTAGAAAACACAGAACTTCAGGGTACCTGATGCAGCTATTCTGTGGTCAATCGGGATTCATTCGCCAAGGACTGAGCAGTTTGCGTTCGTTAATGACCTGCTCCAGAATCCACTAGATGCAAAGGAAAGCCTTACCTTGATTTCAACAAAACAGAATCAGGTTTTAAATTCGATCAAAAAATAATTTCAGGAAAGGAAAAAGTAATCCCTTAGGCATTATCTCTCTGATCCTACTATAATCTGCAATATTTGTACAGTTCCATGTACTATTTATTGTGCATTATTCTATTGCAGCCCTAAATTATTCTCATTTGAATGTTTCCACAGACCCAGCAGTTCTGGTGACAAATGTCTTAATTTTAAAAGCTGGTCTGCGTGGCAGGCACCATCTCTATCCAACAGAGAAAGGAACTCCCTAGCTGAAGCTGTTTTCACCAACAATTTGTTTGCCAGCAGCATGTTTTCCTGTTTAATCCGTGTTAACATTTTGTTCAGAGTTATCCTAACTGGCATGTATTCTATCTGATAAACATCTCCTCTTTTCCCTTACGGAAACATTATTTATTTATGACATTATTGTTACAGACAACTAAACAGCCAAGAGGGAAACACATTTGCTTTTCTACAAATACCTGCGCATGCTGTTAAACCTGCATCATTTTTCTTATAGAAACATCTAAAACTTGGTAAAAGGCTTCCTAGCAAGTCTTTGGTATCCACTGAGAACAAGGAACAGGGACAGACACATGCAGCAGTACAAAATCAGCATGGGTTCAGGAGAACAGGAGGAAAATAATGACATTTCAGGTTGTTAGGCTGATATATGAAACTTCCCCCTTTCCGGCCCAATTTGTCATGACTCCATGACTAAATGAACTAAATGGACCCAATACAAAATGACTCAAATCAAGAGCAGCTTTCATTCATGTTCTCTGTACCTTTGCCAACGTAGGAACTAGCTGCTGTATTATCAGGAAACCAGTGCCCAAACGCACACACAGTGAGCTAACACCAAATAACCTGTGTTGGAGGTCACGGTGCCCCCCAGGCTGCTTCAGGACTGCGGCTGAAATAATGAGGAGGAAATAGTGTAAATCAAAATTACCAAAGTGCCTGAGAAGTGAATACCCTCAAATTCCCTGTCACTTCACCAGTTAGTACCACACGTTGGATCCTCGGTGAGAGAAACACGTATCCATTTACAAAAGGGCTCGAAGACCTACATCTGTTTCATGAACGACACTGATAGCTGTAATGGGTCATCAATTAAGTCACTACTCTGCACCAGATTGGGACTGGCAATCTCCCACATCTTTGAAGATCCTGTTCCACCCGGGGTCTGTGCTTTTATCAACATATAAAGATTTTAGTGTGTTTACCTCTAGGTTTCCCACCGTTCTTTTCATATGATCTTTGTGTCATCAAAGTGCAAGTTTCTTTAGCACACGCAGGTCTTCAGACTATGTGGCACAGCTCAAGACCTAGGACATATCCTCAATTATTAGTAACTGACATATTCTTGAATCTTCTCGCACTGGGCTCAGAATTTTTCAGATACAGAAAGGAGAGTATCTGCAAAAAGGCTCAAGTCAAAGGAGCAAAAAGACAAAAACTGGAAGAAATGGAATGCATTGACTTTCGACAGCAGGCAAAGGCAGCCTTTAAAGATGGACTTAACTGTAGGTGTGTTATTTAAGTAATACATAGTTACATGCATTGCAATTATGTAGGTAGATATACATACATGCTCACACGCTTATAGTATTTGCTAACCAAAGATTTTATAGGGCTTTCCCAGTATTTGAGTTCTGTTACATAGGAAAGTATTTGCATATTATGTGAACATACACAGATGATAACTGTGTGTGAGTATGTACCCACCTGCTTGTTTGCAAATTTTGTTCTAAGTTAAATCAACCTTATCCTCTGTACTTTTTCTCAGCTAAAGGACGTTTTTCTGCCTGTTATCTGCTTCTTAGTATAGAAGACTTAGAGACCTTCTGGAGTCCCTCGTCAACAGAATCTGTGTTTCATCAATATGGTCCTTTGCAGCAAAAAAGCAATGCACCCTGGGAATATTAAATACAAGAGTCACTAAATACTCTTTTCCACCCAAAATGATAGCTGCACCACATAAAGGCACGATGGCAGCAAGCGTAAGATGAAATTCTGTGCAAAACCTGAGCGCATACCCATGGTCTGTGACAGTGTGAACTGATGTCTCTGTCACTCTGAGCCTGTGCCTTGACTATAGTTACCCACGTTAATAAAACGGAGAAAGGGGTGCTGATCTGTGCAACCAAAGCTGCACCCCTCAGAGGCTGAGCCTGTATAGTGCGGAGGAGCCGCTGCATCGCCTCTCAGCCAGGGACCGCAGGGATCACCACCAGCAGCGTGGGGCGAGGGGGAGGGAGGCAGGGCGAGCAAGCACACAGACAGAGGGCCAGTGAAAGGGTCAGTAATGTGGACAGCAGAAATAATGGATGTTGACAGGTCAAGGGGGGAAACAGGTATACTTTTCAAAAACATCACAAGCATCATTGACTAATGTAGAAAATTTTCAGTTTGGCCCCTAATGAAAAATTTTTGCTGCGCACCACTACTCCTGAGAGCAGGTCAGGTTGCTGATTAATAAATCCCACCTGCTTGCATTGGGTTTGCATGGCAAGGTTGTGGTAGCTGGGGGGCTGCAGGGGTGGCTTCTGTGAGAAGACGCCAGAAGCTTCCCCTATGTCCGACAGAGCCAATGCCGGGCGGCTCCAAGACAGACCCG
>NW_008824810.1:544596-547103 GCF_000699105.1 Pygoscelis adeliae
GTTGGAGAAGTTCGTGGAGGACTGTCTCCCATGGGAGGGACCCCACGCTGGAGCAGGGGGAGCAGCAGAGGCAGCATGTGATGAACTGACCGCAACCCCCATTCCCCGTCCCCTGCGCCGCTGGGGGGAGGAGGTAGAGAAATCGGGAGTGAAGGTAATCCCAGGAAGAAGGGAGGGGTGGGGAAAAGGTGTTTTAAGATTTGGTTTTTTATTTCTCATTATCTTACTCCGATTTGATTGGTAATAAATTAAGCTAATTTCCCCAAGTCAAGTCTGTTTTGCCCATGACAGTAATTGGTGAGTGATCTCTCCCTGTCCTTATCTCAACCTACGAGCCTTTTGTTATATTGTGTCTCCCTGTCCAGCTGAGGAGGGGGAGTGATAGAGCAGCTCTGGTGGGCACCTGGAGTCCAGCCAGGGTTGACCCACCACACTGCTTAAAGTTTCTCTGCTAAATTAAGAGCCATGGAGCAGGCCTTACAAAAACTCAGAAAAAAAAACCCAAAACCGAAAGAACTGCCCTCCCCCCCGCACAATCTTGAAAAACACATCTTGTTTCTAATACCCCTTAGAACTTTCTAAGCTTCTTACAATGCTGAGCAAGTGGGGGGTGAAGGGGGAGGTGGTGTTTATAAAGCCTTCTTAGAACCATGTGTTGGTTGCATTTTCAGACTCATTATTTGCATACCTCCACTCCCAACTGAAGTCACTGGGGCCAGTGACTCAAAAGACAACAGGCCAAACTCAAAACCCTTGCATTCAGTGCACCAAACTCGGCGCTATGCAGGCTTTCTACCTAATTATGTCTTAGCACAAAACAGTAAGGGCTGAGAGTTTTAAATCATTCTAGGGAAAGTGAGTATCAAAGTCTTTGGGCTTTAGAAAGAACTGATTGTCTGGCTTCTTTAGATGCCTTTAAAAATCCCAAGATTTAATCATTATCTTCATCACCATTTTTACTTATATATACACACGCACGTATATATAAATATACATGCATACATAGACACGCACAGTACTCTAACCCCCGAGTATTGCTCCTCACTCAGATTAGCGTGACATCTTGTGGCTACAAGGAACATAACGCTCCATTTAACCAAATATCCGAATACCATCCCGATGCACATAAGCATACTACTAACGTCTGTATAATTTAGGCAAATGCAAAACAGCTCTTGAGCAATGCAAGACAATTATTTCACTCAATTAGATGCGACGTGGTGTCAGCATCGTGTTCTGATAAGACAAGCTGGCATAGAATTGTAAAGGCGAACCACAGTTACAAATAATGCGGAGCTTTGGTTAACTGGACTACAACAGATAATATTTTGCTCAAAACTATATACCTATCTAATCAGAAATAAGAATTGCCAGGATATCTGCAGTTGTTCTTCTGATATTGCCATGTTAAAGATTACTTTGATTTTTGTCACAGGAACCAAACCACTCCTGCTGCAAGAGCAGAACATTAGTGCAGTGGACTACATGGGGAACAAAAATGTGTTCTCAGACAGGAAGATAAACGACTAACCAAGAAGAGTGTTTTTGCCTATATACACAGGCATAGCACGGGTACATGTGTGGCAGGGGGCAAGGGGAAACATCCATCCTATGAAGAGTAGCTGCTTTTTCTTTTCCTAAAAAAGTTGGTCTATTGATTCATTTTCAAGAAAAAATAACTTGAATCTCAAGGGAAGAAAAAGATTCTTCCTTTTAGGAGGACCTGCTGCACTGTCTGAAGAGGTTTTACACTCACCTCCTGTTCTCCTTTTTGGCATAGAAAAGAACAATCAAGCAATAACACAGAGAAAATAATTTGTGCAGTTTGATTAGTTTCCACACCAGATGTTCCCACATATATTCACATCTCCCCAACTCACTCTCTCCAGCCAAGAGTGTGCGCAGCTGGTACTTCTGTAGTCAACACCAAAGCTATTTAACAGAGCTATTGGCAGGGGGGGTACATTATGGATCCCACCACTCTTCTCTGGGGGCCTGCTCCTGTTCCCATTGAAGTGAAGGCATCATCACGCTCGTTGTCTTCAGAGAGAGCCAGAGAATGTTGCTGGAAGAATTTTTACTACTCTGTTACATACCTGCACTTTCACCTCTTCCAGCCTATGAGTGCCATTTCATTTTCTTGCTGGTACCATAAGGCACTGCAGCCGTTCACTGACCAGCTCTGGGTTTTCATTCTTTGTGAAGTAGATTCCAACGGCAAACAATTTTTAAAACAGTCACAACAGATAAGAACTGTTGCTTGTTTCTCAATTAAGTTTTAATGGCCACAGATTTCAAGAAATGGCAACTACAAAGTTGCATCTCATTAATGTACCAGTGACTGAATAAACCTCAAAGATGGACATGAGTGTTCCCAGATGAAAACAATTCGTGGGTTCAGGCAAACTCCTCCAGGGCAAGGACTGGCTGGAAAGCCAGCCCCCAGCTTTCAAACGGCCATGTTACGAGAAATTCTAAATTCCTAAATCAGCTCCTGTTCATTGAAG
>NW_008824810.1:547115-558043 GCF_000699105.1 Pygoscelis adeliae
GTTTCTTACTGAATATTGACAGACATGCTGCCATAGCCTTGGAGCTTCGGCGTTTGCTCTAATTGCTCTGGTTGCAAGTGAGAGGTTTACTGTAAGATGAAGAAAGGAAAAATTTACTACCCCTTCATATCTTATTAAGAAGGAAACTGTAAGGTTATGTACGTTTGCATTTCTAGGAACTCAGTATCTGTGCAAATTTTGCAGCCAGTTTGTCTTCACAGCTTCTGTGTCTTGTTGCAGAAGACACACACGTGGGATTCTTTCATGAAGCATTTATGCTTTCTTGATGCAAATTAAAGGTGATCCAAGGTGGAAACATGCTGGTGGAAGCACTGCAGTAACAGCTGGGAAGAAATCATCCTGTATACCCACAATGCTGTCCATGGGGATTTTTTGCCACTAGGTTCTCAGTGTGTGCACCTGAGGACCAGTCTTTTCTACGCGGATGATCACCTGGAAAATAATGTTAAAGACAACTGAAGGACTCTGGTTATCAGCTGAAAGCTGCTACTCTCCAAAAGGGACATTTTAAATGTTTAGGTGCCAGGTTAGCTAGATTACCTTAGATAACTAAAAGCATAAATAAGGAACGCTGCTTTCAGAAGGCAAGGGATTGCAGGAACTAGTCAGTACGAAGTATGTGATCTGAGAAGAAGGAATGGTCTGTACCTACCCCTGAAGTCCCTGTGAAGAGACAAGATGCAGTACTGCACTATACCAACGCAGTAAGTCAGGGTGAGTGCTGACAACAGACTGACAAAGGACAGCATGGCCTGGGCAGGTACTACTGAGAAGTAGCGAGGTACGTAAAAATAGGACACACTGCTAAAGTAGTCAGAGGGGTCAGGGATATGCTTCCCTCAAGCAGCACAGGGAGATGCAGAAAGGAAGATTAGCAAACTCAACCCCCTCACTCTGAAAGGGACAAGCTGATAAGGAGAGGATCTCTTCAGAACAAAGAGGGCGGTGGGCATCATATGGGTCTCCTGAAGCCTTAAAGGGAAGTTATAGGTACCACTTGCTCAGATAATTAGACATAAATTATCATGCTGTTCATTGCTGGTTTGGACCTGAAATGTCACAATGTTTAAACACTCTCCTGCGGTGACTGCTACTCCAGTATAGAAGTCTTGTGTAAAACCAGGCAGAAAATGAAAAGGACCCACAAAGTAAAGTAAAATAATCCATCGCTTTCCTTCTCCTTGTTGAATGAAGTGAAGAAGGGCAAAGCAGCACAGAATTAAAGGCAAATTACATGGCTAACAATGTCTGTATACTGATCATTGAGAGTAGAATTAACAAACACAGGCACCTGTATTTAGTGCGTGAAATCCCGCTTCCTGAATTTTGCTGAGTTCTGCCACTGACTTCAATGTAGCCACAATTTTATCCAGAAAATGTACAAAGTCAAATTCTGTGAGAAAATGGAGGCCTGCCAGTGTGTTAAGATGTGAGGAGCACTGCATACCTCAGTCTTAAAATAAATAAATAATCTTTGCCATGAGAATTTTTCTCCTCATAGGGAAATAAAATATATTTGCATCATACCAGCACAGTAGCTTATTCCCCTCCCTCATGCACAGCTGATGCAAACTCCCACCCTTCTTGTTGTAACAGAGAAAACACCTGGGCCTGTTTCAGCTGTAGTAGTGGAACCTGATTTTTAAAGCTCTGAAGATGCAGATATGACATGGGATTCCCGAATGCATCTGAACACTCCAAAATCTGGCCCCAGGTCCACTGGCAATAAAACGAGACACAGGATGTTTTACCGTGTTCCAAAACATTCTTGGGAGGTAACAGGTGAAAGCAAACATAACATGAGCAGAACAGTAGGGTCTAGCAAAGCAAAGCATATCTTGCACAAGCTGAAACAGTGCAAGAAAATATTTGGTCCCTTCCTCCCAGTAATCAGAAAGCTTCATCATCACAAATGCTTAGAGAGACTACATGGCAACCACATGCTCCCCCTCGCCCCCCCTTCAGCAAGCTCATTTCAGTTGCAGTTATAAAACACGAACATAAAAAGACTTCAGTGAACCCAGGAGAGAGCAGATGTTAATCATAGCAAAATGGTTATCAAAGCCAAACTGAAATTTGTTTCGGGCTGGTTTTGCATGATTAGTTCAGCAGCACTCCCAAATAGTGTAAACTACGGGGTATACAAACCCTGACCGTTTGACAAAGATATATGTAGACTTGCCCATCCTATGTAACCGAATGTCACCTATGTAGTTATTAGCAATTGCCCTTAAGCTAATGCATCGTACGTCTTTTTGACAAGAGTAATGGCTGGGTTCTGACAAAGAATAATTGCTATTTCAATTGAAAATGTTAAAATATAACTGAAATCAAACATGAAATTATTAGTGAAAAATGCAGGAGAGATGACAGAAGCGCATAACTTTGCTGGAATTATCAGTAGCTTGACTGACCTTAATTTAGTTCTAATAAGCATTCAATGCAGTACAAGCCACAAAAGCAACCAAAAATGGTAGTTACAGCACTTTGAGACTAGGGTGCCCGCAGAGCCCAAGGAGCTTCAGTGCTAACCAGAGAAGAGCAGTGCTCCTAGGGAGTTTCCATTCCCACCAAATCTAGGGCTTAATGGCCTGATTCTTCAGTTTTAAACTGTCAAGCTATTGAAAACAAACACTGCAGCTATACAGTGTACCAAAATGAGGAATAAGGCCACGTCCTCCAGGGTCAGCTGGTGTGCTCCTCCAGCACACACTTTCTGGGAAGTAATGAAGAGGGCTGAACAGTAAGTACTGCAAGTCTCTCCTTCCAAACCTCAGACTTTTGCAGTATGCCTTTGTCTCACTTTCAGCAATTGAAATTAAGCTCTCTAAATATTCCAATCTATTACTTTTTGATTTACTGCCTTCCATGGCATTTTCCTCTTTCATTTATTGGTGCACTTGACTTGTATTTCCTACAGGGACATTGCGTGCTAGAATTATATGTCATTCTTTTAAAATGCCTCTTTCCTTCCAGTACAAGTTTAGGCTGTACCCTGTAGGGTGCCCCTGAACTAATCTCTTCTCTCCCCAGTCCTAGCAGAGATCTCTGCCTCTTTGGCTAGCAGTTTTTCCCACCACAGCAATGATTAGAATATTGATCAAAAGCTTCCCCTGAATCGTGTCTCTATAGGACTGCACTAAGCATAACAAGTTAACAGACTTAAACATCTTCCAGCATGCATTTATAACATAGTAGTGTCTGATTTCCTACATTCAAATGCACTGGTTGTAGTCCTTGTCTCCCTCTGAGGAGTAATGGATACGTATCGTGAGTGGGCTTTGCCCACGTATCTGTAGTCCTGGGCAATCCAGACTTTGGGATTGTTCTTGTTATGCTGGCCACTAATCACTGCCAAGCAAGTCAGAAGATCCTTGTGCTGGCGGTGGGGCAAATGCGTGATGGAAATATCATTAGAGCAGCTCTTCGCAACCCACTGACTTACACACCACGTCACTGATCAACTGTCATTCTTCTTGCAGCAGTTGGAAACTTAGGTGTTTTCCTAGAAGGGAATTTAACATATCCCTTTGCATTCTACCCAGCCTTCAAAATACTCAGTCATTCAGGCCCATTGCTTTGTCATTGTTACTCACATAGATCATTTTTTCTTGCGCACACACAGCCCTCACCCCACCCCTCACAAATATGATGCTTTTCTTCAGCAATCGAATTCTCAAATTCTCTAAATCAATCCACTGCCAACATTAGTATGAAGAGGGACACCTTAAAAAAGAAAAAGCCTTTGGGATAGTAATCTCTTCACTACAAGTATCTGTTTTTCCCATGTATAAACATTGCAGAATATATCCTCAAGTCTATGATGTTACTTGCTCTTAAAGCACCAGAAACTAATAAGGAAACCATGCCTACACTGTATTGATAATTCACAAGGCCAAAGAAAGAGATGGGGTGGGCATTTTCTGAAATTTTAATTAAACCTAAGAGAATCAATAAAACCATTTGTTTAGTTCTAGCACCTGCTTTTAGGCGATAATGTCTTCATGCTGCTGCTTGTTTAGTTATATTAGAAATTACATGATCTGCTCAGCTGCAAAAAGACTATTGATTTGTATGTAAAACCAGGCAACAGTACTGGCCGTTTACAAGGGACTCATAGTTACTGTGAATAGTATCTGTAAACAGTCACCCGACTCCAGCATAACGTATCAGCATGCCTCAAAGGAAGCAAGCTAAACAAATCAACAGTTCATATAGCACACAGGAACCACTAAGCCACTTTTTTTGGCAGGTAAGAAACTTTCCAAGTCTGACAATACAAACAACACAAAAGAACACGTGCTTTTCAGCAGCTTTTAAGAGGAAGATTAGAGAGGGGGAAATAAGGGAAGAGGAAAATAAAAGAAATTTGATAAACATCATCATTTACGACGCAGGCAGCTTTCTGCTTATATCATTCTTTCTGTATACCTACTAGGCATTCTTAGGTACATGCAGAATTCTAAAAATATGAAAACATCTATCTAGCCAGTAGTGACTAACTGCTAACCAGTGAGCACTCACTGGTCCAAGGCACTCCAGGGAGCAGCACTCACTGGTCAAAAGTTTTTTGACACTGAAAGAGTAACAGTGTGCCCTTGACCATTTCTGCCCATACTAGAGGAAGGAAACACAGTCAATCACTCAAGAGGAATCTTTGTCACAGCCATTACCCTGGAGAGTTTACAACTTTTTCTCTACGGGATTTAAACAGAGCATCTCAGAATCCTTGTGACTGTTTCTGCAATACCCATAAACCACAAATTCCCAGCAACATTTATTATGTCTTTAAATGTGAACATCGTCTTGTCTGAGACTACAGCAACTGCAGTATCATAAAGAAATCCTGGTTCCATTCAAGTCAGCAAGTTGCCCGAGCACCTGTAGATTTCAATTGTCAAGTTTCATACTTCTGTTCACCTGGTTCCTGCATAACATTTCTACGAATAGACCTACAGCTCTTTAGTACCAGTAACTGTATGTTTTTCATTTTGGTATGTTTGGGTTGAGGTCTAAGCTTAATTTGAACCTCCTGACTTTGTTACATGTAGGACAGTTGTTGATCATCTTTTATTATTATGAAAGTATATAGATGGAGGGTTGCTTTTTTTTTTTAATTCATAACACTAACATGTTTAGTAAGGATGACGTTAGTTTCTCAGTCTCAAGAATTCAAGAACAGAGAGACAGAGCAGTCTCTTTTCAGCTAACAGGGCTTTGTTATCCTTCGGGTAAATTGTAACTGAATCCAAAAAATGTGGAAATACTTGGGTTTCTTCTGCCTTTACTGTTGGAATCATAAACCCCAAGCAAGTAATACCAAACAGGGAGGACGCAGTCACAAGTAATGGTCCTCAAACTTTTTTCAGCAGATTCTTCATCCTAGAGAGTTTTGTCAAAAATATCAGGCATCCAAATTCCAAACAGCTGTTCTCAAAGCATCTCCTTTAATGGATGACAGAGCTGTGTAAAAGCAATAGATCTTGAGTTTTCGTCTACTTTGCTTCTGACACTCTAGCATTACTGTACCTTTTAGGCTCAGGCATGCTCAGTTCCCCCTGCAGTAATTGAAGTTGAGGCCTCTGTGCAACTTTGGGGTTAGGTCTTTAACCTCCGCTTTCAGGCATGTGATACAAGGATGCTGACGTGTTCCTCCCTATGCACTGAAGATCAGGTTGCTTGAGATGCAGCTGAAATATAATTTTCTGGACAGTATTTTATGTGATTGCCAGAGAACTATGACTTACTCTAAGACATGTCCTCAGGCTCCATCACCACTAAAACTCATGCAGCTGAGTAATTCTCAAGAGCACACATCGTGACTGATCCGTATGGCTTCAGTTCGCACCAGCCTGTGTCCTTTCGACAGTGAAAGGTCCACAGTTACAACTGAACTTACCAGTTCTGGTCAAGCTTGAACTGCTTCTGAGGTTGTTGGCTGTATTCTACATCTCCCATGGTCTGTGCTTCAGACATTTTTTTCATCTTAGAAGCTTAAAGAAAATATGATTCTAGTGTTACGCTAGAAAGTGTAATAGTGAATTCTGATCTTGAAAGTAACCCGATACATTTAAAGGATATTTCAGTTTAGAGTTTTCCCCCTCCTTGTAACAAGCTATTTTGTTGCATGATCACAATAGATCACTTAAGCAGAACTGTACAAAACATTTTGAAATAATATACAACCTCTGGAAAGTTCCATTACTCCACAGAATGTTGTTAAAATGAGTGTTCAGTTCCCTCTTACAACAAAATTCCTCCCAGCCTCGCAAGAAGCCAAACCCAGAGTGTCCCATAAACTCTTATGTAAGAAAATGCCACCATTGAGTAGGTGATATGGTGATTCTATTTTGGGTTCTGTTCTTACCAAAACATTCAATATAGAGCATTAATATTTTTCCGAAGAAATAAATGAAAAATATAGTATCTACAAGAAATGCTCACTTTCAAAAAAACCAGAGGAAATGCTGATCGTACTTGATTGTGCGTTTTGCCACTGAATTTGCTACTACCTGTATTCCATAGGGTTTCTTATATTTCATATATATGCATCGTGCTGTGTTACTGTGCTGGAAAGTGTTCCGAGCTGCTTTAATATGTATATTAACTTCAACAAGTTGAAGTTAATGCTCTACTAAGCATTTTTCTATCTATCCAGGGAAAAAAAAAAAGTTGAATGCTTCTTGCACTGCTAAGTATAATAATAAATCACTGCCCAAGGCAAGGTACTCCTTGTGAAAACTTAACACAGGCTGGCAAAAGGCCTCTCTGAGTATTCCTTCCTAAAACAGGGATGAGGGTTGACTGAAGTGTTCTTTTGTTCATGATGTTAGAGGGAGAGGGAGAGGAAGAAAGAAAACAAAAAAAGCGTAAGAAACCAGGGAAGCAATATACAGGCGTAGAAGAAAGCCACAAATGAGACTAAAAGGGTGGTTTTTTGAACCAAGTATTCACCAGAAACCACACCTTTTGGAGCCACACAAGGACTCTAATATCAGCTCCAAAATAAGCAGCCGCAATGACAAGATGTTCAACCACCACGGCAAAGCTCAGGCTGATGCGTAGTGAACCACGTATATGCTCCAAACACCAGTCACATTAACAGGTTCTGGATTTCGAACCCAGTTTCATTTTATGAATGGAGACAGGCCAAACTCCAGTGACACAGGGAAGAACGAAGTGTCACATCGCATGCCAGTTGTTCTCCAGGGCACGTTCTGTTATGTCACAGGTTAATCATTGTCACTTCATGCAGCCACACATCACACGGTCTATTAATTATTACTTAATGTCACTACATTACTAAATAGTTTGATGAATTCTATCAGTAATTAGAACTGCTCGTGCAGTGACATTCAGATAAAAGTTTTCTCTTCACAGTGCATTCCTGATGAAGAGCCAGAAAGAGAAAATACCTAGGTTTATTAGTCTTACTGACTAGATGCATTTTATTTGGACTACAGCCGTTTTCTGTGCTTGTTGATTTATTTCACTGATAACTACAAAATACTGGTGACAATCCAAAAATTGAGACTAAATTCGGCTGCGTGTAAGACAGACCACTGCATCTCTGTATACACATTTAGAACAGAGAGCAAGGATGCCACGCCAAAAGCTAACACTGTTATTTGTTATTAATCCAGAAAAAGTCAAACAAGTTGCCTTCAGACACCAGGTAGAATTAATTTTAGCACTAGTATTCAATCATTTGACATTAAAAAAGATTGCAGTCATGCTGATAGCTTGTTTGCCACTCTCCCTTTTACAGACAAATTTTAATATTATAGTACTTTTGCAAAATCTGCACGAGAACTAAACAAACTGGTTTTGTTTTATAAAAATGTAGTTTCTGATGATTTGAGGGAAGGATGTTTAAAGCAAAGTCATCTCTCTCTCAGATCTTTCATTTTCCATCTGTTTGGAACCGAGCAGAAAGACATGGCACCTGAGCTGCCTTCCCTGTTAACCTTCCCTGAAATCAATGCATATTGAAGAAAAGTTTCAATTTTGACAACATTATGTTGCACAACAGTATGCTCTATCAAAAATAAACTTACAAACTGTAACAATGCTGTTTCGCTCATGCTTCCCACTGTGAACCAACTCTTAAGACTATGGTTTTACACCATTTTTACACTACTGTGAGCTACATATGAGCCAATTGCATCTCCTGAAGAAACTGTTTTAATTCATAAACATTCAAACTCTTTGCATATTTAGCAACCTGCTGGCTCTACGTTGGATGTTCATCTTATTACCTTTCATGTATCTTTTCCTCTCTATGCTGGTATAACATTTCTACGGGATTTTGGCAAACACCGGCAGTTGATTGAAGCACTGCACAGCTGAAAGGCAATTACAGAAAGGTAGTACAGCAGGAGCTCCAGAAGAACATGTGGTATCTATCTTGGGCATCTTTAACTATATATCAATTATCCCTGGCATACGTTTAGCTAACCATATCTTAAAAACCTCCAGTGTTGGAGATTCCACAATTTCCCCAGACAATTTTGCGTCTAGGTAGTTTGATATTCAGGAAACTTCCCTAAAGACTACATCTCCTTGCTCCAGTTCAAGCTTGTTTTTTCTGGTACTATTTCCACTGACTATGGAGAACAGTTCACTCTCTTTGCAGTTACATAAAACCTTTGGACGCTATTACCACCACCACCCTTGTTCTGTAATTCGGTTCAAACAACTCCAGTTTCTTCACGCTTCCCTGTTAGTCTCTTCAGGAAGATTTTCAATGAGACTATACTTTATACAAAATTTAGCGCCCAAAGCTAGACAAAGTACTTCAGCTGAAGCCTTACCAGAAATTAACTGACTACTTCACATTTTATAGGTGATGTTCCCATCACTATACACCAAGACAGTATTTACCTTCTTCACAGTAAAATCCTGTTAACTTACGTTCTGTCCATGATCCACTTTTACTTTTCTCCCTCAGTCCTTTAATACAGTACTGCTGCTTAGCCAGAAGCTGCCCAGTCTTAACTGGTGTAGGCAATTCTTTCCACCTGTAAATATAACTTCATAGATATTCCTACTTAATTGCATCCTCTTTTCTGAATTACCAATTTATCAGTGTATGGGCGAGTTAAAATCCTATCCTCCAGCCCACTCACAGCCCACGCTTGCATGACATCATCTGAAAATATTTTAAATATATTTCTAGACAAGAAAAAGTAGTGTTTGTCAAGAATTTGTTTGCCGGGGGAAGGTCATGTTTGAAACAGACATCCCTGAGCACGGTATAAAACTTAACTCCCTATAGACAGCCTGAGACCCTCAGAGATTTGCAAGCGAAGAACGTGCAAGCAGGGAATCATTGCTTTTGGAAGCTTGTTTTTTCTAAAGCTGTGCGGCTCTTTGGGGTCGTAGGCAAAAGAAATAACGTGATCAGAAATATTTTCCGTGGAAATCTTTTGTATACTTACATGAGTGTTTACTAGCATGCCCCATAAGATATAAAATAAAAAGGGCTTTGTGCATCTTGTCTTATTGCATAAATCCAAGGAGTTGTAATCAGACTCTGGTGACAGGAAGACTAAGCCTGCATTCCCATGTTCAGGAGAATGTAGAAAAAAAGGTATGTTCCCCCAAAGCGTGAATCAAAGTTGCAAAGACTGAAAAGCTGTATCTAGATTTTGTTTAGATTGCTGGGGCTTGATTTTCCACAGCTTACTATCTGGAAAAAGTCACAGTGATGTACTGATTTGGAGAGCAACCTGTATTTTAATCTTCCAGTTCCTGTCTTTACCTGATCCAACCTGATATGCTTACATTGCTACACAATTGTAAAAACAACAACTCTCTTTTTAAAATAAAATACTAATAGAAGACCTGATATTGCATCCTTTACTTGGAATTGTTCTTGGGAATAGAGCAGTTGATATAATAGTTAATGAAAGTCCTGTCCCGCCCTTCCTTCAATAATAAAAATTAATATTAACAAAACAAAAATCAGGCATAATTGCTTTTATGATCTGCCTGTATTTTTCTTCTCTCCATGTTAATATTCCTGACAGCTTACATACTTATGGGATTAGGCATGTTGACTTGTACCACACCTCAACTGAATTTTGTAACAGTCTTTGTGATTGGTGGGGGGGAAGAAAAAAAAGAGAGAATGAGTGAAAACAAGCCTCCCTTTCAGCATGTAGCGCATTCAACTGTTCTTTCAGCCAAAACACTCAAACTGGATGACACCGAAGAGTCACGCCCAGAACATTACAGAACACACAGTTCCATGGAATTTAATCTTTCATCCACCACAAACACAAGGCAGTCCAAGTTAATGAAGCTATATTCAGAGATACATCAAATTGAGAGAATAAAACTGGCCTACAAATCCCTCTGAGGTAAGCGTTCCCCTCTCTTACATTAAAACAAGAAGTTTTCTGTACCATCCTTACAGGCATTCTGAGTCTATCTTAAGCAGTAGGGAAGCAAAGGAGAAAAAGCTCCCAAGCCACTGCGTTCACACTGTATTTAACTAACTGGCCTCTCTGGGATATCAACTTTAAATAGCACTTGACAGGAAGGGAAAACAAACTCAGGATTCAAAACACAAAATATCTGGGAGAAGAGGTAGGAAAGGTGTTTGTACATCACCCGGTACCTTAGTAGGGTGGGGGCCTCCTGGCTCATTCCACATTATTAATAGCATACAAGCTACAAGGACGCCGATTGTAAAATTACCAGAGAAAAAGGTTCTTTCAATTATACATACTTCCATTGGCCTTCTGCATGAGTAAGAATTACAATCCTAGGAACAATATTGCATCTCCTTGAGGGAACCTTTTAATTGCTTTGGGAAAAAATACAACTAATTGAAGACAGATTTACAGAGTTATCTGGTAGCACCAGGACCAAGTCCAAGGGTCCTTGATCCCTCTACCGCA
>NW_008824810.1:558077-619968 GCF_000699105.1 Pygoscelis adeliae
GTTAGAGAATTTCTGTTTTCAATCCGATGCTATCAACAGACATTTCATATTTTGGGCAATCATTTAGAAAAGTTATCACACGCCAGGTTGTTTCTAACACATATGGTACGGTATCAACTTTTTACTTCTTGTTCTCTGATCTTCTCTATTTCTGTTCTTCCTAAAGCCACATATTATGCTATTAATATAAAAAAAACAGTTCTGAAAGAAGCAAACCAGCCTCATGCCCCTTGGCAAACAGCCACCTCTGCACCTGCCATTCGTTGTAACTATGAGTTTACTTAAGGTCAGATTGCAACATTTCAAAACGAACTCACATACTTTCTGAAAAGCACATTACCAGGTAAAAAATTGTAACCCAGAAAAAGTCACCAATAACTCAAACATTTCAGGAGGCTTATTAAATAAAATCTAACTTCACAGTCATGTAAGCAGCAGAGATCCTTATAACGAATGGGCAGAATACACTACAGCAGATCAGGAATTTCAAAACTAAATTAGAAACCCAAATCTCATTTGCTATAAAAACAAATGGCTCTTTGTTCTTGAAAAGGAAGTTGCTAAGATAATGCAATGAATCACCCTTCTGCAGTCAATTTCTGATGCTTAATCCCTTCTATATTTCTATTAGCTAATTATACATGCATCATACATTCCAGCATTTTGTGAAAAAGTGGGTATCATTAACATCTCATCTCACAGCTTTATGAAGTTAAAATTACTCAAAACAGCCCCTCCTCCATATAGTGGACATCTAGGCAAGAGCCAAAATTCCACGGCACGTTTCAAGAAAGGCTAGGGAATGTATAAGCTTCTTTCTCTTAAATGAATACATGCCAAGATTCAAAGCTGTATGCCAGCGATGACCCTGCCCAAATTTGATGAGAACAGGTACTACTGTGGCTTGCTAAAGCACCGTGCATTACGTATACACACAGCATCTCTGCCTGTCATTTTACCTTTATGCCTGCTGTACTGGGTCTGGCTGACATGGCGGTAACTTTCTTCATACCATCTCTCACAGTGCTGTGTTTTAGATCTGCGACAAAAACAGTGCTGACAACACCCTGATGTTTTAGCTATTGCTGAACAGCGTTGCATAGCACCAAGGCCGCCCCTGGTTCTTACTCTGTGCCCTCCCCCCCCAGTGAACAAAAGTTGGGAGGGGATACAACCAGGTAGATGACCCAAACTAACCAAAAAGAGATACTCCATGTCACATAGTGCAATGCTCAGCAATAAAATGGAGAGGAGGGAGCGCGTCCTCTGTTGCTCAAATGGAATAAGCAGTGCTCTGAACAGAAGAACTTGAATTTCAGATAAAATAGTAATATAAGGCTCTCAGCAGCCCAGTCTATAGCAAAGATGCAAGAGTTCATTTACTGTAGTGTCAATACAGTTGGTGAAACTGTATGACAGTGCTAGCGCATAAATTATATCTGCCATTGCAGCTCTTTTTCCAAAGTGTTGGCAATATTGGTCATGAAATAGAAACAAACGTTTTTGCACTGAACATGAAAGTCAACAGAACAAAACCTGGGTCTGAGGCCGGGTATTTTGTATAAACAAGCCCCACTTTTTTCTAGACTGCACCTCTCTCTCACCTTTATGAACTGCTAAAACCTTGAGAATCGACCTTTTCCTTCATAAGGCATCTAGAGTTTGCCTGTGAGGTGAAGAACGGTATCCTGGTTGGCATAATTATCATTGTTCAAGTTAGATTTTTTTCAAGCTGAGACTTTCAAATGAGCTTCCAAGCCTTACAACTGAAAAAATTATTCAGAACACAGTCACAAGTGGTTCTTATGCCCTAATTACAGTGCTTTTTCAATTTCTCACCCATCAGAGGACACACATCTCTTCTCGCATAGAAGGGGAAGGAGAACGTCTGTGACTGAGTGTGATATTGTTAACAAGAGAATTTAATTGAGAAACATTTTTGCATCTCGCGTTAGGTGTGACTCTTGGATATGCGATATGTTCATGGGTGACAGGAAAATTATGCCTTACATCTGTAGAGATGTATAAATGCCTCATTGAGTTCAATAATTATCTGTTAGAAGGGCAGTTCCACAAGAAAATCTCTGCTACTGAAAAATAGAAGGGACGCAATGAAACAACACTGTAATTGTATCATCACTGACCTTGCTGAATTCATTCACCTGTCCAGAAATATTTTTATAAACATATTAATAATGAATGTTGTATTGTAAGAAATGCATGAATGGGTTACACCATGAAAAGGTTATCAAGTAGCCCATGAAATTAGACACAGACTATATTCTCAGATTTGAGCTCAATTCAACCTGAATTTGTGTGTTAATTCACATATGACAGAGGGAGAAAGCAGAAGGTGGAAGAGAAAGGACACTGCTATGAAACATGACACATAAAAGGAAACTTTTTAAGAACAACTTTTTTTTCAATCAAAAAACTACAAGTAACAACTTTGACAGACAAAAATCAATAGTATAGGACTGATTCCACAATGTTCTCTCTATAGCTAAAAAAACCAAAACAAAACCCCCCACCACCTTCCTGGACATGGCAGAAGGCGAAGTATCCCGACAATAAAAAGCTCTCAGGGAAAGCTATACTATCCCATTTACATTGACAGCTCAGTTTTACAGCTAAACAAGGATTATACAAATCTGGGAAACCAAAACAGAACATTATCAGCTTCTGCTCACAATGAGAAGGTGGTTAGACAAACGAAGCACAACCTTCACACTAGCCAACTATGCATTTTGACACATACCATTAAACAAAAAATTAACCATTTTATTATATTTAACATATTTACAAAATAGTACAAATTAAAGTACTGTAACTCCATTATTACATGACAACAAAACCTCCATACGGGCAAAAGCAGCACATGAAAGAGACACTCCAGAATATTTAGGAAGTCTTTGGTACTCAAAATATAGTTTAAGATGCAGCATTAACTCAATCAATACAGGGCATTAAACACAGACAATGACATGTAGATTTATGCCACAGAAGTAAGTTTAGCTATGGCTTTCATTCTTCTCAAAGGCTGATTACTGGACTAGGAATTGCTTAAAAGCTTTACAGCAACTTTAGGATGGAGAGACTGTTCAAAATGATTCTAAAACCAAGCTGTTGAAAATGACTGATGTACTTCTCAACTCGTATTGAATTAAACTGCCTCTTCTCAGAACTATATGACAGCAAAGCACTAAACACTTCACAGGCCTAGAGCCTATTCCTCTACCCCTTGAGCAGGCAAAACCGTGAAAGAATCAACTTTATCTACTTAAGGAATACAGGATCAGGCTCACAATAGACAATAAAACTGCATGGCAAAACATGATCAAAGACGGTATACCCTAGTCTACACTGCTGTACACATCATTTACAAAACAGGTTTTATGCATAATCTACATATTTACAAATGCTCTCAATTGTTCCATCAAGTAATGTACTCAACACAGTCACAGTTTACATAATTTTGAGGTAAATCCTTGAGAAGTCAGAGCATCAGCAGAGTTTCATCTGCGAGGCTGAATCTCACAAGTGGAGGATTTCTAATGAGAAGATCCTCTCTTTCACCTGGTCACACAGCAGTGTATGCTAGGTGTAGTAGACAGGTAAGATGGTTGCAGAGATGAAGGGGATTATTGTGAATCCTCTGTGCTGTGCTTGGTTCCTCCCGATGGCCAGAAGGAGGCCAGAAAGAAGTAAAGAACACTGGGGACAGCCAAAAAGAATCTGAAAAACATACTAGCAGATTCTGCTCTGTGGACGAACAGTGGATATTATGTTGCTTGTAGAGTGGGAAAAACTGCAGTGTTAAATTGTGCAGTGTCTATGCACACGAATTGCAAGATGCCTATGTGAAAAGAGGACAGGGAAAAGCAGAAGAGAGGATGTGGGACAGGATGAATTAACTTTCTTGATTGGTCAACATTACCCTAGAAAGAAAATGCATTTAAGAGCTTTATTTTCTTAGAAGTTTTCAAGCCAGGTTAGACATTATCTAAATATTCAAAACTGCACATCTGAAGACATCACCCACATTTATTTTAGCTTATAACTACAGCACTTCTGAACCTCCATAAACATATTAAAACACTGCCTCACCAAGGGGTGGACACCACTTTACAAGGCCTGATGTTTCAAGCTAGCTAAGCTAAACACATTTTTCCTTGGGGATGTTCATAACACTGCAACAAGACCACTCACTCATTGAGCTGCCGTTAACATCCCAGGGAACAAGAGAGGAAAGGGCACAAAGAAGTCTGCAAGTTTCCTTTGCATTACCTTATAAGAGCACAAAAGGTGACAGAAATGCCTCTCTAACTAGGAAAAGACAGCTTAGAGTTGGAAGCATCAAAGTTCCTCTGAAACAATCAAGAGGTTAAGATAAACAGTTTTGTTCTTGAGAAGTGACATCATCTTGCATTAGTATATTCTCCTACAGAATAGCTCTATGATATTTATTTAATGTTACCGCTGGAAAATTTTAAAACTCATCTTGTCATGACTATCCTCAGTTGCACTTTTATGGTTAGCTGCTTAAATGAAAAAACCTCACAGAAAAAGACTTGGGATGACAAAGAAAGGATCCCACAATTAAACTCTGTGGATGCTTTTTCAAGCAATACCACATCACTACACCTTCTTACAATGTCTTTAAACAAACTGTTAGAAGATTTAGGCAGGACCTCAAAGTAGTCAGTTAACTAATTATATATGCATGAATGCTACTTATGTTAACTACATTCACGTTTCCTTCAGAATGTTTTTGTGAGTGTAAAACTTGTTTGTAAGGTGATAAGTAAAGTAGTTTGATGTTTCAAGACAAGTCTACTGACTGTACTGTATGCCCACTGGAATGACTGAACTCTGTTTTCTGCATGCAGTGATAAGGAATACTAAGCCTTCAGCTCCTTGTACCATCACAGATGTTAGCTAGAAGAAAAGAGACTTATTAAATATTCAGCCATAGCTAGTATTCATGGTATAGTACAGGGTGAAATGAAAAGGAGCATAAAGAAATTTGTTTTCCAGAGATCTTCTGGGAAGGTGAGGGTTGGACTTTGTACCGATCCCCAGTGATGGCAAACTGGCAGGTTGTTTCTTGCACAGCTCTGGGCAAGGTAATAATCTGTCAGCACAAACTTCTGTATAAATCCCAACATTAAGAATGGAAAGTTCAGACAGACAAAAATGCTGTTGTTTAAATACTTAACAAGACGGATAACACTTTGAAGATATTAAATTTTTACAATCCCTGAAACTGCTGGTCAGCAGAGGAAAGTTTTTAATTCATTCGTCCTCTTCAACATAAGTTGATGGAAACCAGCCCACCTAAAAAGGGGAAAAGCAGAACAAAATAACACATGAGATGCACAGGTTTTTTTAAATGGCTGAACTAGGCAAAACAAGGATGGGTCTGTTCAGTAAGTATAAGATTACAAAGATAAACTTGACTGACCGGCCACAGTTAGGGTGAATACCCTAAATAAAAGAATAACTTGTAGATATGACGACTTGGAGACTAAATCCCACCCCACCCCCCAAAAAAAACCCAAATTTTTCCCAAATTGGAAGTCTGAGCATTCAGAAAAAAGTCTAGAAATGCCAAGAGCAGACATAGTTCTACTACAGGCAGGGTGCCGCTATTTTTTGAATGAGCAGTTAAATATTTAACAGGCTTCAGTTAGGTCCAGGGAATCCTCTTACAAAGGAAATAGTGACTGATTTGATTGCATTACATGGAGTTAAATTCCATTGCCACCAACAGGAGTTTTAAATAAGACAGAACTGGAAAGCAGAGTCGTGTTTTACACTTTGCAAGTTATAATGCTATCTCCATTCTGAAATGAATGATGTGTCAAATAAAGATTACATAAGACATTCAGGGAAGCAATGTCGTATCTTTCTTATTGTCTTATCTAATCGCTTTAGGCTTTTCACCCAGACTTCTTTATACCTAAGTCAATTTAACACTCACGAAAGACCTCAAAACCAAACCTAGAGCATGACTGGAAGGAGTAACTGCATAAACTTTGTTTTAGATTACCTTGCCCAAATACCTCCAGAGGTGAGCTTACGATCTCAAGTCCCAGCTGTGAAAGCTGTCAGAAAGAATGCTAGTATATAACAGGGCGTCCTTTAGGATGTGGGCTGCTGCATTAGGAGGAAACGCTTGGTTTTCTTCACATGTAAAATGTATATAGGATGATCACTATTTCTTCTGCTTCCCTATTTCTTCTTGTCTAATTGACCGTTTCATTTTATCATAACCAGGCTCAAGTACATAAAAAAAAGTTCTCCAAATTGCATAAAGCAGTAAATCTGGACATCTACTTCAACCGGACTTGCAACTTTCATTTCCAGCTTCCAGCCAATCTACTTTCTTCTACCTCACATTCCTTGACGCTACCTCTCAGCCCTTTAGACATGGAAACAGCAGCCTCAAATACTTCTGACTAATCTGCATTAAAGAGCAGTATACTAAGATTGAAACGATATAGCCTTTAGAGGTCAAAACTGAAACTTTACTTCCATGCAAGTCTCAGAGCACAGTGTAAAGTAATTTTGTAAAAATCCCAGCTAAATATGCCACTTCATATAAGCCACATTTTTAGAGATCAGAGCAGCAGCCTCCTATGAAAAAGGTGGCTGATTCCATTGCATTGTGGTTTGGCAGAAAGGTGTGGAGATCATTCTGTGTTAAACTGCTAAACAGACTTCCACAGCACCAGGAACCTGAGCTTTTGACCCCAAATACATGTATGCAACAGAGTTCAAGAAAGTTCAGCTGTAGCTGTACTATTAATTCTGGTTATTTTCCAACCACATAATCTTGCCCAAATATTCAGCCTGGTAGGTCACGTTAAATAACCAATTCATTTAGATGCTGGGAAAGCTGCCTGGCGAGAGTTCTGCCTGGCTCCTATGAAACAGAGATGAGAACATGTTGCATCTTGTGAATTTAAATATACAAAGAAGGTTCACGATGTAGGAACACACCTTGTTTTTTTACAGAATCACTGTCGGTGAAGGCAGAAATGAGACAAAGAAAAAAAAACCACCTTACCCTTCCATTTACTTCACCTCTCCACCAGCCATTCGCACTCATCTTTGTATAAATTTTTACAACATCCCCTTTCAGTAAGGACAGTTCTCTCATGTCTCTTGCACAGAAGTCATACCTGGCTATGGCAATGCCTATCACCTTCGGGCTTAGCACTGAAATGAAACAGACGTTGATATTATTAGGGTTTGTTAACTGAAGGCTACTGAAGTAATGTAAGTAGCAGTACTGTAAAATATAAAGCAATTATTTCACAACATACACTGGCATTACTTTTATGCAAATGTGAGAGCATCTGCACTACACAGCTCAAGAAGGTTTAAGCATAGGTGAATGGTGTAAAAGTTGAAGGGATTTTATGTGATATCTTAATAGTTCTTTTCATTTTTAGAAAAAAGTCAAACTACATGAACTGTAAATAAAATAACCCCCACCCCGAAATTGCTAAATACATTTGCAATTATTGTATTTTTTGTGCTTCATAATAAAACTTGCTGCCAGTTACATGCATCAACATATTTTACAGGTCACTAGTTTCCTTCCAAAAGAATTATTAGCATTTACAGTTGATTTAACTTTAAACCTCTAATGAAGCAAAACAAACAGAATAAGGTGCTGTTCTTTCAAAAACAACTCCCAAGTTAAATATTAATGCACTTAAAATTGGAAGCTAACATCAGCATGAGCAAAAACGTAGAGAGTTTCTACAGGAAATTTGTATGGATCATTTGTTACCATCTGCATGAACATTGGCTGATGTAAATCTACTCTTTTCAGGAGTTTATTCTGTAAATCACCAATGAATTTGGTCTACAAAACTTTTCATGAAGAAAAAAAAATTCTTACAACTTTTTTCCTAAGTTTCAGTGAAATTAATACTTAAAATTTTAAGCTACCTTAGCATGTAAGCATTTTGCCAATGTAAATCCCAAACATTTTAAGCAATAAAAAGTTGCAAAATATTTTAAAAAGGCAAATGTGAAAAAAGCCTCATTTCAAAAACCACCCCCCCCCCTAAATAATTTTATAGGAAATTATGTTTTTAACCCTGATGTAGAACGTCCAAACTTGCAAAAGAAACCCTCAACTCTTCCAATGAGAGGAAAGTGGGCATGGCACCTAAGAGATAAAAGGCCTTTGATTTGAGCAGTTCAGAAAAAACATCTACTACTCTACTGCATTTTGTAGTTGGATTATTTGGCCAAAGCATTCTTTTTTTATTTTTTTCCATTAATGCCATTTTCTTTTGCAGTTGTTTTCCTATGTAAGTCACTGCACAAGCAAGCTTCCTACTGAAAAGATTTCAGAAGAATTCATCACCTGATCGTGATGGATGACCTGATACAACGTAGACAGAATCATCCTTTTTCTCAGAAGCCTTTCCAATTTCTTAGAAATTCCCAATCATCTTCAGGAAATACCATTAAGATTCTAGTTTTAGCAATGCCTTCAACAACGTAATACTAAAAGTTCATAGCTAGTTGCCTTTAATTTAAATCAGGAACACAAAACAAGGCACATGAGCCAGAAAATCTTGACAGTCTCAGCTCTGCTTGTATTTAAGATTTCTTCTGACCCCACTGGGGACATTTCATAGAAACAGAGGCTTTTGCGTAATAGTATTAAATATATGAAAATCGTTATATGTTCAAACATTTAGCTTAGAGAGACAATACAAACAGTTTATTTTAAAATAACAACAAATACTATGTTTAAATTATTATTAGATATATCACAAAAACAGAATGCCTAAAAAACTGTTTTGGCAACGGATTATGCCCTCTTTTATATCCTGCCATTAAAGTTTAGGCCAACATGTCAGACTGCTTATGTGGAGTATGCTAATCAGATACTTGATACAGGATGTACAGGATGCCATGTAAGAGAGAATCAGCATCTCAATTTGTTGCTTATATTTGCAGTATGAAGATGTTGTAAAAATCTAGGTGATATTTTAAGTATATTAAAGTTCAAACGTACTTTTCCCCCTCTAAGCAAGTCAGATGTAGACGCTACTTGTTTAGATCCTGACATGAATGTTATGTCCTATACCTTATCAGGATTTCAGTAATCAGTTTTACCGGGAAAGAGCACATCATGGGCAGCAATTGTTTTGGAGAAAGAAACAAAACCAAAAAGAGCAGTTATTGATTGTAAGGTCAGTAACCATTTATAGGTGTGCAGCACTATCACTGGCAGATTTGGGGAAACACTGCAGGATGGAAGGAGTGATTCTGGGGAGCAGGGTATCATTTCAGATTCTAGAAAGGAAATAAACAGGCAAGGAAGAAGATTACACGAGGCAGAGATGAACAAATTTGGGGAAACATGGGAAAAAAGAACTAAGGAGGGAAAAAATGCATGGAAGAATAATAAAGAGAGACAATACTGAGGAAAACTAGGGTAGAAAAAGAAAGAGGGGCAGATCTGGGGGAAAGGAGGACTTCTAACTCTTTTTCAAGTTGTGAAGCCAAAGAGGAAAAGGAGAAAGAAGCAAGAGAAATCAAAACCATATATCTCCACAAGTCTTGAGGCAGAAAGTAGCAGAATTTAGATTAATTTAGAATCCAACTTCCATATTTTCAAATAAAAGTGATGCTCATGATAGGAAATATATAAAAGGAAGCCAGATGAATGATGGAATACAGGAAAATGACAGTGTTAATTTTGGAAAAAATATTACCCATATCTCTCTGGTGACACAGTCACAAAAACAACTTGGGTAGAGACTATCAGCCCTGAATTTCCAATCAGAGCTGCCCCAGTATAAATGAAACTTGAGGGAAGACAGTCAGCATGTGGAAAGGACATCTGTACAGATGGGAGAGAGAAGAAACACTGAGTGAAGGAGAGAAAGAGGATAGCTACAGGGAGAATGAGGAAGGAGAGAGAGAGAGAATGGGATTAACAGCGGAGATTGATGGAAAGAAAGTGCCCAACAGGAGAATGTGAATGAAAAATTAAAGAGGGGAAAAAAGAAGCAGCAAGAAAAAATAAAAGAAGCTATTGAGAAGGCAGTAATAAATAAGCCTTGTGTATTAGGAGGGAGATACTCAGAGGATTAACAGGAAATAGAGTGAGAAATCTGAGGGAGGTGAATAAAAGGTACGTGTGTGAATGAGTAAAATACACTTTTGCTTAACCTAGCCTTTCCTTCTGCAAACAGTAGGAGAAGACAGACAACTATAGTCAGCTTCAATTCACACTAGAGTATGCTGGAAAAGTTTCTCACCGACAGCGAGATAGATGTGCCGCAAATGACCTTTAATACTAGTTTGGGCTGCTGATGAAGGAACTGGGGTGTAAACAAAAGAGGCTCCATGTGATCACAGCAGGCTGGTCTAGCTCACGTTTCTGCCTGTGCTTAAATTCCACAAGGGTCAATGTATCACTATAAAAGCTGTGAGTAGTTGTTTCTCTCCTTGTGGTACGGCCTCCTCGTAATTCTGCAGCCATATCCCCTAAGGGTTGCTCTTGTGTATTAGTTTCCATGCTCCTTGATGCAATGCACATTTACTTGCACTGTTTAACCAAACCTCAGTTCTATTATACAAGCATGGGCAGCACCTCCAGTAGTGCCCAGTAGTCGGCTTAACCCTTTTCCTGTGTTACCAACTTCCATATCAGCAGAACTAAGCCAGCTCTGAAGATCCTTTTGAAAAAAATACTTGTAATACCATGAAATAAGTATTTGTTCATTTAATGCAAGCAAATTCTTTGGCTATTTTAAAGAAGACGGTTTTACTAAGAACAGATGAAGTAACGTAGCCTATCTATCAGAATATGAAATCCCATCCAAACAGGCAGATAAGCTTAAATTAAGAATTACTAATCAATATTTTCCTTTAATATTTTGTACTTTTATAAAGAAATACTTTACACAGCATATCGTGATATGCAAGATGTTGAATCCTTATTTATTGTTACAGTTACTTACGATACAGCAGTTTTTCATAGGAAAAAAGGAATATAACTATATTTTGTTGAAAGCATATATGGGAATATATGGGAATGTGTGACAGACTTAAAGTAACCCTGAGACTCGACTGCTGTTCTATTACTGTAAGGCCACTTCACAATTTTCTTTTCATGGAGCAGATACCAGTTTCAGTAAGAAGGGACTTTACGATCGAGTACTGTGCAGTTGAATGAAAGAGGTCACCTTCTGTCCTCGCCCAAAAGGATAGAAGCTCACAGTATTTACCTACAATAAAGGGCCAAAACTTAACTCCTTTGTGTTCTCTGATTCAAATGAGGTGAGTGCTTCAGACATTCCAGCTGAATGTCATTACCACAGGGTAAACAGCTATTCCAGAATGGCTTTCTATTAGTCTTTTCTACAGATGTGTCCCTTTACATAAGTAAATGTCAACTGGAAGAGTGCCTTAAAGCTTGGATTCTCAGTCAATGTTGTGACTACTGAAAGGAAGTAAAAGTATCTGCCCCAAAAAAATCTGTATGTAAGGAGATAGAAATGGAAGAAACAGACTCCAAAACGGTGAACAACTGAGGACATTGAGATTGAAATCCCTGGCATGAATCGAGGGAGGGCTCAGAGACACTCCCAGCACAAGTAAGCACACTAGCCGTTCTACTACCGAGCTGCCACCTACATCCTTTTCCCGTCTAGAAACTATGGAAAGCCTTAAGAATCCATTTCAGAGCACTAAGCAATTTGGATGACCTCTGTGGGGCAGGTGTAAAACATAGTGCCTACTCAGACCTCCTGGTCAGATCTAGATTATGACTACATCCGCGTCTGTGCATGCCAGACACCTCCTTTTCCCTAGTGCAAAAGCCAGCCTCAACCCTGATTTGCACAACCCAGGCCAAGTCCTCCACCCCCTGTACACACAGGTGTGTCAGTGTAACGTGAGTGGACGCTGCGTTCTCAGCGGTAGTAGCTCCTTCCACACGCTCCTTGAAGGCATTTACCTTCCTGCTAGCAAAATTCTTCTTGAATTGTCCAACGGCGCAGCTCACCTCTGAAGACTAGGTCTTGGAGACCAGAGCAAGTCATAGCCATACTGATGCACTAATTGAGAACACCACTGCTACTACTTTAAGCATTTTTGTGCAGTCTCTTAGTTTAAAATGTTCGCATTTATTAAAGCCAGAGATGGTCAAATGAGAATAAAGAAAACAATGTTTAGAAAACAGATGGGTAAAATTAATTAACAATGGTAATGCAGAATTTAAAGAAAGCATTTTCTACAAAAAAACTACTGTACTCTAAGATCCTGCTGCAGTATGGTTTGCCGCAGGGATGGGACGAACATATTATTTATCCACAAGCAGTGAAATTTTCAGGTACGTGCATTTGAACAAATACATTAAAATACATATAGCTCATAGATGTCAACTACATAGCAAATTGATGGTCAATTGATCATTGATTGAATCTGCTGCAACTACTGAGCTTTGCATCACCTCTTCAAACTGCTTTTTGTAATATACACTTTTTCAAAAGTTTAAGAGTTCAATTTTTGTTACACTCCAAGAATAACATGCAATAACTCAGTTTTTGGAGCCAGAGAAGAAGTGAAGTATTAGATTCGTCCCTTCCCTCGCCTGCTGCATACAGAAACAACAGAAGCAAATTTAGAAGAAATATAAAAGCAGTAAAGCAGTACCTGACCAGAAAGGAGTGGAGGAAGGGGGAACAAAGCTGTAGTCTGGAGGAGTTACAAAAGAAAACCCACAGAACAAAGAAGGGGCTTAGAGAAAGAAAGAGAAAAAGAGAAAAGCAAAAGAACATTGAAATATTGGCACAAGATTTAAATAATAGTTTTTTAACTACATAATCCATTGATAATAAGGAAACCAAGGTTCCCTACTAAGGATGTCTGGAAGGAAATTGACTATAATAACTAGAAAATTTGGATCTATGATTTAATTTTTAACAATTGCATTTTTCAAAGAGTAAAGACGACACCCACTCAGGGTTTAGAGAAGCAAATTAAAACTGCAGACTCTTGCAAATATTTTCAGATTTAACAGAATTTTTTTTCTTCTTTAATTTTGTGTGCCCCACTTCTTAACAGTACAAAAGCAGGAACTCATGCATACATAAAAATTCCTCTTGAGCCCAGGAAGACTAGTCACACACCCTTAATTAGGAATACAGTCTAAGTACCAGTTGAACTGGGGCCTCATAATATGCATGGGAAAAAGTATGCATTTTGCCCTGATAATCATTAACATCAATAGGAATTCCACAGCTAAACTACATCCTCTAAGGCCCAAACAGTATTGCTTGCCTTTGTGGTTTTCCCTGACTTGAGAGAAAACCCTTGAGCAAGCAAAAAAAGTGTAAGTTTGGCTTAGGCAGCACCAGCACATCATCCTAGTCCTGTAACAGCTTCTGCAGGTGAAAGGCTGGAGGTGCACTTGCTCTGTTGCCAACGAACCTAGGGTCAACATGTTTTTAAATACAAAATTAGATGAAATGAATTAAAATCGCTTCAAATGGAACTACAGTTTCTTGACACATTCTCACATTTTGTCCCTCTTCTGGAGAGGCAATGAAGATACATAGCGTACAAAATCTAATAAACTCGGGATCTTTCCTCCCAGCTGTGATTTGGAAAGGGAAGTCCATCCTCAACTGGATAAATGATAATGTAGCCTCTAAATTATGCCTAATAATATCTATAATTAGTAACCAAGAGTGTTCCTTAAAAATGTAGCAGGGTTATATTGGTCACATACAGCTGCTTCCCTGAATTTATTCTTGTGACTACACGTGAAACAAAATCATTTTGCTTCAAAATGGTTATTTGCAGGAATGACGACTAGAACTATTTTATGCAAGGAATTAACAAAGAATCCATGGTGGAGGTAACGATACAGTTTTGTGCATCTTACCTGCATGAGTATAGATACGTTTGTGACAATGAAACTACCAGCATAAATAAAATAAGCAGGACGGATACTGTATTTTAACGTTCATAAGCTATGGGTTATTTGTTAAAAAAAACCCACAACATAAACCAACAGCAGTTTAGGTTAGTATCTCAAAGTAATACAAAAGAAACATACTCCAGGGCCTCTTGCGCACTAGAAACTCCCTTCTGATCCTTCACAGTAATGATCCTTTCTCCACCTCTAGTACTAAACAGATTATCTGAGAATGCATGAGGTTACCTGAGGAACTCCTTTATACTGGAGCTAGTAACCCCAGGTGACAGCTCTGTGTGAGAATATGTTACACAAACCGAAAGGGCAACTTGACTGAAATGGTGTGCCCATCCTTAGAGACAAATAACTGACTTTACTTCTACAGAAGTACAAGGATAGCGTGCAAAAGTAGCGTGCAGGAATAAAGACAGGTTAGGTGCTATATAGGGGGTGGCTGGGCCTTTCCTGTCCATACATTGTCTTAATTTTTTGAGAATTTTTCTGTCCGATACAACTGGAGGTTTGGTTTTACATATGAAATTCCGGACAACTAAACCTATGTGGGCAAGGAAATCCTACTAGATTTCTACAGGAAACTAGCCTATTTTTAAACGTCACTGATAAGGGTTTTGGTGTTGGCTTTTAAGGAGAAAGGCTGGGTTCTTTTGTTTCCTTAAGGGTTGGGTGACACTTGTTTTATTTTACTTTATTAACAGATACTTTTACACAGTTAATGCATTAAGCAGTAGAATGATGTGATATAACTAGTTAATGCACCTACTCCTAGTCTACAGGTGATGAAAAACAGTCACTCAAGTAGTATTTGCCTTCGTGATTTAGGTTACATTAAAGTCTAAATTTCAGAAAGACTCAGATTTCTCAATATGATTGTGCTCTGCATCAGCAGACTGGAATAAAGTGCCAAAAACTATTCTGTAGAAGAATGTCAACTTTTCTTCCATTTTTGCCTTTATTTCATTAAATGGGTCGATCACCCCTCTAATCTAATGTAAGAATTAGTATTTTTCTGTGTAGCAAAACAAAATTTGATCATACTATGTCTAGAAAAACCTAGGACTGAAAAATTAAGAAGAAAGAATGTACCATTTCCCAAAAAATCTTCCTCATTAACTTGAATTTCTATATTGAGAAAAGTAAGTGTCTGACAGCTTTTACAACCACATTAAAAGTGTACAATAAGTATCAGAACAGAGTGGGCGACCTCTGCAAGACCAGGAGACTAAAAAGCAAAGTTCTAATTAACGTGGGAAGATAAATTAACTATCCCCATAAAATGAAGATCTTTTTGTTCCAAAAATCTAGTAGATGCTGAAGGGAGAATCAAATTCCCTGAAAATTTAAGAAGTTACAAGGTAATTTATCATGATTCATATCCGAAATTACAAGTAAACTGAAATGCCACTTGATTTTTCTTTCCTTCAATGGGTAAATGAAAACATGACAATTACAAAAAATGAATATAATCCTTTCTCACATTGTTTAGAAAGTGAAGTTAATTTGGAATTGCCATTCAATTTCACAGCAGCTCAAAGACTTTGGCAGCAGAAAATGATGTCAAAGTCTACAGTGGTTCTACTCACGTTTTTTTAGAAATACTCTTCCCACTCATTCTGTCAATTATATATGCTAAAGACCAGCTCTTTTGAAGAAGCAGCTGATGCCTTTCCAAAAGATGGACTCATTAAAAAATCCAGACACAGGCGTATGAATAGTATAGTGCGAAATACTGAGTTGAAACCCAAAACCTCCTTCAAATCAGCTTCAAACTGCAGAAGTCCATTGCATTCACTAGCTTCAGGCCCGTGCTTGTTAAAATACGGTGAATGTGACACTGAGCAGTTGCACAACTGAAAAAGAACAGGAAAGTGCCCCTCTCTTCAGCTGACTCATCTGGCTTCCTTTCAACAACTGTTTTTCTTGCACTCAGATTAAGTGGGAAGAGCTCAAAAAAACAGCTGTGTGGCAGTTCTCACTGAGGGCTGTGATGTGAACTTATTTGCTTCCTCCACTAAACAAACCTGCAGCCCAAAGTTTACCAACTTCTTTCCAAATTCAGCCCAGCAGGGTTCACACAGCCGAGATATATAGTTATTCTAACATCAACTTGGTAAAGACTAACAGGATAGCTTTAAAACTGAGCAGCGTTCAGACGGGCTGTGAATCATGGAAATTTTGCTTAAAAAAAACAACCAACACAAAAAACCCCCACAAGAAACCCCACACTCATGGGGACATGCTATCACTTTAAAAGAAAACTGTCAAATCCATTAAATGACAGTGTCATCCAGAGTCAGTCTAGGTAGGCTAGCAGAGTTGTGGAAATCTATTAGATTTTATATGAGGAGTCTGAGAATTGAGAGGGGTTTTCAATCAGTTTGGCCTAAGAGAAAACCTGCCAGTTCCCACCAGCATAGTTTGTAATGTTAAATGGCTGATATTTACTGTAGCAGAGACGCACTTTCTCATCCCCTTGAGAATGAGAGCATCCCACACTCATTCCTCTTGCTCTTCCATAAAGATCCTGTTAAAGGACATGTTTTCTTTTTTATCTGGACTGAAGGTAATGAGGATGTACCATAAGTCTTGGATCTTGTAAAGCATGAAATGATTGAGCTAACGCTCTTGCAGACTAATAAGTTGGTGGACAGTATAGATACATTCTAACCGGCCTAAGAAAGGAAAGAAAACAAATTGGTTCTGCTCACAGTCAATAATAACCAAAACAAATTCAAGGTGAATTAAGCAGGGCGTATCCTCTCAACAATTAAAGTCTCAATGCTGGAGGAGGCAAACGATGAGGAAAGCACGAGAGATGACAAGAGGAAGAGAGAAGCAAAGGGAGATCGCAAGCTAAAGGGAGAAGAAAGGACGGGACAGATAAATTCACCAAGAACGGAGATGTATTGAGATACAGCATAGCAGAGAGACAACTGACAGAAGTCCTGGGAAGCAGTGCAAGAAAATGGAAATGGAAGGAATAAAGAGGAATTGGGAGATAGAGACAGAGTAAATGAAATGCACAGAGAGACGCTGGTTTCTTACAATCATCTGTCCTAAATTATCTTCACTTTAATTAGGAGAGGAAGAAAGTCTCCAAAGTTCTAGAAATGTTATGGAACAGAGGCAAGCAAATAAACAAAAGATCACAAACACAGCAAATGAAAGTAACACAGCCAGCTTCATCACCACAAAGACTAGACTGGACCCTATGGACTTTCACAGTAGTCTTCATATTGTTAAAATCCCCATCAATTTCTATTTCCCTCTTATTATCTGTTGCAGTACAAAGATACAGCCATTGTCTGCAGAACTGCAAATCTAATATTCACTCTTTGACAGAAACATTATATACTTTCCAGAGGCCAGCCATGTGGTAGTTTTTATCATTAACATTGAACTTGTACGCATCCTAAAAATCATGCTAACTTCCACTTAAGTTGCAGTAGGTTAAATAAAGGATACCACATGCATTGTAAATCTTCTCGGTTTATTTCTAAACTTCAAAACTTTTTAACTGCTATTTACATTGTACAGTAGTTCATTAACTTTCAGCAGCTTAGAGGCCTGTAATAAATATTTAAGGTTAACATTTAAGGCAGGCATAAAAATAATTATGATACAGTAAACCTAATGGGTTTTTTGAGAAATTTATGTGGTATTACTGAGATGCTACTTCACATGGCTACACGACAAAACTGATTTATTTAAATCCCTTTTTAAGGATTAGAAATTGTCACAGATAATATTAACACTTGTATCTGCGTGTATGCAAATGTCTGAAAAAACTAGGCAGGATGCAGTTTAATCTCTCACCAGCGATGCCTAATAAATTTCTGAATATCAGGGAGATTTTAAGTTTGGCAGGAAGAGAAACTTGCTAGACATGTTTATATACCTCCTGGCAGATCTGAATCTGCTTAGCTTCAAAAAATCCTAACTAAAAGCATTACCATATTAATTGGTTATATGTCAAAAATGGAAAATGAAGATGTTCAAAGTACCTTGTCCTTTTAATATTTATATGACAGAAAATAATATACAAAAATCTATAATACTCACAGTTGCCACCTGTTCTGTTACTCCTTTGTCCCACTGAGTTTTCAGATTCTTTGTATGGAAATTGAAGAGTAGTATCCAAACTTCGAAAGCCTTCTTTGAGAGAGTGGTGCTTATAGTATTCTACGAGTTCCTTTCAGAAAGGAAAAATACTATGTCATTGGAAATTGAAATCACATCCTTTTCAGCATTCTGGTGTACAGTCAGTGACAGTTTTATCATACAAGTAAACCTTATTTTATAATACAACATCCCACAGTACATGTTTATTTTAAAAAAATCAAGTACCCTAAATATTGGCTGCTTTTACACTGCCACTTAACTGGTTTTTGGTTTTTGCTGGGTTTGGTTTTTGGGTTTTTTTTTTTAAGTAAAACCTTATTGTCAGAGTCAACACTTAATTGCTCCTTTGAGCCAGGCTGAACATGTATTTGCTTTTCTGAAGTCAGGCAGAAGGCAAGGTCAGCTGCTTGTTAAGTATATAATGGTAACTGTCTTTGTTTTCTCAAATTTCTTTTGCAATGATAAGTGATGTTTATCCACAAATGCATTTGTAAGTACACAGATCCAAAATAAAGCATAAGGCTTACATATAAGCATGTAAGTCAACAGCAACTTAATGAGCAGATACACAGACCATGTAAAACTTTCAAGGCTCTGCCATTAAAATTTGTGTGGGTTATTTTTTTTGTTTGGGGTTTGTTTTTTTCCAGATAGTGCACACTGACTGAAAAATCTAGCATTTCATATTCTCCTTCAGCCCAATCCAAAAATTTGTCTCTCTGTGTGTGTATATACACAAACATAAACATGCACACACACACACAAATTTTATATATGCGCAGAAATTTTATATATATGCACACACACATATATGAAAATATAAAAAACTGGCTCAAATAGTTTATGTAGCCAAGGAGTTAAGTTACTTTAGTTTCTATTCTAAAGAAGGCAACACCCAGCAAAATCCTGACAGCTCATGTTATTCCTTTGCGATCTTCAACCCCTGCCATTGTCTCTTAGATTTGAATCAGCCCTATTAATGTCAGTATCACCCAGTTTGTACACGGAGCCTACAATAAGATTAAAAGTGCCCAGACAATTCAAAGCAAACGTATTTCATTTGATTAATGATACTTCAAAGTGTGGGATTTCACTCTTCAGAAATGCAAGCACAAAGCAATGTATTTACTGTAAACCCTTCACTCCTACCAGTAACTCAGTCATTCCATTCTACTTACTTACATTTAGATTTCCAAAATCAAAGTTGACCAAGCCAAGCTTAGGTCAAAATAAGGAAATAGTACTGTGTTGAATCATTTCCTTCTAGTTAAAAAAAATTTAACACAATTATTAGCCTACAACAGCCTATATCAGTGATAAATTAATTCCAGCCAAACAAAATGACTCTTAAATTATTTAGTCCAAGATCTAGTGCATAAACCGTAAGTTCTTGATAATAGTCCGAAGATTATCTTCTGAACTGAACTCTGGAGCACTTCACTCCCCACGCTGTGAGCCGTTGCATGCCTCTGAAACTGCTTCTAAAGCAGAGTCCAAAGCTAAGTAAAAACTACACCTGCTTTTAACAGTTCATAATCACAGACCTGCCAGGCACTCCAAGTAAGCAGAAAGGCCAGAGAGAATAAGAACTGTTTGGGCTTTGTTGTCTGGTATCAGCACAGCACGCAAGCTACGATGTCAGCAACCAAATTTTCTGTCACATATCACCACCGAGTACCCAGACATTCAAATTACCAAGGCAACAGAGATTTGTAAGTACGGACCATTCAAAGTAGGATTTCTGGATAAACGCAAAAATAATTAGTATGAAACTTTTTTTACCTTTTGCACCACATAAGTCTGTAAGAATTATGCTGTTTGGTAAAGACAGTAAGAAGTTTCACTGGACAGATTTTATTTGTTGTCAAAATAAGTAAAATGGTTCCAAACTGAGGAAAAAAAATTTACCCTGGGTCACAAAGATTCAGTTGCTTTTAAAAGCTTAGTTTTTAATACCATTCTTCCATGAAAACAGTCGACAAACAACTGGCCTCTAAAACACTCATTGCACAAATCACAGTAGCAAGCTTACAAACAGGTAAGAGGTAAGTAGGGTAAGTAGCCCCTGCCAGCGTGGATGGGGCTCCTCAGGAGTCTGTCACAGTACCATGATTCGCATCAGCAGCAGAGCCGACCTTTCGCTGCACCTCGGCCTGCTTTACACACTCAGCACGTTTTAATTACTCGTGTGAAAGTTTTTCAAATGTACTGTGAAAACGATGTACAAGAGTTTGTTCTACTTTTGTTACCTTCAAAGTAGTACAGAAACTGTGTCGCTGCAGATCACTACTTTAGGTTTCCATGGCTGCTGGCTTTGTCTCTCACCTGTTCCCAGTTCTACTCAGACTACTTTTGTTCCTCTCTTCTTCCAGACTGTTACTTTTTCTCTTGCATCTACCCAGAACAAAGCAGTTGTTCCACAGCATATGCAAACAGTACTTACACTATCACTTGTCTATTCAACTCTCAAGGGCAGACTTCATAATACCCTAAAACTGCGTTATGAAATGACTTTTTCCTAATTGAATTCAGCAAGGCTAAATTGGTAGCGATGAGGCCTTTACACTAGAAATCTCTTTTGTCCTCTCAATTCTTTGACGCAATGCATATTCTTTTTGTTTCTTTTTTATCCAAGTTTGTGTCCTGTACTTATCTCCCTGATCATTCAGCTCTATTTTGAGACCTGCACCAGTGCATTAAACTGCATCATTGCCATGAGGAGGTATCTGGCAGCACGCGACTCCGGCTCACGTGCTTGGTCAGGATCCTGAGAGCACTCGTGTTCTCATCAGTTCCCAGTGAACCAATTGTAGTGTTTGCAGACCAAGTAGCCACCTCCTTCGTGCATATGAGGAACGCCATGGTTTCTGGTGCTACCAATGATAAGATCCCAGTGTCCCCAGCCCTAACACTAAACACTTCACTGGTTTCTATGTGTCAAATGAAGACATTAGGGTGCAGAAACAGCATGGTGCATTCTTCATCAGGAAATTTATGTTCTTCCCATTCTAATGAGCACTTATTTCAATCAGGGTCAGGCAAAGCATAGATTTCTGCTTGATTTTTTACTACTTGTAGGATGCTCTCGCTTTACAGAGTATCAGTGGTTAAATTATTTTAATTTCTAATGCTTCCCAGCTTTAAAGCTTCTCTCCCTACTCCTGTTTTGCATTGTCCTTCATTTTTATTTATTATTTTAGAGTACTTGGATATGCATGAAGGCTGCAGCGTAAGTTTTAATCCAATTGATTGCACTAAACATAATATATTGAACGAGCTTCCTTTAACAATGCATCAGAAAATACTTAAGCAGTAAAATTTTACAAATGTACTAAGGTAATTTATTCAGACACCTTGTATTTATGAGTCTTGTCTGAGCAAAATGAGCTGTCAAGAAATTCTTTCAAATTAAAGTTCAAAAGAAGGAATTTCTTCCCAGTACAAGATGACTCTGACATAACATTGAAAACTCACTGATCTGGGCAGTTATAACACCAAACTCTTATTTCTGGGGATGAACTATGCCTATAGTTGGAGTCAAAGTTAGTCAGAGAGCCTATGTTTTGTGTGTTATTACTATAGTTTGCCAGTGAGTGGTTTGCCGCCACAGAGCGTGAAGTAGCCACACAGTTGCTTTAATTTGGACTAGTTGGTATTGACTCCAGATGACTATTATTGCAACAAGGATTTCTGAGCTATGAGCAGTTTCGACAGCCCCATTCTCTAGCTGCACTTCTTTGCCTGGTGCACCAGGACCAGGAAGGCCAGCCTCTCCCGAGTTTTTCTGGGCTCCCTGACACAGCGGCACCTTATATCCTTCTCCCTCTGAACTTACACATCGATAGGCATCCTTATGTTCAGCAGTGCACATGTACATATGCTGGGAAGGAACCTTCACCTAGCTACTTTTAGGGATCATTACTATATAGAGAAAGATTTCCAAAGACATCAAATTCTCTTTTCAAGATTCAGCCTAACTCCATAGCGGGCTGATGCATGGGATTCAAATTCCTCCTCTCTTCCACATAACTGCAAGGGACACGGTCCAGTCCTAAATATAAATATGTAGTTTTAAGCACATACTACCATCACTTAGAGAATAAACCATACAAGTAAAAAAATTATCCTATTAGCAGGTATGGACACAATTCAAATCTCTCACAGCCTTCTGTAATTTCACAAACCAAAGCAGCTCTCACTAACAGCAACAGCTACATAGAAGATCGCACATTGTTAAAAACCTAATCAATGCTTACCATTAAATTTTTAAATTTTCTATTTTCTGCAATGTGGAAAAAGCCATCTCTTGTTAAAATCTTGATGTGTTTCACTTCATTATTGTACCTGTGGGCAATGAATAACTTATGAATATAAATGTGTTTTTAATCAGACACAATCAATAATTACCTGAGGGCATGCCCCAATAACACCACACGAATAAATTCTTAAGACAAAATGTATATCTGTGCCAAAACAAAGTTGAAGTCTAATTAACCAAATATATTTATTAAAGTACAGCTGAAGAGGTAATCTGTATTCAAGAAAAAAAGTCACAACTAACTGCTCATTCTAACTGGGAATTCCCATATATTTCTTACTTTTATATCCATGTTGATAAACAACACGAAAGCAAGACCCTCACAATCATGTGCATCCACAGAATTTATGAACCCACATTTTACTGAAACGTCTGAGATGCAAAGGGCTTCGACAAGTTCTCACTGAAGTCAATGAAACATTCTTATTCACTTCAGAGAAGCAGATGCCATCACAGTCCAAACACTGGCTTACTCTTACCCAATATACTAGACCATCATTTTTGTAGACCCCTTTGCTACACCAGCATTACAAAACCATTGCTAACTTCCTACTATAAACCCTGGGTATTTTTGTCAGCAACTTCAGTTTTCCTATACTGACTCTCTTAAAGGCTGTGTATGATTATATAAATTGAAACAAGATTTTGTTTTCCTTAATTATTTCAAATACTATCTAAGGATAAATGAGAACATGAAAACTTTCTGTAGGAGATCTTATTCCACTTACTTAATACTAATTGCATATTCTCCTGACTCTTTGGTCCTGTGCCGCACCAGGTAAGTGCTATTTACTCTGTTAATAAGTTCACTCTCTGCTTGCAATCTTTCCATTGCTCCTGCAAACCTGTAACAGAGAACAATAAAAATTGCCTATGATTTTTTCAAAGCTACAAAAAAAGGTCTATCAAATATGCAATGCAAAGTCCCAATATTCTGCATATGATGGGGACCTAAAAATATATCAGTTGCAACTGAATACCACACTTCCAGATCTTTGAACGAAGAATAAAGCGTGAAAAAACTCCGCATGGGGGGTGGGGGAAATTCTTAATTAGAAAAGTACTTGTGCACACGTTGAATACAATGCCTGTTAAGGAAAGTGCTCGAGCCTGAGCATTAGCTGAATGACTACTGGCTTGAATAGCTCATAAAACCAAACATTCTTCTGAATCATGTGTTGCAAGTGAAACAATAAAACAGTGGTCCTGAACCTTTGAACCTCCCTGAGTTCTAGTGGGATTTATCTCAACAGAGTGGAGAATCAGCCAACAGTAGTATAAGAGGTCAAAAAAAGACCTATACAAAAATTTGGTATTTATACAAACACACTATTTTATTTGGTTTCATAATTAATCATAACCTCTAAAGGCTAAAGTGTAATGGATAAACTAAACATCCACAAGAGAAAAAAAAAAATCATCCTAGTATGTCCAAATTTGAAAGAGCTGATGCCAAGAGTTGAGAGCTAAGACAAGGAAGTCGCCGATTCTGCAGCCTGACTGCGTAAGCAGATTTGTGCCCTTGCTGTGCCTTGCTGGTTTGGGTGGGAGTTCATGAGAGGCTGTCAGCAGACATTTATTCGCAAAACTAGAGGTTAAACTGTTAATTGAGGAGAGGAAAGTGACGTAGCTTCCAGGGAAAAGATGCTTATTTTACCATTTTAGAAAGTAGTCTACAGACAGTCAACACCACAGATCACTACTATGTAAAATTTCATACTAATACATCACTACCAATTAGATGGGAGCTTTAAATAAAAAAATAGTTATTTTATGAAACACACCAGGGAACATGCATTTTGAAGTTTATCACAAAATACATGACTTTTTACAGCAAGTTTCAGCCTAAAGTCATTTTTCAGCTAAGTATTACAAATCCTTAGACGATAAAGACTGACCCCAACGATATGCTTTCTTCTAACAAAATTATAAATAGAGCAACTGTTAGAATTTAATTTAAAATACCAATTTTAAACATTAAACATAAATCAATATTCGTTTAGATCTGATTCTGATTTCGCTTTTGGCAAACTAGAGGAAATCAGAACTCACGTCTAAATGACAAAGCATAAACCCCATGAAAGAACACAAGCGACGCTTATTCTGTTCTCTCATAATCACCATGTCTTTTCTAGAGGTGAGCTGAATTCCAGTAAAGCATTCACACACTACATAAGCCCCAGACCAGCAGTGGTTGCAGTTTTGATACATTGTCCTTTTATATCTCTACAGTCCTTTTTTTCTTAAAAAAAGGAAATGCCAAATTATTCACAAGACGATGTATTTAACATTATTCCTTCTCTTTATTCACTTAACATGTAAGATCTACTTGCACGCTCCATATTATACTAAGCTCTTATGATTCAGACCTCTGGGAATAAGGCTGCACAGCTACAGACTTGTAAACAAAATGTCAAAATCATTAAGCACTTTATTATATCAGAAATGCTTTTAGGCAATGCATGGTGTTGCTTTCCCAAACCATTACACAACGCCTTCTTCAGAAGGCTAGAAAGGTTAAACCGATATAAATTAAATTGTAATAAACACAGTTGTCTTTCTATGACTGCTTCTTTCAAAGAGATTCTTGTAAGACTAGACAGGGACTCACCACAGTTGTGAAGAGTAGTCTACTGGTTTAGGAACCTAGGACATGAAACGATACAAGAGAATGAGGATCAAGATTTTTTTTCTAATCAACACAAATTAGATAGCATTGATCTAATTGTCAATATCCAGATGAAACAAGTTAAAAGAAACAGACGATCTAATTAGTCTGCAAGTCTATTTTCTTTTGAAGGAAGTTATAATAAATACCATTCTGAAAGTAGTACAGAATATTTTAACTCTTTGCTGCTATGACAGATTTTTTTACTTAATAGAACTGTTAGAAGGTTTTGACAGTGCCTACATTCCAATTTCATATATAAAATAGCCCAGTGCTACATATTGTTGAAAAGTATTATTAAAATGTGCAACACATTTACAGTAACATGTATAAAATTCATTTCATGTATGGCCTTAGAAAGACTGTCTCCTAGGAAATATAGTACATAATCTTCTGAAAGAGTTGAGGACAATCCATAGCTTGTATTGTATGACATCATTCACACCTTTGTATTTGACTTGGTTAACTCTTGTACTAGTTTTTAAGAAGCATGGAATTTGAGTCTCAAATTCAATTTAAAAAAATTAAGCAAACTACAGTAAGTTTGCAAAATGGATGTTACATGTATACATAAACAAATGCATAGATAACATTTATACATGTACAAGATGCACAGTACAGCAATCCCCATGAAAATCAGCATTTCATCTTGACCGTCCCCCACTGGTGTATGATACTTCGGTATTACCCTAGTCTTCCAAAACAACGTGTGAAACTTGTGAAGTGCTGAAAAATTGATTTTAGTGGAAGTTTAGCATATATCTTGTAGACTTATAACCTAATGTCATATATTCTTAGATAAGCAAATTATTTCTTTTTTACATTCCAATAAAACCAAAGAATGTTTTATTATTTTCTGGAATCTAATAGGGAAAAAATTACAGTAACATTCTTCTCACATTTTTTTATTTATGATATATGGAATGTCTTCAACAGAGACTTCCAAAGACACATCAACTCAGGAAGATATTATTATACAGGCCTACAAACTTAAATTAATTGAAATCAATTACAGCTCCCACTAACTTGACCGCAGGTATCAACCGAGATCTCTATCAAGTCTCTAGACCTGACCTAGAAATAAACTCCAGTGGTGGGATAAAAAAGCCCCCAAAAAACAAAACAGAAAAAAACCCAAACAAACAAAAAAAAAACCAACACAAAAACCCCACCTCCCTGCATATTTAATCAGAGTATTCTGCAGTTCAAGTTGCAAGAGTCAAGTAATTAAAAGTTTTTGTGTTAACCTGTCCAAAATGCTATAGTACATTCTAGCAGTATTGATGAGGTAGTAACAGGCAGCTTTTGCATGGAAAAAAGCAGAATAGGAAGCTATGAAGTGATTATTGAACGAGGATATTGTAAACCAGATGACACAGACGGTATGAGTTGAGGATGATATTTACAACCACTTGTGTTGGTAACATCTTGCAACCTCCTCAAAAAAGCACAGTTATGGAATGCAAAATTACTAAATTATTTTAAAAAGTAAGAATTGTTACAATTTCACCATTTTAAGGCTCTCGTCTTCATGCTAAGAAGCCTCAACACTAGAGTTATATAATGCACTTACTCCAAACGCTTCACTTAAAACACTGGCTAAGTATTTTCTTAGATAACTTCAGAACATTTTTTTATTGAGAAAGTTTGCAAAAAACTTTGGATTAGGAATTAAATTAGTATCTCTCCTAACTTCTCTTTCTCCACAGAAGTAAACAAGAGTTTGCTCAGGTTTTTGTGATAGGATAGGGTTTTGGCTAACTTGAAATTTACTTAAGATGTAACTTCCATCCCTGCACTGTTAAGATTCATTTCCATGAACCAAAATTTGCAGAGTTCACAAAGCTCTGCTTACTGCCTTTGACACAACGGTCACTCGAACTAAATACATAACCACTTACTCGAATGCCTCTCAACCCAAGATTTTTATGATAAAATTCTGAATTTTACAGGACAGCCCAAAACTTACATTTTTTCTAAATAACAAAGCAGACACTAGTGTGGAACACATTAAAGTTCTCTGTGATAAAACCAGGGTCACTTGTTCAGCTTGCACAGCAGTAAATCTATCCAGTCATTAAGTTAGTCTAGTTCTTGAGAGAGAAAAAGGAAACGTGCATTACTCCCAAATAGTGTAGACAAAGGGCTCTCACATAGTAGCATTTGTAGTGCTGGTGGTACGCAAAGTCCCTTGAAGTGTAGGGGGCCTGACACAGCCAGGTACTACCCCTGGCAGCAGCAGTGGCCCTTCATATCCCTACAGCTACTGACGGTGTTACTCGGGCACCTCTGCTACTAACGGCGAGACTCGGAAAAAAGTTAACAGATTATGAATATGCTGACAAAGAATTCCTGTGAGAAATGTTTTAGTGAAGCGACCAAATGAGACACTTCAAGGCCAGCTAGGCACTTAGAGTCTTTACATGCTGCGAGATATTTCAATAATACGTTTCATCTACAGAAGAATTGCACCTTTAATGATTTGTATTATCCCCCATAAGACTAATTAAGTAACATGCATTCTATCAGCAGCAGGAGAAGAAAGAATAATTAAAAAACCAAACCATTCTTAATTTGTCGAGTAGTCCTACTATGTTGGAAAGGACATAAAAATTCACAAATGGTTTAAGTCCATCCTTCAGAGCAGTTAAACAACAGATGAGTAGTCCTTTTCATTAATTTTGAATGGACAGATATATATATATATATAAAACAAGTGTTGTTCATTGTCATGAAATACAGTGAAATCAAATGTTATTCCAGAAGCTCTTGGCTCATACTGTGCTAAGTATCCAATGCCTCTATAGAAATGAGAAAACTGGAAGAAAGCTAGGAAGAACCAGATATTACTCATATGGTGCAGAAAATGTCTGCTGACATATACTACTTACTGCAAAGAGGAAAAAATTGTTTATAGGTACATCTGTGAAAAGTCTGGAATATAGATATTCTGGAGCTCAGCAGTTTTTCATTCAATATTCATTCCTAAAGTCTTTTGATGTATGTATTTTATGCTGTTTCTGGGCATTTTTATATCACCTGGTTGTAAAGGCTGTTAGACTTAATAATAACAGTAAAAGTTATAGCATGTTTAAAACCTGATTGATGTTTCAGTATCTTTAACTGCATCATTTATCATAATAAGATGTTTATACTTTATCCTTCCAAGTTAACAGTGGTAAAGCATCTATTTATCGTTTTGTTCTGATCATGACACCGGTTGGTAACATTTCATGAATAATATTTATTCATTCTGCAAAACTGTATTATTTTCAATACTTCTCTAAATAGTCTATTTCCGAATTTAGCAGAAAGCTTTATCACTAGAAAGCAATCTTCACCACACCCCAGCAGTGTTTTTCCTAACTTTGGATATCCTGCTTCCTCCGCTTTAAAGTGTAGTGGTGGTCCCTAAAGTGTTGCTGCAGTTGCTGCCAATGATACCATATGACGACTGACTGGGTGGCTCCAAGACCCTAACGCCAACACACAGCAGGTACTGCCTGTGTCCAGGAGAGTGACACCACGGCACGGGAAATCCACAGCTTCTGCCATAAGCAAGGGGTGGAGGGAAGAAAGCTAAGTTCACGTAACATTTTCACCTTTATTCCAGATCTGTTCTCTCACCCAATCTAACATACCTTGTACCGACAAATATTCTGTGCATCAAAATTCTGAAAATATAGGGCACTAAAGATGTCTCAAGATACACGAATGTATTTATATTCTTTAGGATCACATGTGTATTTGCTTTAGAAACTAAGGCACAACATAAGCCTTAAAAGCATATCAAAATGCAGCCACTAACAGCTGATTCCACCTACTTACAAACCATTTAAGTGGCAGATCTTGATTGCTGTAATGACAGCAAGTCTATTAATAAGTCAAACTGTTGTGAATCGAGTTAAAAGAAGTTAAAGCTGTCTTAAAGCAAAGTAAGGAATATGATTCCCCACTGGTTTTATGGGTTTACATCAATGGAACATATAGTAATCTGATGCACAGTGTTACAGAGGACAGAGAATAAAGGAACAAGCGTACAGTATATCAATGCATCATCACGTCTGTATACAAAACTCATGAGTACATATTATAAACTAATTTTTCTTATTGTTATCCTGAACTTTTCTAGATTGAGAACATCCTTGTGCGAAATAAAGGCAGGTAAGAACCTACAGCGAAGAGAAAAGTTATCGAGCAGTCTGAATTCAAAGTTTTATATTAGTTTTACTCTCACACATTTTTAAACTCACTACTTATGGTGTAATCCCTCTCTCTAACCCAAAGTGACTGGGGAATAGATTAGAACCACAGCATTCCCACCTTACCGCTGGGGAAGGAAGAAAGTGCGCTTTCACATAAAATGTGTTTGTTCTATAATCTGGAAACTCTTTGGACAGTTCAATGTATTAATATTCCCAAAAGCTAAATCTGCTTCTCAAACATGTTTTCTTGACATTTCCTATTTACATCAGATAACCAAAAGTATTAGAATGCTATATTTTATGCAATATTGAACATACCGTGAAAACACAAAGGAACGAGAAACAATATGATTTTTGTAAGGTAAGATTAATAAAGCGATGGTATGAACTAGGCAGTTTTTCTGTAAGATGACAAACAGAATTAAACAATTGTACTTACACATGGGCTAGGCTTTACTGCATCACTTGGGAAGAATCCAAGCTCTCCTGTTGTTAGATTTCTGCCCTAGAAAAAAAACCCAGAATTTTCCATTTTTGAGACATAATGGCAATTAATCATTAATAACAACACATGCACAGGGATTTAGGGCAATAAGAGTACATCAAAGAGTCTTTAAAATAAAATGCTGTTCTAATAAAGTGTCACTCAACAGTTGTGTGGGTTTTGTTGGTTTGGGGTTTTTTTTTAATTTATATAATTAATAATTATAGCTGATACACCTGAGAGCTCTGAGAGATGAGATGCAAGAATGCAGCTCGGAGCCTGGGTTGTGATTCCCAGTTCTGTCAATGTCTGCCAGTGTCTGGTATCTTCATTAACGTTAATTATCTCCTTTCAAGTTACTTCCTCCTCAGTTGGCATCACGCTGGTGAGAGCTGCCACACTGCAACATGACAGATCCCCAAAATGACTACACCACCATGCAGCGGCAGTTGCAGCACCTGAGAAATCACGCTAACTCCAGTGGGACCTTAGGGCTAATAATCCATCAGCCAATTCAGATACAAAGTTCTATAGCTAAGCATTGCCATAAGTGACGCAAATCATTGGAAACCAGGTGGGTACGAGAATATTAACAGGATTAAAGATTAACTCTCTGTCTATGATATATTCACAACATGTTGTAGATGCGCCCACACAACTGGGAGACCAGCTGCAGAAATGCATCCAGCACAGCCTAAACCGAGCCTTTTATGCAACACAACTGCTGCCCCAAAGTTGCAGGACCACCAATTTACTCTGGGCTTCTAAGGGCCAAAAGTGACTTGATCATCACAGAGCCATGTCTCAGCAGTTCACAATTCACCACCAAGCTCCCCTGAAGAACGCCCCCTCAGCCAGATAGAACAGCAGAATAAAAACACCTTTCTAGTCCTAGTAAAAACATTTGGCTGTGACCATCCTGACCACATTTTTCAGAGCAGAACAGAGCACATAGCTAAAATTTCTAAACACAGATACATAAAATGAAGGCATCAAAATGCATATTTTGGCAAACAAATGTTTTCATTTAACAGTTTTCTGAAAAGCACATAAATGCCTAACCTCCATGAAATTTAAGATACTGACTGTAAACATAATATACTATCAGCATTTAGCAATGAGGTTAAGAATGAGTACTTTACAAGCACTGTAATCTTGAAAATTTCATTTATTCTTTATTTTTGATGGCATACCTGCAACATAAAAAATTAAAAGGGGAAAAAATGCTTCAGAAACAGACATGGAATTTCTTTGGGGGTTTAGTTCATTTTGTTTCAATTACACATCTAGTGTTACAGTACCCTAACACCACCACACAAAACAGAATTCAGCGATTTCAGAGATCGTTATGCAATTTATCACACACAGACAGTGACCCCAGTAACGGCCATCTTTACCAAATATACAGAGAAGTGCAGAGGCGAGAGAAAAGCAGTTAAGCAGTATTTAAGCTATAATGCCCTGAATAGCGATGATATTTAAAAAAGAATTATGCGCAAGCAAGTGACAATGTTATAGAGATCTGAAGCTGTGTTAGCAAAGCTCCCTTGCCCTCTTCTCCCAGTATCTGCTTGAATACAGGTTACCTTTTGCATCCACATATTCTATTTACTCCCAAAACATGAATCCCTCTGAAGTACAGACTTAACTTGTAAGCAGAGCTCTGACACAGTCTCTCATGTAAGTGATACTTAATTACAATACTACTCTTACCTGAATAGCAAGTGATATCACAGTCAATAAGACCAGCCACTAAATAAAATATATTAATGAGAAAAAGCATTTGAAGGAGCACAACTGAACAGTAGTTTTGGATGTGCCCACATACCATTGCTATTCATAAGAAACATGTATATAAAGTGAAAGAAGCTGAACAAGATGACACATCATGCAACATATGTCCACAACTAGAAAGCAGCCAAGGATCAAAATCTGATGAGCTCAGGGACAGATCCCTGTGTTACCTTCTGAAAGTGCCAAAAGGGACACCATTTCAAATGTCCAATAGCGTTTCATAATGTTTGCAGTGCTTCCTCCCTGCAAGTCAGAAATACAGTCTGGATCTCTTACTGTTTTTCCAGAAATGTATTTGCACACCCCGAAAGCTAGAATAAAAGCTAGCTTTGATTTGCAGACATTTAAATGCCTCAATCTGCACCGAATTATACCACCCTGAGATGTTCTATGACCTCAAGTAAAAATAAAAAAATGAAGACACATTACAGCCACTGAAGAAACTGTAGCATGTGCAGAAAGACCAGACCATGGGACAGTATGACGTAGAGCCAGCGCTGTATTACCTGGCTTAGATACTGCTAGCAGTACACAGTGATACGTATCACAGCTTAAAAACCCGGCAGAGCAGCAAAGATCATGAGATTAGCTGTGGTCTGTACTGATTAAATCATTATCGCAATGCAGGCAGACATAATGTATACACATTCAGAATAAGGAAACTGAACTGCAATCCATAGGCTGTATTGTAACATATATGTGCACTTTCACTTAAAGTATTCTGTAGATAACAAGTCAACGGCACTTGCAGCAAAAAATGGATCATCTGGAGGACACTGAACATTCATTGAAATCATAGAATCACAGAAATGAAGTGGTGAGAAACTACATCAGTGGACAGACTTCTATGAGAGGTACAGCATTAAGAAATACTCTCCGCCCAAGCAACAATCCTACAATGTCCTCAGATGTCACCACTTGTTGGAAGATGCTGTTCTGTGCAGCTGTGGGACACAGATGTGTCGCTCCGTCGGGCTAGGAGAGGCTAGAAGTGAAGCATGCGTTCTATGGACAGTACACCAAGACCAAAGTGAAAGCAGCAGTAGAGAAGTCCCATGGATAGACTCTCTCATCACACAAATATCCCCAAGTACTGTGACCAGTACACAACTTTGCCTTTGCATTCTGAGCAATACCATGAATGTAACAAGCACCGAGACAACCCAAGAAAGGCTTTGTCTTCTGAAGACAAGCTTCACATGAGATAACTGCAGATGGCTTTGTTAGTTAAATACAAGCAAATCCTTAAACAGAACAGGGTTTGATCTATTACACATTGCTGAAGGAAACAGCTCACTTTTAAAATGCTCTGCCGATAATAAGCTCCTATGAATAATCTGATAATGTCCTTAGGAGACTAGGTTATTTGGTTTACTTTAGAAATCCTAGCTCAATTCGTCAAGGCTCGGTGTCATTCATACACAAAACCATGACCTGTTGTCAGATGATGATTTCAAAATCTAAGATCTATCCATCAAATCATTAACAGCAACAAAATTATTATGCCACCATACTTCACTTCTACTAATAATTTCTTTCTACTTTGTTTCCTGCTTGCTAATTGCTTATTGTCTGATGAGTAAGCATTTCCCTTGAACGCTGCCCTGTAATGGCTTATGGTCATTATAAAAGCAGAAGCAGAGGACTGGACAGAACTAGTTTTAAGATTTATATTATGTATATACTATTACATTGTATTTCTAAATTATTATATATTAAAATATATATTACATGTATATGTGTGTACGTGTGCATACATATTCATAAGGGCCAATGAAGCCCTTCAGTCTATTGCTTTTAACGACAGTCTCAGCAAGACTAGAGGCTGTTTCACGACTCTTGTACCTGTTTTAATGAGGGAGACTTTCTGAAGCCATTTGACACATTTGCTCTAAATTTCCAGACCGCTGCCTGCTACTTAGCTATGCAATGCCCATTAACTTCATTGGACGTGCACAGAACTAGAACTCCCGGATAGCTAAAATTTATAAATTATCATGTCCTTCACCCACTTTAATTTTGTTTACTGCAAAGTGTTCTGAAGAGAGGAAGGCGACAGATGAAAAATTACAAATCAAATTACAAACCAAAAGGAAAAAAAAGGCACTTTTACAGTGCTGCCTCCCCAGTGCTTTAATTTTCTATCGTAAGTATATTTACAATATACTTAATGCCTTTTGGCTGTTTACAGCAGGACCGCTAACTACTGAAGCATTAGAAAGTACATCTGTAATAGCTATTACCTGATATGGGTTTAATCGGCATCAAAGAAAAGCTGGTTTTGAAAAAGGAAAGAATCAGTCCAGCAAATATCTGTATTCTTTCGGCATAGTTGCGAAACACGATTGCCTGAGGATGGCAGGTAATTGCAATGCAAACCTGTAAAACTAGAATTACATTATATCTTATGGTAGGCATTGCGGCACCCCTGAAAGCCTACCCTCAGGTTAAGCAGGTACCAATTTACTCAAACCAAACTGAGACGAGGAGAGAAATATTCACATCTATAATAAAAATCTGACTACTTCAAAGCTGCACTACTACAGCTGAAACAACCAGCAGTGCTCTGGTTAAGGGGTCTGAAATTTCCATTTAAAACGCTAAGTTTTCTCCTCTCTCCCCGCCCCAGCCCCTCTCCCTTTTCTTATTTCATTCTGCAAGTGATGCCAGCCGAGCACCAGCTAGGCAAGCAGCATGGCTCTTCTAGTCTTTCACCTTGACTGAGCAAGGAGAAGTAGTTGTGCACAAGGGGATGCGTGAGTATCAGCGTAAGACCACCCTTCTCTCTATATGCAGCCACGTGTTTACTGAGGAGAGTAAAATAACTTGCGACAGTATCAACCCCCCTTATATTACCCATTCTCTTTGAAGAAAGCTTAGGTTTTGGACGACACCAGTGAAGAGGCAGAAGGCAAATTCATGGAATTCAGAAATGCTTATCCCAGCCGTCTTATTGTCTCTGTGATTGCTCAGTTTGCCTCTCAGAAAAGTATTTGCTGTTTCATAAAGAAAAAACCCCATACTTCTGTTTTCCAGACTGCGAACAGGTAGATTCGTATGTGTATATGGTCTTGAACTACTACAGAACTTACCATAATAATCACTATATGATCATTCAAACATTAACTTAGTAGAATTTTTGTGTCTATCAAAACACATTTGATCGTATTTAAGCTATAGCTTTAAGCATTGCTTAGTAACTTGTGGTGTTTATTTCATATACTGTAAAGAATGAAAAAATTATACTTAAACCACACATGCTTATCTATTACAAGCACTTGAATTTCTAAACTGAGCAACGGTTGACTTAAAAATCCATTCTGATATTAAGTCTTGCAGGTCAGCTGTAAATTACTCTAAAACACCTCTCAAATAAAGCTTACAGATTTTAATACAAGTTGTGTTTTGCAAGTTTTTTTCTTAATATGCATTTTAAAATGCAGATGTCATTACAAGACTTATGGAAATCTGCATTAAGCAGTCTGTGACAAAACAGCTTGTGAGGAAAAAAAAAAATTTCCTGAATGATGCTAATGGAGATGACAACTTCCATTAAGATTCAAATCTATTACTAAGGCTTCTGGCGAAAAAGCCTCACGCACTTTCCAGTTTCTGCTAGTTAAACACAGCGAGATTCTAGCTAAATTCTTTAGTGTGGTAGGTACAAATAACATCTAAGACAAATTCCAGTAGACTGAGTTGATGGATGTGTATGAACACAGCAATAGAATCAGTCCCACAAGGTGCCAATAATTCTGGTTTGTACTAAGTGTGTATTAGTCCGATGATTACCTTCTAGCCAGTCCCAAATCAAGAGAGTGCTTAAATGCTTCTCTGGATCAGAACTCAAGACCTTGCAGAACCAAGCCCTACATATAAAACTATATAGGCCAAAATCTGCCAACGTTTGAAAAAATTTGGTTTTAGTGATGTGAAATATCTATGGTCTGCTAACAACAGGTTTGGTGTGTGGGGTGTGTGCGTTTGTTTGGTTTGGGGGTGTTACAGTTATTTACATATTTTTAAATAGATAAAGCAATGCTATTGTTTATGACTTCCCCCAGTTAAATGTTGTTCAGGATGATGCAGTGACATAGGAACAGAGTTCACTGATTCAGTCCTGGAGAGTTTGGAGAAGATTCAATCCTAACTGAAGCCAGCAAAAAAAACAAACAACCCCACATATGACCTAACTCATGTAACAGACCAAGCAGTTTTTATAATTATATTGATTAACTTCTTATAGCCTCAAAGAAAAAAGAAAATCACAAAGACAAACACGGGAACGACAATTCAAGACAACAACAGATGCTTCCCAGTTGTTGTTCTATTAATATCCTGAAAGTTCTTCTATTTACCTCTATTTCCATTTATCCAATAATATCAGTAGTACATAGGATTCTAGTACGAACAATTAAGAATCAAGAAAAATGAGACATGCTTTAATGCATTTATCTTTAAAGTGAATGCAAGACAGCATTTTGAATCTGTTTATAGGTCTCAATTAAAAAGAAATTTCAGTAACAGTAGTAGTGATGTCAATCACGTGAGTTTTGCCATCCATAGAATATACTTTTCCCATGTACATAAAAAAACCTGTCCTTAACTGACTTGAGAGGTCATCAAGAAGTTTAGGTGTGGTTCTGTTTTGCAGAGCTATTTCTCTCCCCTATAAATCTAATATTCGTAACTGGGTTTTGCCAATATAGCTTTTAGTTCGGCTATGTAAAGAGGAACAGTGGCTGAAAATTCACAGGACTTTGCTGTTTATGTGCCAAACGCTCTCCTTCACTCCTATAATTTCACTGGAAGGATTGCTACCAATGCCATGTTCTTGCAGATTTATTCACTGGGACTTTTACTCTAAGGTTGCAAGAATAAAGCTTTACACAATATAGGAACTACTCGCACTTGAAAAGTAAAAAGAAGAAGTTTTAGACATTTATTTTGGGTAAAACACAAAGATATTATTTTGTTGTTCAAAAAGGAAAAAAATTCCAAGACCAATATATAAATAAGAATTTAGTATCTGGAGCTAATGGAATATAGCCATTTGCTAAATGATACAGTACCTGCCAAAATAAGCTATGTGCATCTCCTCTAATGAGTTCAATAGTGTCCCCAATCTGGATATGCAATGGTGGACCATCTTGTGTTGCTGGCTGTGGTATTCCGTTGTAGTTTCGGATCACTTGCATTTTTGGTAAACCTGAACAAACAAACAAAAGAAACAAACAAAACGTAAGTCAGCATCTATTTTTAGTTAATGACAATTTATAAAATCTGAAGACCACAAAAGCAATCAATCAACAAAGAGACACTACGTCTTTAATATGTACCTGACTACAGGCACTAAGGCACCTTAGTACTATACCACGTACAACCCAATAGAAAAGAACTACTTTGAAAAAACATCTTTGTCCTCCCTTCTTCTTGGGGTAAAGTTGATTTCATGTCTATAGAAGCTCTTTCCTCTACACGTGCACCCCTGGCTCTGCATAAGGTTCAAATATTAAGGCCATCTTTGTAGTTCAAGGCAAAAATTGTGATGAACTAGTATTAAAGACACCAATACAGATAATCTCATCAGCTTTAGATCAGTATTACCAAAAAGCCTACTGCTGATGCGAACATGTCCAAAAGAGTACGGATGACAATCTTTCTAGGCTTCTCATAAGACTTTCTTTTTTTTTTGTTAGATTTTCAGGTTTTGACAATATTTTTGGATACACGTAGCAAAGTCTGGATTAATTTAAGGTTTCATTTTCAAGACAAGAACTCTAGCTGCACACTAGTCCTTCCACATCAATACTGGCTGCATCTAGACAGCTGATCTCTGATTTTTTTTTTTTTTTTAAAGGGAGCAATCCACTTCTTGAGACACAAAATATTTTCCCCAAAGATTAGTCTCTCTGCCTGTACAAAGAACTAAATCACTGTTTATAACTACAGCTCAAGAACCCTCCACAAGCATGTGTCAAATGGGGAGCCGGGGACGCGATTTCAGCCGGAAGAGAAAACTGTGGGTACTGTAACTCCATGTTCTTATAAATATAATGGCATTTTTTAAAAAGCACTTAAAGCATTACGGGCAGCTAGCATATTGCACTAAAAGAGCGTGCTGTGATATTACAAGAGTACTTGAAATCAAGTGAAGTACCACCCACTCCATAACAAACACAGTAAAGACTTAAAAGCTTTTAGAAAAGCATTTTTTCCACTCTTTATACTGCCAAGGAGGGCATCATTTTAACAGAACAGATCTATTTTTAATTACTCTCCCTCTATCTTTAAGTAAAACGTCATATAATAATTTCCCTGGTTTTAACTGCACACGAGATGTTAAAAATTGCTACAATTAAGTGGGCATATCCATTTATAATCTTGACTGGAAAGTTTTTGGTTAAATAAGATTTTGTAAGAATGTATATTAACAAACACAAATAAAAGTGAAAGCATGCAAAGTGAAGGTAGCTGGGCTGCCATATTTAACCAGTTTCTTGCTGGAGAGTCATGATTAACGTAATTCTAACAACAAAGGATCAGCAGGCCTACAAAAGACCTATTTCTGTTGCAAGATCACTACTGTAATTTAGGTGGCAAGAAATACAAATATTCATGATCTCCTCTAAACTGTATGAAACATGAAAGAGATCACCTTCAATAATTACTACTCTTTGTATTTAGGAATAAATACTAATCCAAAGTGCTGATGAAACGTTAAGCAAAGTAATAACAGCTCTTACGTTACTCAACCCAAATGACACCATGACTTTTACTATTTCTTCAAGTTATCTGGCATACTTAAAATGAGCACCTAATTATTAGTAAGCCATTATTCCACCTAGGTAAATACTAGACTTCACTTTATTTCTCAACTGAAGGCTGTCATGCTTTCAAATACTGATTCAGCATCAACAAACGTTGCATCTATTGCGTGGCAAATAGAAGCACTGCTGCATACAAGTATCTACTCAAAGCTGACAACTTTGTCCTAATGCAAGGGAACTTCCTCATCACAATATAAATGATAACTCTGCATATGTGATGAACAAACCGTAAGCATGCACTCATCTTCGAGACATACTGGGAAGTCAAAACAAATGCACAAAGAATTATGAAAACCTATCAGGTGATTTAGTTTACCACATTTTTAGTGTCAGATACAATATACTTAAAACAACACCTTTGTATTGATCTCATCAGAAGATAATCAATAAATAGTCTCATGCACTTTTCAGCGCAAATCCTGAGTTTTTCTAAAGGTACTATACTTCTGAAATTTTTAACCATAAACACATGTAAAATGACTTTTTATTTCTATTTCACTGGCAGTTATTGGCATCTCTGAAAACCAGGCCAAGAGAACATGGGGAAAAAATCATGCTGTGTCAACAAGCAGAATTATTCAAAAGGTAACACAGAAGTAATAATGTTAAAACATATCATGCCTAGAGTACTTGTGTATAATTCAATATGCTTAATTCTGTAAAATCCCACAGCAATTTTGATTATAAAATTCCCTTGGCAGATACAATTTTGGAAAATTTGATCTAACACCTCTTGACATAACTAGAAATAATCCTATTCATTTAAATAGGCTTTCAGGTTAGGGTCTTAGTCTTAACGTTCATTATCTTGCTTCAGATCCCTTCTTCAAACTTCTTTGCCATAATGCCTACAGAAACTGTGACAACTACAGCACTGACGTGCTACAGCCGCTCTCTACTGTGGTGACCAACAAATCTTATTCTTCTACTGTAATTTTACTACCGACTTTTATCCAATTGTTGTCTTTGGTCTACTTGGGAGTTCTTTGTGCTCAGCGTTGTTGCTATGAATACACACTGCCTAGCACAATGTATACGCACTATCACCAGACCTACATAAACCAGCATCTGGAATAAAAAGGATGCATTGCAATAATACAGAACAACATTGTGATTTCATTAATTACTCTATTACTTTCGTTCACCCACTTCAGTAATGATACTGTATGCTAGCTCCAAGGCCCTTGATCAAAGATGCATGTATAAATAAGGGAAATTATTTTCTGGTGCTATTATTCAAGCACACGTTAGATTTGACTCAGATTCTGAAAAGTAATTTGTACCTCGAAGTACAACAACTGAAGGTAAATTCACTCTCCAACAACAGGAGTATCTGAGTCACAGAGAATATGTTCATTCCAATATCAGCAATACCAGACATGTGTAGACAGCCTGTACTGATCACAGATATAAAAACAGTGAATGTGCAACTAATGTGTTTTCCTCGTTGTATGAAAATATTATCAACAGGACCTGTCCCTGTTACATGATTTTAAACATTTTTAAAAAATCTTTTTTCCAGGAACAAAAGACTAAACGAAATCTTTGAATCAATCAGAAACAAGCACATACTATTCTGGAATAGCTATTTTTCCATGGATAAATCACAGAACTTCCCTTATATCACCATTAAGCATGGAAGAAATAAACAGGGTACAAAAAAGTTAATAAACTGAGGTTAAGAGTCAAAAAGCTCCAAACAGAATATTCAACTTTCTTTTCACCACATAATTACAGATTTGATAGTAGTAGCTCAGAAACAGTTTAGCAGATTAACACTGAGATGGTGTACATTTAATTGGACGGAATCTGGTCAGTCCTTCACCTCCTAACCTACACAAAGTACACTGGGGTGCGACGGATCAAGTCCCATCCATCGTTATCACAGGAAACAGCTCATACAATCTTTCAGCTGTTTAGCAAGCTTATCCTAAAACTAATTTGTTTGTTCCTACTGTTCCATTTTAGAACTTTATTCTCTGAGCATTTAGAATCTTCTGCTTTCCAGTGTAAATTAGGTCATGGACAACTTACATTCACCTAGAGGCAGCAGTCTGAATAGTTCTTTTCCTTGTCTGCATTTATTTTCATAACGTAGTTATAGAGAGCAATCATACCCCTTTTAACCTTCATTTTGCTAGGCTAAACGAGCCAAGTTCTTTTAGCCTCCTCTCATAACTGATCAATTCCTCTGAGGCAGTACACCAACTGCTTTACTGAAGTTCAGACAGACAAGATCTAGAATATTTTCCTTGTCTATCTTGAAATTTCATTCTTAATTGGCACATGGATTCATCACAAATATACTCATTAAGAATCCTGAGTACTTGCTGTAATATAATAATGCAGACAAGAAAAAGCAGTACGTTACAGAAACCTGAAATGTTTAAGTGTAATTATGGATTATTTGTGATAGAAACAGTACAGAAGCATTATGCATTAATGACTAAAATACAATAAGCATTAGAGACACGATGTACATAGCTGCAGTACTGAGAGTATCTGACAACTGCAGAAAACTTCTGGAAACATATTCATGAATAACATTTTTGTGCCAGATATGTTCAAAAGCAGATAAAATTCTAACACAAAGGACAAGGTCAGTATTTCAGCCATGCATTATTATAATTAATGGCAAAAATCCCATTGGCTTCCATGAGCTCAGTTTTCCACATGGCTGAAAGCTTTTGTCAGGAAACTTCCTCATTTAAAGATGCAAAACCAGCCTGGCAGTTTCCAACCTTGAAATCAAAAAGCAAACTGACCCAGTTATTCCACCAATAAATAGCTGAAATTTACTTCATTTGAAAACCAGGAAAACCCCCAGATTCCTAGAAAAGTCTTCACAGCCAAGCTCTGGGTCACAGACCTAACACAAATTGATGATCTAAATTATAGCTCATGAGAAAAGCAGAAAGCATGCTGGAGTCAGGGTTTACAAAGCACCAACTTGGCTACATTACAGAAAAATAAAACCTTTCATAAACCATACCATGCATTTGAGTATTTAATCTCATAGTTATGAGTCAAGGAAGAAGGTTACATTTAGCATTACAGAGTACATGATAAGTTAGAATACCCATTATATATTAAATGATGAGAACATGTAAACCACTTGGGTTCCTTACAGCAGCTCTGCATTTATGAACGGCACTGAATGACCCTCAGTTTCATGCATAGATTCAAAAAATGTTATTTTTTGCTAACAACACGCGTAATGCATACCCTATGATGACCTCTATCTGTCAAAACTGATTCCAGCGTCTGTTATTTCCAAACAACGGCAGAACGTGGTTTACGCTTTGGGCAGGGATCATTTCAACATACAGAGTAACGACATAGAGTATAGGAGACCAGGGTTCAAAGGTGAATTTGTGGATATACTATATACTATTAGCACAACGACATAAAACAGCTTTGTCTGCATTAAACATTTGTTCCTAGTTAATATGAGCCTTGAAGGAAGACTTTCTTCTTCTATAGGGAAGATATAGCCTAGTCACCAAATACTTATACCTGATCCAAAAACCACTACTGTAACAAAAGAAAGCCTCCTGACTTCATGAGGCTTTGAATCTGAAACAGAATGTTAGACTATCTGACAAGGCCACATCTTAATGTTTCCAGGATCTCAACACAATGACATTTGCCTTTCCTATAGGAAATGACATGAAGACTCACTAATTCCGTCCTTTCTTTCACAAAAAGAGTGTTTTGGGTGTCTGTTTGGACACTCTGAACTTGCTTTAAACCTTTTTGGTTTATATTTTTGTAGCTACAAAAACAGGGAATGCAGCTCTGCTGGGGAACAGACTGATATTTAGCAATCGATAAGCCTTCCATAGCAAAGACCAGAAGAAATACTCCATGTCAAATCTCAAAGTAGATGCATCTCCAGCCATCTTCACCCTCCAACCAGGAAATGAGGGCAAAGTAACACACGGCAGTATCTCATTGTCTCACTGGGTTAAATATCTGAACAGTGACCCACAGTGTCGTGAATCATTTTAACAGCACAAACTAAAGCCACACAGGCAAAGGAGACCTTGTATTTAAATAAAAGCGAAGAAATCCAAATTAGTATTTACAGCACGGTAAGAAAAGTTAGATTGTGAAGGTTTCAGATCAAGGAGCGTAATTGCAGATAATAAAGTAACAAGGAGCTATGACAAAAAAAATAAAGAGGAAAAGAGATGGGTTGATAAGGACAGCAGCATGAAGAGCAGGTGGACAGTTATATCCACAGTCTGAGCATCCATGACACAAAAAAGAGCAGCTTTGGCACCTTTTTTGGCAATATCATGGTCCAATACTAATATTATTAAAAGCTAAAGGGAAGCTCTGTTCTGAGCACGGACCATATGAAAACAAAGTCCTTCAGCATTCTCTGTACGTTCTTCAAATCAGCTCTGCTACCATCCGTGTTTAAAATTCCTGTTCCTAATGATTTTGTTGCAGAATTAGCAGTAAACTGGATTCTCCTCTCTTGCATCTATCAAGAGAGCTACTCCTTAATTCCTAATCAGCGTCATCTATCTCCACAACCAGTGGAAGTCAATAGCTTTGTACAGTTTCTGCCAAAGGCAAAACTTGTCTAGAAGGACTTCTCAGCTGGTGAGGTGACACAAGAAAAGCAACATTACACAATCACTTACCAAAAACCACTTACATTCAGTTTCTAGGGCTGTCAGTTAATGATGTGAAAGAAAATAGGTGGTTTTTTTACTTTTAGGCCAAGTACTTATGACACAAATTACGGAACTCATGTACATGGAACATGCCAGCACGGTCTTTTAAGTGCACTCTTCAGAGTGGCAATGATTTAAATAATCACTATTGGACAAAATTAATACAATGAATAAGCACATAGGCATACCTCAAAAAAGACATTTTAATTGAACTTTTAATTCACCCAGTCTTAAGTCATTATTTTTGTATGTCATCATAATTAGAAGTTCTAATTTTAGATACTGCTTATAAGCCTTACATTCAGGCAAGATGACTGAAATGCTGACAGTGCCTAAGAATCAGCTTTGAATATTTCACTTGTCTTTTCTTTAGCTGTCTTGTCTTTGAGTACTGTTCAATAAAGTCTCAGTATTTTTCATATGACTAACCATAACCCCTGAGTTTGCTGCTTGACTCAATTTTAAGTCAAAAAACTTCAGAAGGCTGATTATTAAAACATTTAACAGTTACCACGAGCCTTACTCAAGTAACTGTTTAAGCTTCTGCTTACAAAGGTTTATAAATAGAGCAGCCCTGGCAGGGCTTTCTTCCATAAACAGAGAACTCGCAAGCACTGGGGGCGGGGGGGCAAAAATCTTCACTATCTCATAATTCAGATGACAAATCTGTAATGCACTCCAAACCACATCTGATAAACATTCACATTTCTCTTCCACTTCCACAGAAGCAGAAGAATTAAAGACTGTCATCCTACAGGACAAATAAAACTACTGAAGAATTTTTTTTTTTTTTTTTTTTTTTTACAGTCCTAGCCCTGTTTTCTGTGACTGTCCTCCCTCAACTGTCCCTACCATTGTACCTCCTTAAAAGCCTTCTTGAAGCAGCATTCAGAGTTCCCTCAAGTCCTTTACTACCTGTCAAATCTTCTATAATTATTCAAAGACACAATTTTTCCACCATTTCTCTTTAATGCTGCATATATAAGCTGTATTCTTGGCAGAGACCTCTGCAAAAATGGTCAACCATCAACTAAAATGAAGATGTGTGGGAGGAAAAATCTGTCTGCTAACAGTCTGATCAACAACTTGTTATCAGAAACAGAAAAACACCACAGCTCAGGAAGTCCTTTTGCTTCTTCGGGTTTTGTAGACCTGATCATTAGCACAAAGCCTCCTGATAAGTAGCTGTGTCTCCGTTTTCCAGATATGGTCCACACAAAACTTGGAACTACACTGCAGATCATAGCAGGAGTTCATTACAAGGAAAATAAGTCTAGCTGTGTTATTCAATTTACATGGTTGCATTTTTGAAATTGGGTGACTTCTGAAATATTTCTACACAGATTTTTTTGTTTTACATTGCAGTAGCTTGTTTTGCCTAAAGAACGATGCATAGACAAACAGACATCTCCCCCTGCTCTGAACGTCAGTATTTGACTTAGCTGAAAAGTTTTTTCAGCAAAGATATTTGAGGATAACTCTCTCTTTATGCTTAGTGTCAATATGAGCAGCATTAGTAAAATTAGCAGCATGGGAACATGGGCACTCACTGAGGTGGACAGTCCCCTCTCAGTAGCAGCTTTAAGTTTTCAGGTCTTCCAAGTCAAGGCCAAACTTAATGTTCAGCTTAGTGCTCCTATAAACAGAGCTAGCATTTATTTTGATCAGAAACAAGCGATTTTGCTAAGAAAATTCAGAATCCAAACTGAAGTTTCACAATTTAATTTTTTATTCAGGAAAAATAACTCCAACAGAAGGCATTTTCTCGCTTAACTCCTAGGCAGGGACATTTGGCACATCGTGACATTCATTTTAAGGAATCTGGAAGCCTGCCTCTGTGCAAGAAAACATAGGCACTGCAGAAATGCTTCTGAACAGCCATGATTTTAAATTAAGAAGAGAAAGCCATAAGGGCTGCCTTTTGGGAAAGGAATGAACCTGTCATTCTTTAGGTGACCGATGACCATTTGTCTCTCATGCCCTTAAGGGTGGTTCTGCTCACAACTCTCACAGATTCACTTCTCAGGTTTAAATTTCTTTTTTGTTTCTCAAAACAGAACAGAAGGAAGAGAAACTGAAGGTTTTTGGGAAGTTGGGGGACAAATGTTACAACAGAGCAAAAGCAATCTGAAAATTAGTTAAGTACAATGCGGAAAGAATCTACTGACATACAAATGCCAACCCATTCCCGTTTGCACAGCAAACATCTTCAGAAGCTGTCCCAGGCATCATTCAAACACTCAAGTCTTCTCTTAAAATATATACATTTGGTTTTGTACATCCATATGTAACTGCAGCAATAAAGGATCGCATTTTCAGAAAGTCACGTACCAAGTACTAGAAAGATCAAGTACCACTAGCTCCAGCTGCACTTGTCAAAATTTTTTAATTTTTTTTTTTTTTAAGCTTGACACAGAAACTTTAGCACATTAATTTAGAATGTCCTAGATGGGTAACTGTGGATTGCAAATGCAAGAAACGATGTTTAAAATAACAGAAATTGCATGTGCAATTCCAACATCATCTCTTTTTATACTCAAAACCAGGTACTTGGCATGTAGAACTTTGATGTCTGCAGTTTGTCCTCTCTCAGACTCCAGGACCGCACTGAAAGAGCGGAAGAAAGCTAGGAAGGTCACTGACTTTATACCAGTCATAACCACATATATTTTGTGATAAATTAGAGTGAAAACTATTTTTCTTTTGCTAACAGACCTTGGTTTCCCTTTCATATCATGTCTTCCTCCAAACAAGTGTTAAGGACAAGCTCTCATGTTTTGTACAATTTTAACTTTAAATGCTTATTCAGGCAACTAGTCCTCACTTGTAGTGACACAGGCAGCTATCTTTGTGAGAGTAAGGGATTTTGGAATTGTCTAGATTGAGAAGAATCTCAGCGCTTTGAACAAACGTTAGAAATGGCTGAGTGCTAAATATCTTATTGTGTGAATAAACAATAAAGAATAATCAGGTTTCAAATATACAGTTTTCATTTGTTTTGACAAAGTAATGAAATCTCATCATTTCAATGTAGTCTAGTAGGTAAACTGGTATTTATTTTAAAAATAATGTTGCCTCAAAACTAAGAAGCTTCACTATTTTCTTTAAAATTGAGCAAACTAGAGTTTTGGCATATGAATTAAAAAGTGTGGTACGCGAGGTGCTGCTTTTTATAAAAGCAAAAGGTATGAAAATTAACCAGTGTTAATTACCACATCTTTTAATGTGGTGCCACAGACAGGCGCGGCATTCTAAAATGTGTATTTGTTCAAACAAGTACCTGCCCTGAGGAGCTAACAACTTACATTGGGCAGATTCTATAGATGAGCTATGAAGGTGTGTCCAGACAGCAGTAGATTATGTGCAGCAAAAAGTTCTGAAAAACAGGGACAGATCTTGGAAGATAAAAATCCACTATTCCACAGAAGTAATTACTTTGAGCTATATTTTTAATACTACCTTCTGCCTGCCCAGGGATGATTCTGCAGCAAGCAGTAAGAGGAAAAAGGCTTGAGAACAAGAGCCCCACTTTGGAAACTGAATTTAATACTGTGAAATGTCATGAATCTTGTATAGGACCTAGGCATTTTTCTGTTGTTGAGCATTCACAGACTGAATAATTTTGAGAAGAACTCAGTCAATTAAGTATAAACAAACAAACTTTGTCCTTTCTAAAAAATAAATATTCTGCAGTAAGAACATGATAGTCAAGTCTCACCTGCAGTGTGCCTGAAAGCATGGCATGACAGGAGGCAGCCCTACCTTTCAACAAGTCTATTCAGCACAAATGGAATTAGTCATCCTGCTGACTACACTGTACATTTCAGTGTACAGATTCTGTGCACCAAAATAATAATCACAGATATCAAGATGGTAACTGCACAGTATAACCCATGCAAAAGCACACCTATGCCACCTAGAATCTTTCACAGGTCTCAAACAAAATTTAAAAACATGCATTGCTGAAAACGTGCTGAGATTTTATTAATCAAGCATTGCAAAGATGAAAATTAAATTACCTTTCATGCAATTTCTTTTGTGCTCAGCATTGACTAATAGCCTCTAAGACAAAAACAACTTTACTCTCCGCTTCTGCTACTTGCAAGAAATAAATTCTCTGGCAAGAGAGGAGATCTAAATTATTACACAACGTGAAGGGGAAGTGGCTGATGCCTGGCAAAGCAGGCAGGTTCCAGCAAATGGCAGAATAACCTTGCCTGCATGCACCCTCTTCATAATGCTACAAAACCCTTCACCTTTGTGATCTTCCTCTTCAAGCAATTTTTCTTTTCTGTGGCCTCTACCCTGATTACGGCAGATACCTCATTTACTTCTTAACTGAGGGTTCTTAACCTACATGCCAAAAAATTTCAGGCCAATATAGACCTTCTTGCATGGAAGCATCTGCAGATGAATGTTGCCAAGAATTATGGCATTTTATTAAGCAATGAAAAGACACTGTTGCTTTGGCTGAAACAAACCTGCTTTCAAAAAGTATGCCTACTGACTTCTGGTTTGTATAGGTTACAGCAAATAACTTATTTTCTTTGGGAAAAGAGAACAAAACTGGCTTTTGTTACAAAATATTTATGTTATAAAAATAAAAAAGGGTGAGAACGTATTTCACTGTTACTGCAGTGTAGTTAAAATTTTTTATCTCTAAAATAATATATACCTGTGATTTTGTTTTTATGCTGCATACTTTGCACACTTGAAGCACTGGCAATCTATGAAAATAACTTCTAGGAAACCCAAAAGGCATAGTATTTTGTGATACCTCCAGCTTTTCCATGAATTTGTACTATCCCTAGCCTCACTCAGTTGACATACCTGTACATAGACATTCAGACCATGTCTCAAGTATCCACTGAGTATAAAAAGTACATATCTTACATATTATCTGGTCTCACTGTCTTCATTTAGAAGTTACCCTTTGTTTTCTAGCAGGATTGGCATATCAGAAATTATGTACTACTCTGACACACTAGAGTTTCTGCAAACTCCCTTTTTATCAGAGAAATATTTTTAATTGTTTAAAAAATTAAATAGCTTAATTTTCTATGTTTACATATAAATAAGTCCTTCACTTGAAGATTAATCACATGATGAATAAATAATAAGCAGTAAAAGGGTTTTGTTTTAAAGATAAAAATGAAAACATACAATAAAATCATGCATGATCACTTTATCTTTGTTGTAAAATCGAGAGGTTATTGGTAAATTATCACAGGCAATAAAGACGGGAATCAAGTCCAGTCCCCTGTCAAGATGTCGGTCCTGCCATAATAATCAGGTTCCATCTTAAAACCTTCTTGTTTCTTTCCCTCCCCCCCAAGAGTAAAATCGGGAGGTTATTGGTAAATTATCACAATAAAGATGGGAATCAAGTCCAGTCCCCTGTCAAGATGTCGGTCCTGCCATAATAATCAGGTTCCATCTTAAAACCTTCTTGTTTCTTTCCCTCCCCCCCAAGAAAACCCTCATATATTCATCTTCCCAATAGCGAACGTTCTCCTTCTATTTCCTGTTTCCAGTCTGAACATGGACTATATACGCCAGCAAACAACAAGTAATTTGTTAGGACATAAACCATACCTGAAAGCAATAAAGGATATGGGTTGATGTTGCATCTAACCCAGGATGAGTGTATTCTGTTGCACCCCCACAATCTGTGCAGCCGCAGGACTCAGCTGGTTCAGCAACCCAATCAGAAAGAAAACCACTTATTTCCCAGTCGCCGCCACCACCACCACCTCCCATGACCAGTTTGCCATTATCTCATTGAAGCGAGTCGGCCCCGTGACCAGATGATCATTAGATTCAAAAGAAAGGGCAGTGAGGGAACACCTGGGTGGGAAAAAGCACCACACCTTGTGGCAGCAGACTGTAGTTACATCAAAGAATCACCAGAGATCAAACTGACAGCAGCAGAACACCCAGAGTTGGTTCTTTCTCCCAAAAATACTGCCCTGACAAAGGACACCCCTTATGCACTTAAATCTCAGCATTAGCTCTTTGAGCTTAGTTGGGCATTCGATGTTTCTCAGATGCCTGAGCCATGTGCAGAGCGATGTACAATTACAGGATTTAAATCAATACCACCAGAAACGGACAAATAACAAAACCAGCACACAACGCACAAGAGCAGTCAGAGATTTAAGTCTCCATCATTAAGTCTCATACTCCTTTCCTTTTGAGCCCTTCTCCTTATTTATCCCCTCTTCTCCCCATGATCAAGCAACAAAAGAGGGAGGGGGGGAAAACTACAGGGCAACCTGTAGGGTCTTACAGCAAAACCCCCCACACACATTTAACTTGTAGAAGATGTAGTGGCATTAAGTGAATTCCACTGTACTGAAATGATCACTGCTAGTTGCAAGAGGATCGCTACTGCCAGGGGTGAGATGTTATTCTGGAAGGAAAGCTGTGCTCTGTACATGCAGCTTTTGTTGTTGTATCATATTTCGTGCGATTTGTTGCTGTCAAACCCAATTAAGGAAAAAAATCCAAGAACAGTAAACATGCTGCTTTATCATCTGAACTAAACGACATAGTGCCTCATGCTCTCTCCTCTCCCCATGTCCCCTCTTCCAAATGGGTGACTGAGGCACGTTTTCAAGGTATCAGATAATGAAGTTACTATTTAATTCTCTGTTACACACTAAAGCTTAAGAAATGCAAGTTATGAAAAGCACAAGACTGACCATGTCTTCTATTTATTTGCAGGTCAGCAAGAGCAGCAATGAGGGCTGAACTCAAGCGCTTTCTCTGAAACCCTTATAAAGGTACCTTACCTTTTTTCCTGGATAAACTACATTAAAGTGTTAAAACAACTGGCTTGAATGAATTGATTCTACTGAAAAATCAATCAGATCAATTTTTATACTGTCACTACTTGGAAAGACTAAGTACTAAATAAATTCAAATATGAAATTGCCGAGTTGTTTAATTGTGATCTGCAACCTAGTTCTTGAAACAGTCCCAGTACCATAGCAATGGGAGGTTCAGTGTGAAAGCAGTGTTTTAAAGCAACTCAGCTGTCATCAGTAGATGGCCCAACACGGATATCTGATGTTTGCACGAGGCAGACTGGTAAAGCCTACTATAAAAACAGAATTTGCAAATATATGGATAAAGACTAAAAATACTTTTTGAAGGAAAACTGAGGACATCGAGTTCTTTGAAGTAGACAATGAACATGAGGATCAAGATTATATGTTAATCTTAGCAAAATAATTTTAACAGGACTCACTATGAGGCTCTCTTCCAGTTTTCACTATATGAGAGGCAAAGTTCCCCCCAGATAAATAAGCAACAAAAGGACAGCAAGTGAAAGGTTGAAACAGTAATATTTTTTTCAAATAGAAGGTGGTTTCCAAAAGGGTCACCCAAAGGAATCCGCGCTTGGACTTGCGTTGTTCAAAAAAATTAATAAGCAGTATTGAAATGGGAGTAAAAGTGGATTAAGTCTTGTAGAAAATGCAAAATCATTTCTTTAAAACGAACACTACTTGCAAAGAATTGACGGAAGGTTTCATGAACTGAAGTGCCTGTACAATAGGATTACAAATCACAGAATAACTTTGGCTGGAGGAACCTCTGGAGGTCATTCGGTCATTCATGTCAGATGTAACTTAACAAACACAAAGTAACATATGGGTTGAATATTCATACATGATGATGGACTCTGAAACAGCTACCATCGTACAGACAACAGGTCTCAGAGTAATTGCTAAGTATTCTTTAAAATCAGTTCTTTAAGATCATAATCTAATTCTGCTGTGTACCAATGCTAAGAAATTTCTCAGAGCAGACCACAGAACTAGAAAGACCGACCACTCTTGGACTTAGAAGTATGCAGACAACCAAACAGGATGGTCAGACGTACAGAAAAGCTTCTGTATCAGAAGAATTAAGCAGATAATGGCTCTCAGACCAGAAGAGAATATGAGATTCTGAATACCAGAATATTTCTGGTCGGACCAGAAATTCCCTCAGACTGGAGGGAATATGACAGAGACAACTTGTGAGTGGCACAGAGACAGTGAGAAAACGTATTCGTTGGTCCTTCGCTTATTGTTCACTTTCTTGATTCAAAAAATAGGAGGCGTCGAAGTAATAGGCAGCAGGTTTAAAACAAACAAAAAGAAGTACTTTACTCACACAACTAATTATGAAAATAACAGTTAAAAGGATGTTGTGAATGCCAAGATTTTAGATTGGTTCAAAAAGTGGTAATGAAAATACGTGGAAGAAAAATTAAGAGCTAAGAAACAAAAACACAAGGTATTGGGGGAAGTACCGCAACACCCTACCCCATATTCTCTCCTTAAGCACCCATTTAATTGGCTCCTGTTGAAGAAGGGATCCTGGGCTAGCTTGGCCTGCAGCCTAACTCAGCCTCATTGTTCTCTTCTCTGGGAAGCTCAAGGAGGTGAGCAGATTAAAAACTCTCCTGAAAAGCAGCATCAGTTTCCCAGGCTCTTGCCTCTGGCCCCTTCTACCAAGCTGTAAAACCTTCCTCAGGCAGAAGGCAGAGGCAGTTCTGGGAGCTTCTCTTCTGTCAATTTTCAGCAGTCTTTTCTCTCCCGTGGGATGGCTGCTTTCAGTTTTACAATGTTTCCCAAATTCTTTGTGTGAGAATTACTTTGAAGCAGTGATCAAATACTGATTTAGTTAAATGAGTGAGCCACAAAAAAGAAACCATATGCTTTACAGTACTGTTAAAATTCAGTAACTTTTGACTATTTTTAATCATTCATTGCCTTATTATCTTTGTTTTGCCTTCTGAGAATGACAGTACCCTGAAGATTAAAATCAGATATGAAAATAGATGAGTAAATGCAATACTCCTCTTGAAGATGAATAAGAGATTTACAAGTCCCAATAAACTTTAGCAAAATATTATGCAAATCCCTTCTACTGCCATGGTTAACTAAAGGCAACTTGGGGCCGTATGATTTCTGCACATGCCCTTTTCTTTTCTTTTTAAATAGTGCTGTACCATTTTTTCTGTGTGTGTGTAAAACACAAAACAGTGTATTTTTTTGTTTTACTGATCATACTTGTATGCCCATTTGGTCCACTTTGACCTTAACCTCTTCCTTTTTTCTGCCTGCCAACTCCCTTGTAGTTATCTGTAAACAGTGACGTTTTGCTTAGAACAGTCCATGTTGAGAGTGTTTTAATGCAGAAAAAGAGAACGATACTGTAGGACTCTTAAACCACCTCACCTTAAAAATTATGCTAATACATGCTGGGCATGTAATAAACACCATTATTTCTCTAAGAGAAAAATAACATGTTAGTTGCTCAAGATATAGAGACAGTCCCAAAAATACACCCAATAAGACAAAAGAGCCTAAATTACTCAACTACAAACTAATCTTGCAATCCAACCAGACAAGGATGAAAGAGTTCGACAAAATAAATATATTTCACCCTTTGGCATCTGGGTCTTCTGATGTTTAATTAAAAGAAAAGGCTAAAGGCTATGTTCTTCTCTGAAAGTTAGCTCACTGCTGAGATGCCAAAGGGACAGGCACCTTTCAAAATACCTCTCCCCAACAGGAATGTAAAAATGATTTTAATTTAAAATATAACAACCCAAATAAAAATCATTAAACTGCATTTGAAATGCTTCATTGGAAGACAAAACTCTGCTTTGCCTTCCAGAAATGCATTAGTGGAAAATTTCTTGGTGTAAAACATTAGGCATGTTCTTTCTTGTATCACAACAAAGATGAATTCATTATTTTGGGAAGCAACAATAGCTCAGCACACAGCATTAGCACTGCAGTTAAAAAAGGGAAGATCCTAAATGTAGTATATATTTTTAATAAATACGTGAGATAAATTGATGTGATCTCACAAGTTGGGTCACACAATTCAGTGTATCTGAATTCACTGTTGCTGAGCCCACCTGGAGGAAGCTGTCCCATTTACTGCTCTTAAGAATGTGGTGACCACAAAGAAATTCACCGGCTCTGGTCTCAAACCCCAACACTGTCCCAGCCACATGATGTAAAACATGTCAAAACACATCTGTCAGTACTAAGAGCTGGTCAAGTTACAGCTGCAATCCAAGTCCCTGAAGGACTCCAGAACATTCAGACTGATACACCACGTCAGCAAGCAGTATTGCCTCTATCCCGCCAAGGAGCCTTCCTTGTGCAGCAAGCGCGCTCCTAGCTGCCCTGTTAAACCAGTTCTTTCCTGCGATTCACCTGATTCACACAAGATTCCTAAAGGCATGCACCGTATACTTTATATGCACCTTGAACAAAGTGTTTAGATGCTGTGGAGGGAAGGAAAAAGCATCCAAAACCCAATAAACTCCCCCAAGAACTTAAGCATATGGAATACATATCTATAATCAAAGCTTGGTGTTGGTTCTGTAGCTTAATACACTACCGTGTAAAAAAGTCTTTAGCTACTTAGCAAATCTAATGCTCCACAAACATTACAAAATTATCTCTAGAGAAAACACGCAAAACTATATATACTTTGTTATGATTGTTAATTATTAGATACACTTTACTTCCAAGAGAAGTAGACGTTTGAGTTCCTTCAAGTCTTTAAAATAGTAACTTTTTTTTTTTGAGCCACATAGGCTGCATTTTTTAAGCCATGGGCTGCATTTTTATCTATAATAGGAAATTGCAAACACTAAATCAAAAGGACGTAAACGAGCAGGTCATTCTGGTTAGTCTGCATGCAGCAAGTCTCCCAGTCTTCTGGACAGTTACAGGATGCAATGGATGTTTTACTACTATGAACCTTATTAGGTTTTCCTGTATCAGTAAGCAGTGGGAAAGACCTCAAACTTGTCATAAAACAAACTCTTTACTAAGGAAGTTTTGTGAAACATTTCTCTTTCCTCCAGTATTCCTTCAGGCTTTTCCCAATTTAATTTACAGTCGGCTGCTCCTTCATGTACACGATCGTTTTGACCAGCCATTAAAATACATGGTTATGTTCAATGCAAGCAGTATCTAAAGCTGAAAAGAATGTCTTGTGTATACTCTAGTACTTCAGTCCGTGCTGTCACGTCAGCTCCCCCACAGAAGCTTTTCCATAGATATTTAACAGAGAAAGAAAGAAGCCTGTGGGACTCTGAGCAAGGTCCTGAGGGAAGATGCAGAAACAAATGGTTTGCTTTACTCAGTCTGAAAGGAAAAGACAAGAACTATTAAAAGGGGATTGCTATTCACGCCTACATTTTATTGACAGGAAAAATAATTAAGTAATACTACCGAATGTCTCAGAAAAACACCTATTGATGTTTTTCTTGATTCTATACACTGAAACTCCTTTACTAAAGGAAAAAATGCTACCTTGGTCTAATCCATCTTGATGAAGATAGTCATAATGAGGAGATACTATTAGTGACATCAGTCAGCTCCTCATTTCTCATGAGAAAACTAAATACTGGGGGGTTGTTTAATAGTGGCTTTTTCTTTTTGGTAGACCTTTTTCTGTGGCTTAAAACCAAGATAAATTCTTGTTCTCAGCAATGACATTGACAGCCAGTTAGTAATGGGCCACCAGAGATCCAGCCAGAATCACAGGTAGCTGCCCCCATTGCTGAAACGGAGAAATAAATTCCCGAATGCCAGTTTTTAAGCACTGGGCTTCATGTTGCAGAAGGTTATCTTTTCTTATCCATGAAATCAGGTATTCTCGTTCAGCCCAGTACAGAGAAAGACAACAGTCAATCAGGACTACCAAGGACTTGCCTGGATACTTCCAAAGACAAGAAGATGAGAGACATGCTTCAAATTCTCAGTTAAAGAGAGTAGTTTTATCTATAACAACTACATGCATGGCAAGGAATTATCTGCAGATTGGGATATCCCAGCGTTCGAATTTGGGCCAGATTTTGCTTTTGGCTGGGCATATGGTTGGAGTGGCACTGCAATGGAAATCAGAGTTAGACTTGCGTATCACAGAGCACACTGTCAGAATTTGTTGAAATATCTCACAGTAATATACCTCATTCTTAACCGAAAAGCAAATTTAAATTGCCAATATTACACTATCCCCTAATTTTTACTATGAAGACGAGATGCAACCATTACCACAATACACAAACATCTGAATATTGTTTCACTGCTTAGTAATCAAACACATGTAACAATGACACAACCTAGTTAAAAGATTCCACAATCCAATTTCAACAAAATACAGAGCACACAGTAGCTCATTTCCCACCATGTCTAATTAAATAAACATATCTCCAATGCTGTACTTCTCCCTGCACATATTTTTTTTTTTTAATGTATATACTTCAGGCCATAAACCCAGTTATTCTCTTCAGATCCTTTTCTTTATAATCTGTGTAAAATCAACATTACAGGATTGCTTCACAAAGCAAGGACAGACCAGACGCCAATCAGAAATACAAATACCTCTTTTCAAAATTACTATTTGATCTTTGATCTCCCAGGCTGAAAAATAGCTTTGCCCAAGCTACTGCACTGCATATATTACTTGTTAATATTGTGTGTGTGTGTCCCCAAAAAAAACCCTAGTCAATATTTTACTCTCTTTGAAGGGAGAAGACCTGTTGGTTCTGTCCCTCAGTTCAGAACTAAGGTTTTCTAAGCTTTAATCCATGCTTATAAAGAAATTAGCTATTTCAGAAGTCAGAACATGCTCAGTGACATTCTTTCACAGATCAGATTTTGAGTTTAGTCTGCAATGAATTTTGAATATATGGCTTCTAGTGTTCTATTTTTACCAAGTTTATCCTTCTGATATGAAATATACTTTCACACGTTTAGGGATTAAAGTTCCAATGTTTATATTAGCTCAAGTGTTTAGGGTAAAACTAGTTTTAAAAACACCAAGCTGTGAATCTATCACATTTAGACTCTTTATACCGCTAAAAAAATAAAAAGATAGCAAACATACACTGTATTATTCCAATAGCTGAGAAAGAGAAAGAAAGTAATTTTTACTCTTATTAAAATACATACAAAAAAATACATACTAAAAAAATTGGTCGGATTGCATCACCCTTCTCAAGAAAATATACAAAGCCTGAATTTATGCTTACAAATATACACATAAATTGTCCATTTGTCGTAAGACAATAGTGTAAATCACATGCTTAAAATTAAACACATGCATAAAAGTTTTCACGACATTCTTTACACAATTAAAAAATGTTATGTAATTATCAACCTATATGCCCATCCTAGGCAAAAACTGACACCAATCTAATCACTTCTCAAATACATTTACGCAGAATCATGTTGTTCTACAGTAAAATGCAAACTCTACACCAAATTTTTCCTGGCTTTATAGGTGCAGATGCATTTACAGGTTCATTCTCTCAATGGCTTTTATTATCTGCTGATTAATCCAAAGAAAGGTTATCCAAAACCTGTCTCCCCTAAAACTTTGTAGATGGACCAATTCAGGTGGCTACCTGCAACTGCACCACAGGCTGAAGTCATAGTGCACAGCATAAAGAAAAGACAAAGTCACATTTTCTTTTGCCTTCCAATTCGTTCTTCACTAGTACAGTTTCTGCACACATTTCTTTTTGTAGTTTCTGCACATATTTCTTTTCTCATGACTGTTTCATTTCCCAGGAATTTCTCTGCCTCATCATCCATTAATCACTTTTCCTTCTAACCTTCCTTCTTATTCAGCACAAAGCAAATCTCGAGGAGGAAACTCTCACTGTCAAAACTTTTAACCAAACTTCCAAGAAAAACAAATGAAACAGCCATGAACAACTTACTGCTTTTAGGGCACTTCAACTAGATAGGTTCCTCCATCAACGAGCTTTACCAGCAGAAGACAAGAGATATTTTAATCCAGTATCCTCGCATTGTTTTGTTTAGACCATCCTCCTACTCACAGTACTTCTCATCAAACTTAAATGTTTTCATTCAAGGCTAAGCTGTGTCAGTAAAAGTTGAATTTGGGTCTAACAAGCATAAAAAGAGAAGCACAACACATCTACTTGACTATGCTATGCCTCCCGCGTTCATTATTCTTTACTAAAATAGCCAAAGACAGACAACAGAAAGAGACAAGACAGAACATGATGTTGAAAAGTTTGTGCTAAAATACTTGCAGCCCAAAATAATTGTATTTACTGCTGATATCAAACTCCATCAATATTTAGACACTGCAGGTGCCTGTAACTGATTCACAGCAAATGCCTGCTTTCCTAAACTAGTACCCGTGCTTCAGCACTATAACATGCAACACAGGTAGCGGCAGCATATTAAACGTCTGGGCAGCAAACTTTAAAAAAAAAAAAAAAGACAGCACATTAAGATTTAAATATTATCTCTGACTTTGACTACCTCTCTGAGCAAAAAGAGCACCATGGTACTAGGATTTCCAGAGATTTATATGCCAGTGTTCTTGAAAAGCTCTTAGGATGAATGCAGTAATGCATGCCTGAAATAACTGATCTCTTACAAGTGCTGCTCTCTGGATAGCATCTTCTGTCTCTCAAGGCAATGTGCAATCTGATGAGCAATATTACTCAGAATATGCAAAAGAGACGCCAAGAGTTTACCAAAGACATTCATATCTTTAAAAGTTATCTCCACCAAGTTACAGCAGGACTCAGAATGCATATGCTGACAAAATGCAAATAAAAAAAGCTCACTTCATTTCAAAACTGACAAAGTGTATGTACAGAACACGTTAGTATGTAGTAGCTTTTTTATTATTATTTATTTTAAAACATTTATAATGTCAGAAGCAATTCTGTAAGGCAGTCTTCTGCAACAGTATCTCTAATAAAGGGACCTAAAGATAATAGAGATGTTCTGCATTTCCACTGGCTTTCAAAAACATAACAGAGACCAAGAACTTTACTCAGTAAGACTACCCCAACAACTCAAGGAACTGTTCTGTGTAGGTAAAGGGATGGGGTGGGGAGGAGCAGAACCATATTTTAGGCATTGGTTTCATACAGCTTTTAAACATCTATTTAATTCAATGACTCTGGTGATTTGAATGGTACTTACTCTTCAAAAAAAAAAAATTTTAAAGTATCCTTGTATATAAAGATCGTGTAAATACTTCTATCAGACTTCAACAGCAAGTAAAACCATCAGTATACTCAAAAGGTTCTCAAAGCTAAATTACTTAAACTTTTAGGAGTCTACATGAGGCAGCTGTGTTTAAAGATCTGGACCTGTAAGGACTATTCTGCAAGCACACATTACACTTCACTGCAACATATACCACTGAATGGGAAGAACTCACACAGTCCCACTTGGAAGAAGTATTCTTACCCTCTTCTGCATTATTTAATTGATATTCTTGATGTTTCTCCCTCTGACTGTATTAATTTTCAGACTTACAGGGTGCCATTTTTTTCTTTTTTCTTTAATGACTTCAGTCAACAACACACAGAACCATTTAGGAGTATCATGAAGCAATTTTTTTGCTAGAGGGAACAAAGTGACGATACGTGTTCCAAACCATGTCAAAGTTACATGAGTAAGAAAGGTGTGGTCTGCTTCAGCTAGTTACAACATTTAGACTTTCAGAGCCAAGGCAGCTGCAATGCTAGTGGCACAACCAGCATTCCTACTTTTTGAAATTGCTTAGCTCTGCCAGGCTATAATGTGGTGGATAGAGTTGCCATCCTGTTTAACGTTTGACTCCAACTACTCTCAGGTGTCCACATCTAGAAACATTTAATAAGCCACAGCTTAGTTTTATTTCAAATAATATCTGCATAACAAATCTCCAGTAATTAAACTATACAAGAAACATAAAGGACAGAAATGTAATTACTGTAAAAAAGGACAGTAAAAATATCAGTTACACTGAAAACCATTGAGTATTTTATACAGACATATAATGGGTCTCCAGAGGAAATGTTCACCCACTTGAGTACACGGTCCATAAGCAAGCATTTAATTTTCTTAAGGGCTGCTGCTGCCACAATTCCACAAAAGTTTCTACTATAAACTAACAGGAAAAATAAAATCACTTTGAAATCCTACATAAAACTGCAATTGGTTTATGCCTTTGCTCAGCTAAGCGCTGAGCACCACTACAGTTCTGTTGAGAATACCCACAACTTTGCAGATCAGAACCTAAGCTTTATAAGCAACTGTCTGCTTTTCATCACTTAGTTATTTCTTTTAAAACTGCAGAGTACAGTAGGGTGCGTCATGTTAACTGAAAGCCCAGAGGCATTTTGTTGCTCAGGTAGAACTGAAGCTCTGCTTAAAAAAACAAGGAAAAAAAAAAGAAAATCAGAGTTCAATCAGCTGACCTTATCTTTGAAATCACAAAACAGAGCAATCGCTTTAGACCTTCACGACTTCAGCAATAAAGTTCTCAACACTGCGTGCATTATACAATAGCATTCATAATGCAACTTCATAAAGTGAGTTACAGCTTTCTCGCTCTTTTTATTTGATGTTTAACTACTAAAAGTCATGACACAAACCTGGGTCCACGTGTCTAGAGTTTCTTCTAATTCCATTCGTTCGTTTCTGCATAGCAAAAATACAAATCAAGGATATGAATAAACATGTTTTCATGTAGGCACATTACACTCCTTTCATTCCCACAATCTACTAGGCAAAGCTGGTCTTCTCAAGTTATTTCCTCCAACCACCACCACAATTATCTTTATCTTATAGAAAGATCATACTTTGAAAAATATTCTTAGTAATGTAGACAGTTTTTTCATACATCCTATTTTTTCTGACACTAGGCTCAAAAGATTCTTAGTCCGTAGGTTTATTCACACATCAACATCTTTTGATACCAAGAACAGATTTATTTTTTAATCATTTATGAATAGGATAGTGGGAAAATATGCAGCTTGGCATTATCTGCCCCAGATTATGTCCACAAACACAAAAGTATCGAAGCTGCTTGTGTTGCTTTAATCAGGTAGAAACTTTCACTATTCACTATTCCTACTTTGTACTTAAGGTAGCTAGAATTTCCTATGCAATTCTTAGTTTCCTTATTTTCTGGGCAAGTACTTAAATATATTTAGTAATTCGCCTCCCTATTTCTTTTAAATTTGGATGAACCAGAGCTGTGTGAAATCAGAAGCTCTCTGACAAGACTAGACTTTTTAATTTTTTTTATGTATTTTATACTCCAAACACTTAATCCCTGAAAATTTCAATGCAAAATAATGCGTATCTGTGAACTACCGATCTGCTTTTGCAAACGTGTTTTAACTGGTAGCTTTCATGAAGGTTCATGCATTTATTTATTTTTTAATCAAACCAAGCAGAGAAAAGCATGTTGCATAACAAAGGGAACAATTAGGTTGCTCCAATTTACTTGCAGTTGATATAAGCTGATGCAGGACACACACCGAGGCAAGCCAGAAAGCAGTAACCTGAGGCACAACCAAATTACTAAGCCCTGTAGCAAGCTGGCAAAATGAAAAACTTGGTTTAAAAACAGCTTTCAAACTCTTGTGTCTTTGGACATACTCTCCCTGTACCCCACAACTCTAACCAAAGAAAGGATGCAAGTTTTGTTTCATCTGCAGTGGAAAGAAGAAAAATTTAAAACTACTGCTACAATGAAGGTAGTGTTACTGAGTAAGAACAAAAGGCTCAATTATATCTTAATTATTTTTTTTAAATGGAGACTGTATTGCTGATAAGGATTGATGCAGAGTGGTGCGTAACTGCAGATTTGCACAAGAGAGGGAAAGGGGCAGGAGTGGGAAAAGCAAGCATGAAGGAAAATACAGAAATGTTTAACTGAAATTAAAAAAAAAAAAAAATTCTGTGACAATGTAAGTCACATACACCAACATGTAATGGAAAACAATTTTAAGGAAATAATTCTTGAGCTGTATGAAAACATGCTCAATACTCTTAAATATATTGCAGTACCAGTAGATTTTATTACATTACTGGTATGAAATCTAAGTCCATGTTTTCCAAAAAGACAGATCCTCATCTATGCTCAAAAGTTTCCTTCTGCACAGGGAGAATTAAAGGAGGCAGTTAAACAAGAGTTTTGGTAAAAATGAAAGCAATCCTGACGTTTTGGATCAACTCAACAGTCAATAGCAAATCAATTAAAGGGGGCTTATAAAAAAGATGGCGACAGACTTTTTAGCAGGGCCTGTTGTGACAAGACAAGGGGGAATGGCTTTAAACTAAAGGGGGGTAGATTCAGACTAGATAAAGAAGAAATGTTTTACGCTGAGGGTGGTGAAGCACTGGCCCAGGTTGCCCAGAGAGGTGGTGGATGCCCCATCCCTGGAAACATTCCAGGTCAGGTTGGACGGGGCTCTGAGCAACCTGCTCTAGTTGAAGATGTCCCTGCCCACGGCAGGGGGGTTGGACTAGATGGCCTTTAGAGGTCCCTTCCAACCCAAACCATTCTATGATTCTAGGATAATAGCTTCAGAAAGGAAGCCATTTTTTCCTCACAAAAAAGATTTACAAATCAAGCTAGGGGGGTGAGAAGCCGAGGAGCAGGAGGGATTAGATACAAACAGTATTCCTATTTTCTTCATCCAGCCACAGTACGTTCACCACAGTTAGCTTTCCCGAGTCTGGCAACCTCGTCCGCACGGCCCAGTGAACGACCTGTTTATGGCCCCCCAGCGCTGCCTGCCATCTGCAGTACTGGGAAACCGCTGGGCAAACGGACCGTGCTGGGGTTCCCCTATTTCAGAGTGCCCTTACTCAGCGGATATTTCTAGGCAGAGCCATGAAAAAGCCGGGCAGCACACGGCACGGCTGAGGGAGCAGCGAGGAGAGCGGGCAGGCGGCAGCACCTTGGGCACAGGCACGGTCTGTGGTGGCGCAG
>NW_008824810.1:620116-630456 GCF_000699105.1 Pygoscelis adeliae
GCCTGGCCCCCGCCGCCGTCTGGGGTCACGGCGATGCCAAAACAGCTCAAACGTCAGAGGGCACGGACATCGTCAGCCCTGCGCACGACGACCCCCTGCACCGGTCATGTCGGCAATAACATCCTTCCGATTCCACTACCCGTTTTAGTGACAGCACCGAACACATACATGCTTATGGAGAGAAGCAATATACACGCTCGTACCTTGTTCATAACCAGCATGTCATTGAAGCAGTTATATTACCATAAACTCCTGATCTAAAATAGATGCCAGAAACTATTACGCTCATTTAAAGTGCTGCGCCTCTCTTGTCAGAGCTGGCAGACAAAACCCAGCTGCCATGCCCTTCTCTGCTTCAGTGGAAAGGCACCAGGGCCTGGCGAGAAAATAACCCAGGGTAGCTTGCAGCCTTCTTGGGCTGACGGCAAGGTAGGCTACGTACACCACAGTCGCTCCTCTGTACAGGGCCCGTTCTACCATCCTGCCCAGATTACATAAAACTCCACAACCGCTGGACAGCTCTGCAACTAAAGTCTTTACATGAAGAGGCAAACACTGCCCTGCCGATCCTTCATCGCCCAGCAGTCTGGCATGGCAGAGATTGGTACACTAGCATGTTAATCCAGCAGGACTCGCTAGCATTAAAAAGAAAAAAAATAATTACTTTTAACTCTACTGCCAGATTTGGTCTAGGAACAGTACGGATCTAGACATCAGTTGTGAAGCAATGTATGTTTTTTACCTGTAACTTAAAAAACACATCTCCACGCCTTCCAGTGCTCTCGGCATTAAGCCATATCAACTGAAAATTGACTCACGCTTTGAACAGAATACATTTATATTTAATTATGAATACCTTGTTTCTTAGACAACTTCTGTTTTCCACCACTTTAAAGAAATCTATTGTTAAAAGCAGAAGAAAAACATACCTGCTCCAACAGCACATGCACAAAGTAAATAAGGAGCTCTTATGTCACCAACAAAACAAACACCACATGCAAAGGAAAACAAGTCCTTACCTCATGCTTCAGGTTCCCGTGTTCTGAAACATAAGTAAAAATTGGCATTATTGGCGATTGTAAATTGTACGCTTTTTATATAGCGATCTCAGTCTGTGCCGTGTTGCATTCCAGAGAACACTGCTGCCTTCTTTCGCTACCTGAAACCCGCAGCCGCCCCGGCAGCCCGGGGCTGCACCAGGTCCTGTTGTGCAAACCCTGCTGCGCTCCCCTCCCCGCCCACCGGTCCCGCCGGGCAGCGCCCAGCCGGCTAGGACAGGCTCCCAGCCGCACGTTACGCTGCACGGCCCAACGGCGGCCTGGCAGTCCAGTCCGCGAAACCTGATGAACCTTTAGTTCATTTAGATGAGGTTAGAGCGTCTCAAAAATACTTTATAAATATTGACTCGCTGGGAGTTCACAAGCTACAGTTCTGCAGCGCAAGGCGAGTTTACACCTTTTCTTGTCTCTGTCTTTTCATAGCGTGCCAACGTATACCAAGAGAAGATGCACACCTTCAGCCTCAAGATTTTCTCTATTTCGTGTCTTTAAGCTCAATTCAGCATTGCATTAGTATACCACAGACTCTGAAGCCATTGGTGTTTTATCTGCCTCTTTTGCTATGAATTTTCTTGTACTATTTAAAAATGAGGAAAAAAAAAAAAGTTCTGTGGGTGATCAGAAGGACTGCATCACGACATAACACTTTTGCGCACGCACACACCACCACACATCACAAAAGACACAAAAAGGGGCATTTTTTTTACATTTTTCTTTGCATGTCTAATCTGGTAACAGGTATTTAGGTGTACTCTAGATTTTGGTTCGGTGCCTTATCAAAGCACAGAGAGCTGTATTTACCTGTGTGCGCTCTCTAGGACTGCAGACACTGTTGAGGCAAAGCACAAACCGCACATGCCTGGTCTGTACTTCATCACATTTGAAAACTTTCACTGTAATATCTTGTAAACAGTAAGCCATAGTCACAGTAAATCAACTAAAAAGTTTTAACTGCAAGTAGATTTTGTTCTGCTATAAAAAAAAAAATTACATTATATAGTACAGCGTGGGAAAAAAAAAATCTTTGGCTTTTAGCATTTTATGTGAAGATGATAAGGCATGCCGAGACCAAGCACGGCAGCTGAGGACTCTGGGCCGGGCAGGCACAGCCCGTTTACCACTGCAAACTGGCAGAGCTCTCTTCTCACGTACGCTTTCAGTCACTGTTTCCTCTCTCATACAGTGCGCCAAAGACGCATCATCTTGTCATCCCCAGAAAACACTTTTATGATTATAACCTTTCCAAACATATTAATTGGCATTTGTATAGTAGGCAAAGAGAAGAACAATAAGCCCGCCCCAAAGCAGGAGGTGCAGGTAGACTACTGAGGTTTTCTAAGGAGCCTGAGGGAATCAGTTGCCTAAGTGCTGCTGAAATTCAATATAATTTTGCTATTTACTTTCACAATTTGATACACCTTTCAGAATGTTTGCCAAAATCTGAATAAAATCACCTTTTTTGAATGTTTCATCTCAGCGTTATAAATGACTTCAAAATGATGGGAAGTCATTTAGGTAAATACTTGCAGGGGGGGCCAAAACTTCAAATCCAGGCTTAGGGTTTTTCTTCTCTTTTTTTTTTTTTTTAAATGGCCTATACTTAGTTCTGCAGATCTCTTATCAAAAAAATGAAATGGAAATGTCATTCTAGCCTCCAATGGGAATGAATCAATCTGATTTTTAATGGTCGCTGTTGAATATTATTTTTACCTCTAGGAAATATCCCAAACCCAACTAGATGAATGAGTTCCATTTGGTGATTGTAGCATCCCAACGCTTTTCATAACCAATAATTAAGAAACGCATCGATCAACTTTCAATAATTGGATTCAAGAAAGCACTCCACAGGACGGTAATAAATACTCCTGATAATTTGCATAAAACATATTTCATGAAAAGGGAGGTGGGGGAATTGGATTAAAAAGAAAGCCCAAAACTTTGCCAACACTGATGGATCGAAATGCCATTTGTGACTTCACTATTAACACTTCAGGAACAGAAAAATGTCCAGTATCTGTATTTCCGCATAAAGCTTATTCAAAAAATAAGACTTATGCTTGTCTTGTTATTGCATTACAGTTTAAATATTCCTGTATTTCAGAATATTCTGTATTGAATTATGTGAATTGCTTCCTCATGAGAGATCTTTTTTCCAAATGTTACACAAGCAAAAGAGCAAAAAAACCTCATTTCTACTTATTTCTATTTTTAGAAAAAAAATTAATGTCTGAGGATATCCACCAGCAGATATTTTACACATGACAATTTTAATTCAAGTTCCTGCTCATCACCAATGTGCCAATGAAATTATCGAGTGAGTTCTCCGTTCTGACAGCAAGCTACTTTTACTGCCACAGTTCAGCACAATTTTTAGGTTTTTTGTTTATTCACTGAGGCCATGATACCATTGGGTCACATTTTTATAATTATATTTTACCACAAAAGCAACAGGAGCAGCAGCTGGCCTCGATAAGTGAGGGAGCACAGATCGGAAAATAGGAATAAGCTGCTCCTCAGGGATGCAACAGAGCAGCTGGATTTACATGCTAACTAAATGGAGAGTAAATAAAAAGGGTATGTAGTAAACTACTCACCTTCCTATTTTAAAAGAAAAATTGAAATATTTAAAATGCAGGAACTATAAAGTAAGCCACTTTGAAGGAGCTGTGGGACTACCTGCCCCTTTCTGGTCATTTAGCCAGTCACTGCATAATCAGAAGAAAAGCAAATCGTGACCTAGAAGTACCATAGCGTAGGGTTCTGCACAGAATATCAAGCCCCCTGAGTGACTTTTGTTCAGGTTGAGCAAGGATGGTTAGTTAAACAAATACAGCTCAACCTTTGTTGCAGTTAAATAAAAAGTGGCATAACTCCAACGAACACTCCGGGATTTGAGCATTTACTTGTCAATGCTGTTGACATGGTAGGTTTGGAGGAGAGCCAGCAATTTTGCAACTATTGATCAAGCCAGCAAAAAGGTAAACAGTGAACGCTGCTGGTTTCTTTTTAGATGTCAAAACACATGGGTTTTTTATGAATAATCTCTAATGTGCTGTAGCAAGCAATTATTACATAAACAGCAGGGACCATATTATCGGGCATACACATTACCATATGAAAGCAACTCTAAACTTAACCCATTCATACGGTAACGTTTTCTTTCAAGTTCATCACACCGTCGAAGAAACTTCTTTTCCACCTAAGGAAACGTAGTACTTCTTCAAATGGAATTATCTAAAGGAATAATGCGTAAGTTAACTAAAAATTACTATAAAAATGCCCAGTTAATGTTTTTCTAATCCATTTATGCCCTGATGAGAGACGCTTCTAACATTCCCTGAGAAGAGCGATATAAAGAAGAAAATTTTGTGGGTTTGGCATCATATTTAAAATATTCAAAATGTTTTCAGATTTTAGAACCATTACTGGGGGTTCATCTAATTGAAATATTCAATAGCCTGTGGAACCACCAGACGTTTGCCTGAGAATACTTAATTCAATATAATTGGACGGACTTGGAAAAAATTCCAGTCTGGCAATAGAAATGGATTGTTAATTCTGCTGGTTTAGGCTAGGAAACAGACTGGAGTTCTGCACTACGTTCTGGGCAGAGTGATACTGCAGAAATTGCAAGGGCCACAGAACAACCTGTACAATGAAAGTGGGAATAATGAGGGAGACAGCTTCTCCTTCGTCTACTAAAGGTGTGTCTTACTCATTCTCGCTTACCAAAGGTCCCACTCTTAACCATTCCCAAATATAAACCCTTCCAACTAGTGGGAGAGCATCACCAGGTAAGTAAAGTTGTCCTGTGCCTTGAAATAAGACATAGGAGTGCAGTTGAGAAGCCAGAAGAGGTGGAAAGGGAAGAGGAGACCCCCCCACATCAGCCACCAGAGAAAAGAACACCACATGTGCCTTACAAATGGCCCTGTCAGACAAATATGTGCATCCATTTTGTAATCCTTGTGTTTAAGGATTTCATAAGGCCTTGTGTTTAAGACTGCACAATCAGACTTGAAGGAGTTCATTAGAACATTAGCAAAAAAGAGGGGGCACGGAGGATTTCAAGTCACAGAAAAATTAAGTGATAGGGCATAAAACTAAAATACATGAAAGTGCAGAAGGACTACTTGAGCATGTACAGGGCAGCATTGCAGGGGGAAAAATGTTAAATCAATAATGACAGAAACGAGCACAGAAGACTTCAACCAGCACTGCCAATTTATGGCAACAAGGGCAGGAAAAATAACAAAAAAAACCAAGGGCTAAATGCAGACACTTTGTTCTATTTATTAATTCATCTGATTAACTCTACATCTTTTATCGCTGCAACTTCTATAATCTGTTGAACTGGCCTTTGAAGCAAAACATCTGAAGAGCTGTCATATGTTTGTGTAAAAGGCATAGCATGGCAACACAGCAATTTATCTTCAGATTTTGTCAATGTTTCTCTCATAAGAGTATCATCTAAATCTGACACTTATTAAATTTGTCATTCTAAAGGTTTCATCTGTCTTTGGATGTCTGTCTTTTGAATTTTCACACACTGTGGCTTGGAATGAAATACAAAAAGATTTAATCCACTCAGGGAGGTTCTATAAGCAGCATTTCAGAAAGGCGAGCGAAAACATCTGCTCAGTGGTCTAAAAAGAAAACAAAATCTTAAACTGTACAAAACCAGAAAACGCTGAGGAAAATTCAAATGCCTTTAAGAAACCTAATGGTATATTCTCATTGCAGTGTTTTGAATTCTGATCACCTCTTTTCAAATAGACCTCTGGAAATAGAAGAGGTCTACAGAATGGGAATGAAAATTATTTGAGGCACAGAAAAAGTTCCACTTATGAAGACACAACAAAAAAAATTTAAGACTATTCAGTTCAGAGAGTATACTAACAAAAGGTCACGAGAAGTTATAAAATAATTTATCATATAGAAGCAGTCAGTCAAGACTTCCATTGACTCTTCTCACAAAAACCCACGAAGTTGCATGTTAAATTAAAAAGGTAAAAAGGCCAAGCATAACCAGGATAAGATATGCAACCTACAAAAATACCCAACAAAAACCAAAAGCCAAACAAACACTTTACAGAACTCACTGTTCCAAAACTTCTGAAACACAGTTAGATGTTTTTATCAACAAAAATAGGGAAGCTATGCAAAAGCATTAACAAGATGTAAAAACTCTTAGAACACCAAAAAGATAAAAAGAAAATTTAACAGGATTAAGAAAGTAGCATCATTCCCGGGCATTGTCTGCCACACAGAGGATTTGCACTTTCCTGTGAAGCATCTGGAATCAACCATTGGCAGAATGACAGAACACCAGATTAAACAGACCACACATATATCATGGGAGATATATATATGCACTCCATGTCTGTGGCCGTAACTAATACCACATGACTGGGGAATAATAATGTCCAGTTTCCTAAAAGGATGATTGTGTTTCATGCCCATTACACCCTGTGAAAAAGGCTGTCATAGTCCCCTAGAAACAAAAGAAACACATAGCGATCCAATAAATGTTCCAGGCATTTTGCTACCGTTGAAGCATTCCGGCTATGCTCCACAATTTCTTATCTAATAGCATTCTCAGGCCACCTTTGGTAATTTCCCACAGGAGCAGCAAATGACACCACTAGAAAAATTAAATTTATCATAAATTAATTTCTCTAAAGATTTCAAAAGGAAAAGCTTCAAAATTAAAACTATGTTAGAATTTCATGCATGCAGAGCATACTTCTTCCACAAAATGCAGTGAAAATCTTGACTTTTACATGATATCTTTGTGTCTGCATTCCTTTAATAACATTTCATAACTTAGCAGGCATGGCAGAAAACTTACAGGAGACCTCATTTCTCAGCATAGCTCTGGAAAAGTGAAAACAGCTCCAGAAAATCATTCATACTCAAGTTGCATAAACCAGTATTTAAGAGAGTCTGAATTGTCCCATCCCTTTCTGGACCATAGAGGGAAGCAGGAACCAGTAAAGCTCCCCCTTAAACCTTTCCTTACTCTGTGCGCGTTATGAATGGGCAGCAGTGCTCAATCAACACGTCTTTCTTTAAAAAGGCAAATAAAGAGTAAAAATGGAAAAAGGCAAAGAAAAATCTCCGGATTTCCCTTCCTGCTCAGTGGCCAAAGTCCCTCACCAGGTGGAGAGAAGACGCATTTTCAGCAAAATGGGCAAAACCATTTGTCCTCTCCATACTCGTTCATTCATAGAGCAAGGGGGAGCATGGCAAGAACTGTAATTTAGAGTTTGGTTTTGCAGCTATGACCTACTCTCAGAGCAGGCTGTAAGGAAGCCACAGCCTAGCACCTCCTGTCATTCTGCCTCGTGAGCCAGTGGAAGATACACAACTCTCCTAGCTTGTACTAGAGCTACAGAAATCTGGGAGCCTTTGCACAGAGGAAAAATAGACTGAAAAGAGAAAGAGAAGTTTGGAGAGGACAGAGAGCGGAACTCCGGGATGTAAGCTAAACAGGTAACACAAAACAGTATCTTAACAATCCAGTTGCTTCCAACTTCAGTAAAGAAAGACTCAGTACAGTATCATTTCACAAAAATCAGGGCAATGATTTAAAGTAAAATCCAAAACAACATTCTGCTCCTTTGAAGTTGTAAAATGATAATTTATTCCATTTACAAAGAAGCAGAAATGTGATTTTTTTTTTTCTTTATTTTGTTCCCTCTAGCAAGTGCACAGCATTACTTAAGTATGTATGCAGGAAAACTGCAAGAAATCAGACCTTGTGTTATCTAAGCATTTATGGTCATTCTTACTGATACATGTTGCACCATATATGTCCACAGATCTTTACAGAGGAATAGAAAGACAAGCTCCTGCCTCCTGGGGTGCCAGCTATCCAATTAAAGTAAAAACTACAAACGCGATTAAAACAGAAGGTGCCAAAGAAAGAAAAAAGTAGAAGTAGGGGTGGTTTATACCACAGAAGATGGCTGTCTTGTGAAGAACAGTATGTGTTTGTTTTTCCGCTCTATTAATTTAAATGTAATTGCTTTAAAATATTCCATTTCTAATATAATTTTAAATATTTATTTTCTTTAGACTATCCGTAGGAGGTTCTGCGAAAAAGCCATGTTCCAAAAAGGATTTCAGTGAAAAATACTGTGATTGATTGTATGGTTTTCAGATCTACAAAAGATTATTTTTAGAAAGTCCTGACTTAGAGGATAGCATGGAAGATCTCCAATACAGGAAAGCAACTGAGAAAATAAAGTTGACTGACTGCAGCAGAAGTCAGTACCTGCCATCCTGACGATTTCATAAAAGAATGAAGCAGGCAAATAAATAGCACAGTGAGCCAAAAGCCAAGTAGAAGTCAGGAAGCAACGACAAACAAAGACAAAGAAACAAGCTTATACAACTTTGAAAGGAACAAAAAGCTAGAACCAAAATCTTGAAGCAGCAGCTTAGTGAAGAGCAGTGGATGAAGTCGTCATGTAATTCAAGCAGTGGGAGAGAAATTATCTCTGCAACAGCATTTTGCAAACATTGTAGATAGTAATGTCAAAAAGAAAATAACCCAATGGAGGAGGTTGCAGTAGCTTATGTGAGATATGTGAGACATGAGAAGCTTCACAAACTATTCTGAAATAATTCTGGAAAGGAATGTATAGGTTTTAGAGAAGTGAGAAGGACAATTAATTAGAAATTCCTGCAACACACACAACTACACTTTCCAGAAATCATCATGTGTTCCAATGGCTCTTCTCTTTTAAACAACAGGAATTCAAACATATTAATGGAGAGTGAAATTCCAGGGGGGGGGAGTGTTTGTCAGTTGTCCCCCCCATCAGCACCAAATCATCTCTAGAAAGAAGAAAGAGTAGTTAAGAACCTGGACAGAGGGAAGAGTCAAAAATGACACTGTGGTTACATGACTAGCTGGCTGGAGTGTAACAAGCTCACTGCCACCAACTGAATAGGTACAGGGAAGGGAAGGGGGGCAAATGATAAGAGCCAACATTTGGCATTAGCAGTGGGAGATCCAGAAGATGTTAGAGAGAGAATTACAGATACAGTACTGAGCAGAAAGGGAAGAGGCCATATTTGGAGTCATCTGAGGGAGACCAAATGTTAGCTGAAGTCAAAAGAGTCCTTAAGGTCCTAAAGAGCAGAAGAAGAATAGAAGTGCACAGTAGTGACAATGGCCAGGGAAGAAACAGAGTACAGCAATCGATTAAAAGAAGAGGGGAAAAAAAAATGGTCCTTAGATGAGGGAAGTAGAGAGTCATCAATCACCTTTTTGTGAATATTGTGAGTGGACAGAAACCATGGAAACCAAAGAGATGAAAGAGGAAGCTGAGGCAACACAAACAAACAGCTTTAGGAGCTGAGAAGAAAATATGAAAATTGACATAGACATAAAGGGAGAACCACAAGGAAGATAGATGATATGCCGTACAGTAGGTGTTACATATGAGCAGTCTACAATTAAAACGAGAGCAATCCCTTGTTGTATACGACATTGACAAAAAAATTGGGTTTGACCTATAACAGTTCTCTCCTGCTTTCGAACATTTCAATTTAGTAGCAATAAAAATCCCTATGAATTCTAAATGCAATTCTAATTGTGCTTATAAATGGTAGTTTCACAAGTACGTATGTTACAATGAACACAAATCAGAGGTAAATTAAACCTTAATTATATCTAGAAAGTTTTATGTCCTAATTAAAAATGGTATTCTAACAATAAAAATGACTTACCACCTGAATTAGCTCTGCCACAATTGTCTAATCTTCCTAAACATTCTTTGTGTGCTCCAGCTCCACACTTAGAACATAAATAGCCTTGATAAAATGTTCCCCTGTAAAATAAAATTAGGTAGTGATACATTAGAGGTGATAAATTCCACGCAAAAAGGAAATAAGAGATGTGGCAGAAGGTATTAGAAGTCATTTGCTGTTCTGCATAATGACAGCCCTTTAAAGGCTCGAGCAAAAGTGACAACTGACAAGCAGCTCATCTGCTTTTTGTCACTACTAGCCATTTAAAAATCACAACTAGATAGTTCTTCTGGACTACTAGTAGAATAACAATCTCCATTTCAATTTAGCCCAAAGCAACTTTGGCACAGTACGCTTGAAATTGTACCATTACGTATCTATCCCACTATAGATCTACACTTCCATTTCCTCTCAATGGGAATTCGCCCAGACGCCATGAAGAATAAGATCCATTTCAAGAGAGTTGTAAGTGTGACTATATATTTAGGCATTAAGGAGTTTATAGGCTATTTTGCATGT